>NW_023425562.1:56293633-56616133 GCF_014108245.1 Pipistrellus kuhlii | reverse complement strand
ATGACATTGGGGGCTTCGCGTGGAGTCAGTTGCACTACAGTAAAACCCATCGGTCGTCAATCCCATTCTGGCCAGCACTCAGCTTTGACTGGGGCTCCTTTTCCTTTCTGGTAGAGCTCATTCCTAATCTATTTTCCAGCTCGTCTGAAAGAGAAGGTTTTCCAGAAAAACCCTGACCTCCCTCCGCCACCTCCATCTGGGTTGGGTGACTCCTTGGTACGTCCCCAGATCTGTGCACACCTCCCTCGTCTCCTTCAGCGGGATGTGCCTGCTGCCTCTGTTTGTAAAAGCCCCTCTTCTCCCCACAGCCTGATGCAGAGCCCAGTGATAATTTCTGGGAGCACCTGCTTGCCCGGTCTCGGGATAAAGTGCTTGTTAATGGGACTGAGAGCTGGGCTGGTAGGTAACTAGGAGTAAATCATCGTAGGCCTTTGAATTATACTTCAAAGCTCAGCAGAAGGCAGAGCGAGCTGTCTGAAAAAAGAAAAAGGGGAACACAGGACAATTACTAAAACTCTGTTTGGCTCTGTTTTTAGGTTACCCAGGAGGGCTGAACTTACTGATCGAGACTCTTCAGAATACTATGAACTTGAACTTGGTCAAGGGAATCAAGGTCAAGGCAACACCCTGACTCTTTGATTCAGCACCAGATGCTATCATCTGTCAGGAGAAGGGTGTAAGGTGTGTAAGTCAGTTCAGATCTAATCTACATGCTGAGTGGAATAGACATTATTATCTGAACCCTTTTGCTTTCTTTGGAGAATTCCTCATTTTATGAGTCTTCTTGGGAGGAAAAGACCACTTCATTTCTGTTAACGGGTTGTAAGCTCTAACATTAAAAAATATTTTTTAGGATTTCCATCTTTCTGCTTATATTACTTACTAGAGGCCTAGTGCCCGAAATTCATGCATGTAGGGGAGGGTCACCTCAGCCCAGCCCACACCCTCTCCAATCTAAGACACCTTGCAGGGGTTGGAGGTGGTGGTGGGGAGAGTGGAGGTGGGGCGGGGGGGGGGAGGCAGGAGGAGGAAGGCAATGGGGGGAAGTCTGACCACCAGTTTAGGCCCAATCCCTAGGGTCGGGCCTAAACCAGTGGTCAGACATCCCTCTCACAATCCTGGACCACTGCCTCCTAATCGTTCACCTTCCTGCCTGCCTGGTCACCCCTGCCTGCCCCCCCCCCCCCCCATGCCAGCCTGATTGTCCCTCACTGCCTCTGAGTGCCGGCCTGATTGCCCCTAATTGCCCCCCCCCCCCTCTCATCGGCCTAGTCACCCCTGCCATTCCAGCTGGCCTGTTCACCTCTTACTGCCCCTCTGCTGGCCTGGTCACCCCTAACCGCCTCCCACCCCTACTGGCCTGGTCACCCCATGCAGCCTGCTTGTTCAATCATTTGGTCATCCCTCACTAACCCCCCTGCCTACCTGGTGGTAGGCAGCCATCTTGTGAGGGCAAGAAGGTCAATTTGCATATTACCACTTTATTATATAGGATCTGTTTATGCATATTGTTTACTTTTTCCATCAGAGCTCTTAGCATATTAATCATAGTTATTCTAAATTTTCAATCTGATAATTCCAACATCCCTGCTATATCAGAGTCTGGTTCTGATATTTTCTCTGTCTCTTCAAGATGTTTTTGCCTTTTAGTATGCCTTGTAATTTTTTGTTGAAAACCATACTGCATAAAAGAAACTCCAGCCTGGCCAGTGTGGCTCAGTGGTTGAGTATTAGTCCATAAACCAGGAGTTCATGGTTCGATTCCCAGTCAGGGCCCATGCCTGGGTTTCAGGCTTAATCCCCAGTAGGGAGCATACAGAGGGCAACCTATTGAATATTCTCATCATTGATGTTTCTATCTCTCTCTCTCCCCCTCGCCCTTTCTCTCTCTGACATTAAAGAAGAAAAAAGAGAAAAGGAACTCTGGTAAATGGGTCTGTGGTGATGCGGTGGTAAGATGTGTGGGGAGGGGAAGCGTTCTGTCCTCTGATTAAGTCTGTCTGTCCGTGATCCTGTGACCTTGGGGCTGTGAACTTCACAAGGGCCTCTCAGTTTTTCCCTCCTTTGGAGGGACAGGGCGGCTGTCCAGGGCTGGAGGTGGGTGTGTACTTCCTTCCCCCAGGTCAGCTGGACTCTGGTAAAGCCCCATTAGGTGAACAGTTTCTTTAGAGAGCAGGCTTTGTTAAGGACAGAGTGCTGTGGTGTATTTCAACGTATACTGTATTTCCTCTCCGCTAACAGAAGCATGGGAAGGTGTGGTTCCCACCCCCCCTCCCCTTATTCAATGAAATCCCAATATTTATTGTGAGAACCTGGTTAAGCTCCTGGAGGTAAAACTCACAAAAGTGTGGGACTTCCCATGTGCCCGTCCCCCTAGGATTTTTATCTCTTAGTCTTATTTACACAGAGCCCCCAGGAATTCAACATCTGCAATTCAGGCTTTCCTCCCCAGGCTCTGGTTCCGGTGGAGGCTTCCGCTCCAGTAACTTGTGATTCTCTATATCCACCTTCAGTCTCTCTCATTTTGGAGGCAGTAATTTGCCACAGGACCTCACTCTTACAGATCTAAGAAGAGCTGTTGATTTTTCAGTTGACTCAGCTTCTTACTAGTTAGAACAGAGGGACAACTTCCAAGTTGAACTAGAAACCAGAAGTGAGTGATTTTTTTAAAACATGTTTCTCATCATTGTAAAATATACATAAGATAAGATTGATGATTTTAACCATTCCCAAGTGTTCAATTCAGACATTAAGTACATTCACATTGTTGTGTGACCATCGCCCCCATCCATTTTCAGAACTTTCCCACCACCCCAAACTGAAATTCTGTACCTATTAAACAATAAAATCCACATTATGTACATGACAATTTTTATATTATTGACTAGAGGCCTGGTGCACAAAATTCATGCATTGGAGGGGGCAGTCTCTCAGCCCAACCTGCACCCTCTCACCGTCCAGGAACCCTCAGGGGATGTCTGACTGCCACTGCACTCGCCAGCCTTGAACTTGGCTTCTGGCTGAACTGGTTCACTGACCACCAGGGAACAGCTCCTGCATTGAGCATCTGCTCCCTGGTGGTCAGTACGCTTCATAGCGACCAGTCATTCCGCTGTTGGGTCGATTTGCATATTAGCCTTTTATTATATAGGATTGTTGATGCTGTAATTATTATTACGTAGTGGACAACAGTATTTGTCCAATTAGGGCATTGGGCATCATTCTCAAGGACATGCTTGGGATGGAGCACCATGACATACTTTTAAGAAAGGGGCTGGTAGAATCAACAGATATGTTTAGGGAGGGTCCCTGATGGGGAAAAACTGGGAGCTGAGTGTGGTGTTGATGTTCATTCAAGTCAGAGCAACGCCAGCTGCCCTGAAAAATCCGCTCTCAATGGGCACATTTATCAGGGTAAATGCCCTGAGTTCACACTTACTTCATTTCACTGGTTTTGTTTTATTGTTTCATTCTGCCCAGGAGCCTTGGAGCTCTGAGATGAATGGGGAGATTCCATGTGCTAATCTCATTTCCAAATGTAATTGGCACCTGAATTATGAAGCCTGCGTCCAGTCCAAAGGCTGGGCTCACAGAGCCATCTATCCTCCCTCCATGGAGGTGGGCCAGCGTGCCCCTGTGATGCGTGTTCACTGCTCCAGCAACGAAGAAGCAGTGGTACAACTTTTTGGGGGGCAACGGGGCAGTAAGTGTCAAAATTTTATATTTGCAGAACCGTCAGTCCCACAATTTCATTTCATAGATTTAATTCCTCTCAAAGAAGTGATTGGACAAGTGGGTAAGGGTGTTTGTTCAGAGATGTTCGATGCAGCTTTGCTTATAATTGTGAAAAACTGGGAACATTCTAACTGTCCAACAATACAGGACTGTTTACATTAAAGTAAGGCACACTAAAGGGCTTATTTACCGTGTAACTGTTTCCAGAGACGAGGTAGAATTGAATATAAGGAAAAACCTCCACAATATCCAGGCAAAACCTGTTTCCTAGTACAGTGACTGTCAGATTATAATACCCAAACCTGATAATATATGTGTGTCTCTCAGTAACAATGCTTCTGGAGCAAACGTTTATATTAAGTTATACCCATACTCCTAAAATGCAGTAGGACCGTTGAAACAAAATTACTTGGGGAACAAAGTTTCACATGATATACCAAATGAAACTGGTAGGTCAGAGGAACGGGTAGACGTGTGGAAAAATCAGTCACGTGACCCAGACGGTCTCGTACCAGCCGGTCTGGCTGATGGATGTGGGGGAAGTCATGGGTGGCACTTCCAGGAAAGCTTTTACAGAAGGAACCGACCTCATTTTCTTGCCTCCTTTGGCCTTTTCTGCCCCTTCCTGCTTGGAATATTGATGTCTCTCCTGGAGGTGCAGCAAACGTCACGCAACTACGAGGCTACAGAAGCCGAAGATGAAAGTCTCTGCGCTCTGGCGGAGAGGAGAGGAGGCAAGAGGAGGCATGCCCAGGACGCCTTGTTACATGAGACATACCGTATAAGCCTTTTACGGTTTACATCTCTTTTCCCATGTCTTCTGCCATATGCTTCCAAACGCTCTCCTGATACAGCTGTTGTTTTTATTTTCCCTTCTTCAAAGCAAATGATAAAAATATTCCATATCCTGATCAATATAACTGGATGCAACAAATGAAAAGTCAAATGTGCTAGCAAAGGGCTGTGCACCTCGCTGTTGCCAGCAGCAAGGGAGGCCAATAAGCAAATATTTAACAACCAATTTAACCGCTGATGATGTGGAAGTAATGCTAAGCATCCTACACCGCATACGTGATACCTTTGAAAAGCATACACATACACACATTGTACCGAGTTTGAGTAAAATGTCAGGAAATTGGCTTAGGGTTTTGAGCTAATGTGTACATAATACTCCCTATTTAATAGAATGGAAAGAGGCTTCTTTTGGCATTTTCATTAAGCACATCTTAATGAAATTGTAGGGCCCAATTAGCGCTATTAGTGGAATATGCCAGGTCTGGGAGGGGATCCTACTGCCCTAACACCAATCCCTATCTCCACTAGTCTCCAGGCCCAATTCCACCTTTCCCCTCCCCCAGAGCCTAGGTTTCGTCCACCTGCTGATCTTTGCCACCTCCCCCCTCCAGCTCGACCCTGACCACATTTGGCACAGCCCCTGGACCCCTCCTTCCCTTTTCTAGTATTTCCTACTTCTGCTCCCCAGCACCCCCAGTCTGTGGAGTGTAGGTGCTTTTTAGGTTCCCAGATGGAGCCCCTCAACTGCCTCATCAGTTCTGAGTCCTCCCCGCACAGATGATCTCCCTCAGCAACCATATGGAGGGCTGGGAGCAAACCAGCAATAAATGTATGATTGCGATAGAAGTAAAAAACAAAACAACACACACACACACACACACACACACACACACCACTAAGTTGAAAGGCACGTTATAAACACGCATGCTGCTGTGCTGTATAGAGGCAGAAAGGTGTGAAGGTCCCACATCCCATGTGGTTCAGGGTTCAGGTTCTGGAAGAGGGGCCACATGCAAATGAAAGAGACAAGACAAGAAATAATTGGAAATATTGAGGGACCAGTCAGGAGCCCAGCTCAAGAAGGACTCCACCTGGGCACCAGTCTTGCCATCCTTTTATTCAATCTGGAATCCATCTATAGCCCTTAACCACGCAATTTCCAGTAACAGGCAGACTATCTTATCAGTAAGGATGTACATGACCGTCTGGTAGGGAAGTTGCTTCAGCTACCATTGTCTGGACTGAACAGTGGGTGTACAGCCCTGATCTTTGCCAGAGGTCACCAGCCTTCCAAGTTCCTTGTCCACTCCTCTTTGCTAGTGAAGACAATGGGTGGCTTCCCACAGAAATGCCTTAAGCATGTTCCTCTTTGAGGGAAGCTGTACCGGAATTTCATCAGATTTCCCCTCCTTGAGTTGTTTTTCTCTTTTCCTTTCTTTTCTTTCCTTTTCTTTCCTTTTCTTTCCTTTTCTTTCCTTTTCTTTCCTTTTTTTTCTTCTCTTTTCTTCTCTTCTCTTCTCTTCTCTTCTCTTCTCTTCTCTTCTCTTCTCTTCTCTTCTCTCTCTTCCTTCCCTTCCCTTCCCTTCCCTTCCCTTCCCTTCCCTTCCCTTCCCTTCCCTTCCCTTCCCTTCCCTTCCCTTCCCTTCCTTCCTTCCTTTCCTTTCCTTTCCTTTCCTTTCCTTTCCTTTCCTTTCCTTTCCTTTTCTTTCCCCCTTCCACCCTTTAATCCTTTTATGTTTTCATCCAGCCCCACAACCTCCTCCCTCTGACAGCTGCCAGTCTGTTCTCTGTATCTATGAGTCTGCTTCTATTTTGTTTGTTAGTTTATTTTGTTCGTTAGATCCCATATGTAAGTGAAATCATATAGAATTTATCTTTCTCTGACTGGCTTATTTTGCTTAGCACAATACTCTCTAGGTCCGACAGGCGTCTTCAAACTACGGCCCATGGGCCACATGCGGCCCGCAGAGGAGTCTGATCCGGCCCGCCAGGTTTTTTGGGCAGTGAGCGCAGCCGAGGTGTTACAGTAGGAATTAGTAGTTCATATAGTCCGGCCCTCCAGCTCTCTGAGGGACCGTGATCTGGCCCCCACTTTAAAAAGTTTGAGGACCCCTGAATGCTGTCAAAAAGGTAAGATTTCCTTCTTCTTTTTTTTTTTTTTTTTTTTACAGCCTAGTCATATTCCATTGTGCAAATGTACCACATCTTTTCTATCCTCTCATCTATTGATGGATACTGGAGCTATTTCCAAAAATGGGCTATTTATATATAAAAAAGGCTAAGTGACTGACTGGCTGGTACATATGACACACACTGGCAATTTAAAAATAAATGTTGACTCCTGCAGGTGTGATCATATAAAGCTCTCGCTGGCATGGGTAAAAGGCTAAGTGAGACTGTATGTACAACCAACCGTCCGTCTGACCATCTGATCAGCCAGCTGGCCAATACATATGACGCTCATTTGCAATCCTATATAATATAAGGCTAATACGCAAATGATTGTCACACCCTCATGCTCTAACGTAGGGGTGTCGAACTCAATCAGAGAAGGGGCCAAAATCTAAAATCCAGCCTAAATCGCGGGCCGAATGGTTTACTGAACAGTCATAAACTGTCATTGTGATGGAAACGCAGCGGAGTGCAGTGATGACAGCGCGGTGCGGGCCACATTGCAAGGCCTGGCAGGACGGATTTGGCCCGTGGGCCTTGTGTTTGACACATGTGCTCTAACGGCTCAAACACTCAACAATGAGAGAGGAATGGGGAATAGCCAGGCATAAATGAGCTTGAGAGAGAGGAATCAGGGCTAGCCAGGCTGCAGCCCGGGAGAGGGACAAGCCACTCACCACCTGCACCTGTGGCTCAGGAGAGGGATAAGCTGCTGCCCATGGTCCTGAGCGCCAGTGGCTGGAGCTGTGGCCCGGGTCCTGGGTGCCCGTGGCCAGCTGGAAGAGGGAATCCTGGGTTCTGGGTGAGGGGTGAGGCAGAAAAGGTTAGAGACAATAAATCCAGCAGGGGAGCGGTTAGGGGCAATCAGGCAGCAGGCAGGAGAGTGGTTATGGCCAGTGGTCCTGGATTGCAAGAGGCAATTGGACATCTCCTGAGAGGTCCCAGATTGGAGAGGGTGTAGGCTGGGCTAAAAGACCCCTCACCCCTATGCACAAATTTTGTGCACTGGGCCTCCAGTTTAAAAATAAACGTTCACTTTCGAATGCATGGTACATATAAAGCTCTTGCTGGCGCCAATCACACACGTGTGTTTCTATCTGTCATTGATTGGGAATTTGGTTGTTTTTGTTGACATTCTGAAGCTGAAAGAAAGCAGAGATTTTCACACCCATTCAATGGATGATGCCAAAAAGGCAAATTTTCCCATGGAATTTCTTAATAGTATTACTCCTTCAGGAATGCTGTGTCATAAATTAAAATTGAAATTAGGTGCAATCATCATGCTACTGAGAAATCTTAATAGTAAATGGGGTGTTTGTAATGGTACTAGCTTTATTATGAAAGATTGGGACCTAACATAATCAAAGCTGAAGTATTAACAGGATCTGCGGAAGGAGAGGTTGTTCTGATTCCAGGATTTGATTTGTTCCCATCTGACACTGGCCTCCCATTTAAATTAATTCAAAGACAGTTTCCCGTGATGCCAGCATTTTGGATGACTATTAATAAATCACAAGGACAAGCTCTTGCCAGAGTAGGAATATTCCTACCTGAACCCATTTTTTGCACATGGTCAGTTGTATGCTGCTTTCTCTCAAGTTTGAAGAGCACGTGACGTTAAGTTAAAGTTGTAAATACTTTCTCACAAGGGAAATTAGTCAAGCACTCTGAAAGTGTTCTCTTAATGTGGTATATGGGGAGATATTAGAATAAATTTAATCACTTTATCAGTCATTGTTTGCATTACTGTTGTTTTTATATCATGTTTTTGTTGTTTTCATATAGTTTTTTGTTTTTTATGTCATGTCTTTGTTGTTATTATATCATTTTGTTATTGTTTATTAGTCAATTTATATATTATTTTCATATACATTTTACTGATTTTCTTTTATATCTGACACTTCTATTACAGAAAAAGGGCAAATAGCCATGTTAAAATATTGCTTCTAATTAATTTTCTTTTAATGGGCGTGAATCCATGCCCCGGGCCACTAGTTGTAAATTATACCACTATGAGCATAGGGGTGCATATATTCTTTTGAATTAGTGTTTGGAGCTTTGGATAGATTTCCAGAAGTAGTGGTATCTTATAGTAGTTTTAGTTTTCTTTCTTCAGATAACCTTTTCAAGTGATTTTTGGTCATTGCCTCGTCTAAGAGTGCCTGTTCAAGTCTTTTTTTCCTTTTTAAACATGGATTATTTTATCTTTTACTTATTGACTTGTAGGAGTTCCTTTATGTTCTGGATACAAGTCCATTGTCAGGTGCATGAAATGCAAATATCCCTCCCAGTCTGAAGATTGCTTCTTCATTTGCTTAGTAATGTCTTTGGAGGAGCCTAGTTCTTATATTTAAGAAAGTCCAAATTATCAATTCTTTTAGTCTAGTGTTTTTTGCACTCAATTTGAGATATTTTCTTACCCCCAAGTTCATGAAGATACTTTTCTATGTTTTTTAATAGACTAATTCTTTTTAACTTTTGCATTAGGTCTACTTACTAGTATAATTCATATAATGTAATATGAATTTTTATGTATGGTGTGAGGTAAAAAAATTCATCTTTCCCCATACAGATTATCCTCTATATGGATATTCAATTTCTTTAGCACAACTGAATTTCAGTAGCATCCTTTTTGTGAATCAAATGAACTTACATGTTTGGATCAATTTCTGTTTCATTGGTCTTTGTCTAGCCTTGTATCAATAGTACCTTAGTTTAATTATTATAGTTTTACATTAAACACTGGCATTTGGTAGTGTGTGTTCTTCTTCAAGATTGTCTAGGCTGCTCTAAGCTTTTTGTATTTCCAAGTAAATTTTAGAATTAGTTAGATAATTTCCACACATAAACCTTGTAAGAATTTGATTGCAATTGCATTAAATCTTTAAGTCAATTTGAGGAGGACTGACAATAATACTAAGTCTTTCAATTCATAGTTTAGTTCTCCATTTATTTAGATCTTCTTCTTGATGACTTTGCTGAGTATCTGATTTAATTTAATCAACCCTGGAGTTGCCTGACCTTGGTCTTCTTGATATTAAATTACAACATTACATACAATCATCATATAGTACATTTTCTTTATTGCTTAAACTTTTTCCCCCCTGGTTACTTGCAGCCAAAAACATCTGAACTGACAAGCTTTCCTTGTAGTGTGATGGATTAAGCAGAAGGCTTGAGTCTATGCTACTCCCAGTGTGGCCATGGGTAATCACCTAACCTCTCTGGGCCCATTTTCTTATCCATGGAAACCTCACAGGGTTAGAAACTTGTTCTCTTTTTCACAAACTGGAGAATGCTGACTCATCTTACTTGTCCAATTTAAGTTGCACTTTCTTTGGGAAGTCTTCCCTGACTCTTTAAAAAAAAAACCCAAAAAACAAAAAACACCTAGCGCCCGGCTGGCGTGGCTCAATTGAGCGTTGACCTATGAATCAGGAGGTCACAATCAGGGCACATGCCTCGGTTGCGGGCTCAGTCCCCAATGTGGGGTGTGCAGGAGGCAGCTGATCAATGATGCTCTGTCATCATTGATGTTTCTAGTTTTCTCTTCCTCTCCCTTCCTCTGTGTAAAAACTACACACACACAAAACCTAGCTATTCCTTGTCTATATATGCCCCTCAAAGCAACCAGCACACTGTAATGTCATTGTTTGCATGTCTGTCTCCATCCGTGCCTTACTGGATCAGCCAGGGACTTGGTAGAGAACAGAGGGCACACTTCAAGGGCTTAATTAAAGAAAGTATAACGAAGAGACAATAACAGAGGAATAGACAGGATTAAGGGAACCCCTCGGGGATGATGAGGCACCCCGGGGAATAACCACAGAGGCATTGATACCACTCTTGAGTCTGAAGGATAGAGATGAAGGAAATGTTGCGGAACCCAGGGAGACCCATGGGCAGGTGAGGAGGGGAGAATACACACCTTACCCTCTCTCTTTTCTCACTCTCTGATTTACTTCAGCTCTCATTGGATCAGCCCAAACAGAAGTCAGAGGGCAGGAGTCCAGGTGATACAGTTTGTAGAGGTCAACTTCCAGGGAACAAAGCAGAGCAGCAAGAAGCGGAAAATGAGCTGAAACCGGTTTGGCTCAGTGGATAGAGCGTCAGCCTGCAGACTGAAAGGTCCCGGGTTCTATTCCAGTCAAGGGCATATACCTTGGTTGCGGGCATATCCCTGGTGGGGGGTGTGCAGGAGGCAGCTGATGAATGATTCTCTCTCATCAATTTTTCTAACTCTCTATCACTCTCTCTTCCTCTCTGTAAAAAATCAATAAAATATATTTTTTTTAAAAGAAGCAGAAAATGAATATAGGAGAAGAAATAGGTAACAGCACACTCACCTTCAGCATAAGCTTCTTTAGAATGGAGGCTAAATCTTTAAAAAATAAAATAAAATAAAGTTGCCATAGTGTTTTAAACATTTGTTACAAAAACCCAAACATCATAGAAAATAAAAGGCCCTATTATTAGCCCCAGAAATACCCACAGCTAACTACCTGTTGTGTAATATTTCAGGTTTTACTGTATAGACAAGCACGCTGAATATGTGGGTCTGTGGGAGAATGCAATTCCAGATATGACCACAGCACTATCTCTGGTCTCCCAGAGAGTCTTCTTGACCTTGCCATGCCCCAACATGAGGTGAATCTATTTATCCTACCCTTGTACCGGAGGAGGGCTTGTGATTGCTTTGACAGGGAGAATGTGGCAAAGGGATGCTGCACGACTTCAAAACTAGGTCATAGAAGGCAACATGGCTTTGCCCAGAGGTCTCTCTTCTTGGGATGCTCACCCTGGGAGCCCAGTGAACACGTTATAAGGGAACCCCGGTCACATGAAGAGGCTGCGTGCAAGTGCTCCGGCT
Source organism: Pipistrellus kuhlii (assembly GCF_014108245.1). Taxonomy (NCBI): domain Eukaryota; kingdom Metazoa; phylum Chordata; class Mammalia; order Chiroptera; family Vespertilionidae; genus Pipistrellus; species Pipistrellus kuhlii. Next base: position 56,604,561 of record NW_023425562.1, on the reverse strand, counting down.
GATTGCCCAGCTGAGGTCCTCGCTGACAGTGTCAGCTGCCGGAGAAGCGAAAAAATGAACTTCCAGGGATGCCAGCTTCCGGCATCCGAGGGACCTCAGCTGGAGCAGACAGTTATCCTCACCAAGCCCAGCCTGAATAAAAGATTCATGATCAAAATAAATGTTTTTTATTTTATTTTATTAAAGCCACTGGGATTTTGAAAAACTTGTTATATAGCCATAATAACTAGAACAGAGGCAGTACTAGGGAGTTAAATCCTCAAGTTCTGGTGTCCTACTTCTTGGGTTTGAATGTAGTCTCTGCCTCTTACTCCCGGTGTAATATTTCAGGTTTTACTGTATAGACGAGCAAGTTGTTCACATTCTAATCCTCAGTGTCTACATCTGTAAAATGGGAATAATGACATTAAAACTCTCAGAGAGAAAAGAAACCTCTCAGAGAGTAGGATCAGGGTATAAAGCAATCAGCTCAGTGCCCAGCAGGTATTAAATTATTGTTATTGATCATTGATTCCCTAAAATAGAGATGGGGAAACTTTTTTTTTTTTTTGCCAAGGGTCATTTTGGATATTTACTAGTCTAACATAATTCGAGGGCCATACTAAATTATCAACCTAAAAATTAGCTTGCTATATTTGGTCATTCGTTTAATTAACTCACCCCTAATGCCTTGGCAGGGCCAGACCAAGTGATTTCGCGGGCCTTCTACTGCCTGGGGCCAGATGTTCCCACCCCTGCCCTGAAAAGCAAGCAGGAAACATACCAATTGAGCAAAGCTAAGCTTATTTCAGAAAGGGAGAACAGCACCGGCAAAGTCCTAGTAGTTTCTCCAAGGGAAGACACGTCATCAAGAAAGGCTATGGTGTTTCAAGGCTGGTTCTAAGGTGGGTGATATAAGGCAGGTTACTGGGTGGGACTGGGCAGGATTTATGACCTAAGAGCTTTGGATTGGTGGGTCTGGAAGGGCAAGGGCCTTGACGTGAGTCAAGATGAGCAAATTTTCAGTTTTTTTGTTTTAAAAAAAATATATTTTATTGATTTTTTACAGAGAGAAAGAGAAAGGGATAGAGAGTTAGAAACATCGATGAGAGAGAAACATCGATCAGCTGCCTCTTGCACACCCCCTACTGGGGATGTGCCCGCAACCAAGGTACATGCCCTTGACTGGAATCGAACCCAGGACCTTTCAGTCTGCAGGCCGACACTCTATCCACGGAGCCAAACCGGTTTTGGCAAGTTTTCTGTTTTAATAAGTAAAGAGTGTCACTGGTTCCATCTTATCTTAACAGCAGGCATTTCCCAGAGCCAGCAGGTAAATTATTACTTGGCGCCAGTATTATTTAATGCATATAAAAGAGTCTGTGGCTTTCAATTCTCATATTACACTTTTTTTCCCCCATAGAAAAGGGATCATACTCTATTCCCACCTATTATATTGAAACTTGTCTTTTTATTTAACAACGTATCTTAGATATCTTTCCTTATCAGAACTTCTCGATTTATTCTATTTTTTTTAACATCTGCTTGATATTCTTGTGATGTGTTCACCCTCTCACATATCAGCATGTGGCGTGTGCGTAGTGGGACGGCAGGCCCAGACCCTGAGCACAGTGCCTGGTCCAGAGGAGGCATGCGGAAAGGGTTTGTTGTTGGAAGGAGAGTGTGCCTGACATCTGTAACATGTCCTGTCCTTGTAAGGTATGGGTGGATGCTTGGGCTCCCCCCATTACGGCATCTTATCCCATCCCAGTGTTGTCACCTGTGTTATGTTCATCTGAGACTGGGAAAAATGCAGGAGTCCCTATGTGCACTTAGCAAGGAATCAGGGAGACTGCTGGGCTGTATGGGAGACAGTGAGCTGAGGAGCAGTAGGTACCCACCTGAGCAGGCTGGATGGAGGATGCAGCTGAGATTCAGAGGGGCTCAGGTGCCAGGAGCGAGGTGTTGGCATTGAGTCAGTGCCGGCCAGAGAACAGATCACGAGTGTCAGTGGCCTCGGACTTTAGGGACTCATGCCATATAGATGCCACTGACCAGGCAGGGCAAGGGACACCCTGTGACACCAGCAAGGACCCAAAGTAGGAAGGCCATTTCTTCTCACTGTCACGAGAACATTTCCCCTACATCCAGATTCTTCTGGAGAAGAATGCCAAGGAGCAAACATTACAAAAAAAAAAAAGAAAAAAAAAAGAAAAAAAGAAAAAGAAAAAAAAAGCAGTCCCTGTAGGGGATTTAAATTGATAATCAGACACAACACTTATGAAAATAAAGCTGCTACAGAATGAAGATGTAGTTTTTCATGAAGGACAATAGCCTAAAAGTGAGCATTGGGAAATAATGGGGCATTTCCTCCCACTTTTTTATTATGAACATTTTCAAACAAAAAAGTAAGAAGAATAATTGAGCACATACATCCACCACCTAAATCTCTCGGTTGTTATGTTTTGCAGTTGTTTCATCTATTTTTTTTTTCCTGAAGTAGTTTAAAATAAATTACACACATCCTGACATTTCACCCCAAATGCATTTCTGAAAAATAAGAGCATTTTTCTGCATAACGTGGAGGCGTTCCTGGTTGACACTGGGAGTGCTGCTGGCACTTAGGCGGGCGAGGGGCAGCGAAGCCAAATGCCCTGTACGTGTGCTTTAGGAAGAACTGTCTAGGCCGGAGCTGCACAGCATCTTCTTGCAGAAAGCCTGTGCTGTGGAAAGACAAACGTGGGAGTATGTGTGGGAGTGGGTGCTATCATATACATACTCATTAAATATGTGTCTTTATTATAAAGGTCACTCAGAAACCGGTAAGATTTTAAAAAGTGATAAAGATGCAGTAGGAAAAAAAACACACCTATAATTCCATCCTTTAGGGTCAACCACTGTTAACATCAGTTTGGCTTATTTCCTTCTAGTCTCTAATATATCTATATCTATATCTATATCTATATCTATATCTATATATCCCATTTTAGATAGGCATACCCTACATTGGTTATTTAAAGCCTCCTGACCCCTGCCCATTCCCACACAACTTGGTAGGGTGGGGAACTGGGGGGAAAGATCTGTTTCTGAAATGAAGAATATGCCACATTGCAAAAAGGGAACCTGCCCTGGCCAGTGTGGTTCAATTGGTTGGCTGTCAGCCCCTGCACCAAAAGGTTACCAGTTCGGTTCCTGGTCAGGGCACATGCCCAGGATGTGGGCTCAATCCCTAGTAGGGGGCATGCAGAAAGCAGCAGATCAATATTTCTCTCCATATGAAAACATGCTAAAAGACACTGATCATCTGAGAGATGCAAATCAAAATGACAATGAGGTACCATCTCATACTGTGGGGAGCGGCTACAGTGTTTGCACAGGTTCAAGCCTCGGACTAACGAGAGGGCACGGTCCTCTCATGGCCACGTGCAAGTCCCAGCTTGGAGGGCAGAGCCCTCCCAGCACAATTATTATAGCCAACAGCTATAGTTGTAAGCTTGAACCTATGGTCCAAACACGTGGCCCATGTGAGCTGAGTTATATGAGCTTGATAGAGTTCAGATGCATGTAATTGATTAGAATTGAAACTCAGGAGAATGTTGTAAACATCCTAACCACGCCTTACTTTGCTTCATGGAATCTGGCTATAAAATAAAGACATGGCTTATAGTTTGGGGCGCTGTCTCTCTCCATCAGAGATGGCAGCATCCTGCTGAGACCCAGCTTTCATTATCTTCTCTGTCTTTTCTCAACCCTTCACTGCCCCCAGTTGAACCTGGCTGAGCTGGTGCAAGCACATAAGACGCCCAATGTAGGGCTGAGTATGCTATGGCCGTGCCAGCCCACCACATCATACCTGCTGGTGGGAATGCAGACTGGTGCAGCCACTGTGGAGATCAGTATGAAGTTTCCTCAAAAAACTAAAAATGGAACTCCCATTTGACCCAGTAACACCACTTCTAGGAATATATCCCAAGAAATCAGAAACACCAAGCAGAAAGAATATATGCACCCCTATGTTCATAGCAGCACAATTTACAATAGCTAAGATTTGAAAACAGCCTAAGTGTCCATCAGCAGATGAGTGGAATAATATGCTGCTATAAAAAAGAAAGACCTCTTACCATTTGCAACAGCATGGATGGACCTGGAGAGCATTGTGCTAAGTGAAATAAGCCAGTCAGAGAAAGATAAATATCACATGATAAATATCATTTGTGGAATATAATAAATAACATAAATTGATGAACAAAAATAGAGCCAGAGGAAAAAAAATATTTTAGAATATAGTAGAAGTAATCCTGTTATTTGCAGATTTTTTAATATCTCATACAACTTTTATGATATTATACTATACTAGAAGCCCAGTGCATAAAATTCATGTACTTGGGGGCGGGGGTCCCTCTGCCTGACTTGCACCCTCTCACAGTTTGGGAGTCCTTGGGGGATGTCTGGCTGACAGCTTAGGCCTGCTCCCCATGAAACATCGTTCCACCGTTTGGTCAATTTACATATTAGCCTTTTATTATATAGGATTCTTACATTTTAGGTAATATTATCATATTTAAAATATTTTTTTCTTGAAATATTAATGTTTATTGTATGTAACATTATTATATTTAAAATAGTTTTCCTTTAAATATTAATGTTTATCACATATAAATGGCTAATTATTTTGTATTTACAATCACAATCTAATATTAAACTTAATTTTGTATATTGTAAAAAAAATAAGAGAAAAAAATTTTCCTCTCTCTCATTGATGTTTCTCTTTCTCCCTCCCCCTCCCTCTCCCTCTAAATATCAATAAAAATATTTTTAAAAAAGGGAACCTGATTGTTTGCTTGTTAATTTGCCCCCACTGTACTTCCATGTGACCTCAGTTAATCCCCAGAATGACTTAATGATGTAGGGTTTATCATGCCCATTTTCTAGATGAGATGCTTAAGGCTGAGGGAATTTAGGAAGGCTGCCCACAAGGTTCCACAGCCTGTGTGTGTCACCATTTTGACATACAGCCATGAATACAACTCTGGGCTCCCTGCCCAGCTCTGAAGGGGGGAGCTGGGGACGTGGCATAGACACTTGACCCAGACAATAAGGAGAATCTATCCAGTTTGGAGGGGTTCCGATTTCCCACTTTGAAGATCTACTTCTCAGTGGGGGCAGAGAGATAACGGAGGCCACCATTTAGTCAATTTGCATACTGTATTTGGTCTAGAGCTCCAGCTGAACACTTAGCCGTTAGCTAGCACCAATTTGCCTACCATGGGCGTGAGCCGTCTCGGAAGTGAATCCTCTGGCCCTGTTCTAACTTCCCTCGCTGATGCTGCACAGAACTGGGATGAGCAAACCCTGCTAAGTCTTCAATTGCAGATTTGTGAGCAAAGTAATTGATTGTTGTTATTTAAAGCCACTACGTTTCGGAATGACTTGTTACTCAGTATTAGATAACCAGAATAAAACCATTTTCTCAGCTGATCCTCTAAGCCAAATTAGATGTGACACCTTTCATACATACTGTCTCCTTTAATTCTCGTCCTTCCCTCTAAGGTAAGAAAATTAATAGCTAACAGTCACTGAGTGCTTCCTTATATGCCTAGTGAAGTTCAAAATCCTTTTCCTATGCCAGTTCATTTGCCAGTAATTGTCCCAATAAACCTGTTTCATAGGTACTCTTCCCTTCGTTTTAAAGGTGTGGAAACAGCCACAAAGAAATTGGAGAATTTACCCCAAACTATGCAGGAAGTGGAAGGCCCAAGGACTCAGTGGCCTCAGGCAGAGGGTTGATGAGAAGGCCCGTCTCAGAGAGGTTCACAGTGAGTGACTTTGGACCACTTATCCTCTGGGTCCCTCCATTAAAGCTGCCATGACCCTGTCAGCGCAGCTGTCCTTTCGGACCAGTCTCTGTGAGAGCCCTGTCTGCCTCTCCATCGCTGATGGCGTCCCTTAGCTTGGTCTTTCCTCCTCTGCAGCTGTGGCACCCAGTGACCTTTGGCTGTTCCCACACATTCAATTTCATCCCAAAGCACAGGACTTTTCCAATCAAGAAGGTTCTTTAGAAGAATGTGCTGCAGGCTCAGAAGGACTTTCCAAAAAAGCACTCCAGCATTCCAAGGATAGTTTGGGCATTGAGCACCCTCCTGGCTCCAGGCAACTCCCCATCCTTCCTGCAGTCTCTCCCCTCCCCTGCAACTCAGTCTGTATTTTTTTTTTTAAATATATATTTTATTGATTTTTTACAGAGAGGAAGGGAAAGGGATAGAGAGCTAGAAACATCGATGAGAGAGAAACATCGACCAGCTGCCTCTTGCACACCCCCTACCGGGGATGTGCCTGCAACCAATGTACATGCCTTTGACCAGAATCAAATCTGGGACCTTTCAGTCCACAGACTAACATTCTATCCACTGAGCCAAACCGGCTTCGGCATGCAACTCAGTCTTGTGTGCTTTGCAAACAAAGGATGGAGGCCACCAGGCCAGGATGTCAGGGTGAAGAGAAATTGGGCATGAGCTCTAAGGTCACACGGACTTAGGCATTTATTTAACCTCTATGAACCTACTTACTTATCTGTAAATGGGATTATGACTAGCCTCTTCTCATAGGGCTGCTGTGAGGATTAAGTGAGGCAATGCTTGTGTTTCCCAGAGTCCCTTTTGGTACAGAACCCATTGCCTGCCTGTAGCTCCAAAATGGCCTGTCGCTCCAAAGTAGGTGAATTGTGGGAAAATTCTAGTGTTTGCTACAAAACCCTTTGTGGCCATCTGGTAAAACCCATGTGTCTGTCTGCCAGCACAGAGGAGAAAATTGTGCCTTCTGCCTCTCTTCCACCTTCCCGATCTTATGCAGATCCAACCTAGAAACCAAAGGGATTCCAGGGAATGTTCTCCAGTCTTCTGGAGGCATAAAAGGGCGAGAATGATGCCGAGTTGCCAACAGGAAATCTAACAAATTTTTCATTTCTGAATAACCAGTGGGCAAGGTCAATGCCTAACCCCGATGGGGACCAACGGGCTTTGTTGCATGAGGTGGAAACGGTATTGTTGAGTGGAAGAGAGCGGAGGGGGACTGGGCTTCCCTTGCAGGATGGGGAGTCTGCTCCTCTTGATGAAAGGTGAAAGGGTAGTCTGGTCCTCTGGCATGCTGGCAGCTAGGCCAGAACATGTGACCTGGCTCAGCGAATAAGACATGTCCTACACTTCAAATTAGGGGCTAGTAACACAAGGATGATGGGGAGGGGTTGTGTGGAGAACTTATTGTGGTGGCAGAGGCAGCAAGGACTGCAGTAGTTCTCTGTTTCTGAGGAGCAGTATTGTGTGCCACGCCTACAATAGTGTCCTGGTGAGAGGGCAGGGCGGGGTGAGACTAACTCCTGACTCCATTTTGTACTGTGGAGCAGGGCGGAGCTATCCTCCATTTTGTAACTGGACCCTTGCCCTCACCCAACCAATCAGGGTCAGCCAAAGCAGTGACATCACCACCCCTATAAAACTCCTTGACCTACTGAAGCCTGTGTTCTTCCACCACACCAATGTCCGTGTATGTGGGGCAGAATCCAGGCTAGCATGGAATTCAGGCTTTCTGCGATTGCATCAGCTCCCTGGTGGTCCTTGGGGATCACGAAATCTGGGCATAACACTGGGACCAGTTCTGCGGGGACAGTGGTGTAAGCCACAGGGCCCAGTACACCATGGGAGCAGTGTTCTCATCAGACGAGTTCTGTGGCCCAGTTCAGGCTATGATTTTGGTTGCAGCGCTTCCAAGCCTAGTTCTCTAGGCTTCCCCCTCCCAGCAATTCACTAGCTTAACTAATATCTTCCCAGTAAGTTTGTTTTCTGCTTAACTTAGTCAAGGTTGGTTCTGTTGCATGCCACCAAGTTCTTGACAAGACTGAATTTAGATGGCTATTGTGAGGATTAATTGTAAAACAAAAACAATTGGAGCATTGGTACTGGTCAATGTACCTAAGCAACCTGTATCAGTCAGATTCTGTTGCAGGTAACAGAAACCACTCAGACCAGGTAAAGCTGAAAGAGATTTAATACAGGGCATTAAATCCTGTTTGCAGGATTGTTGAGTGTGAGGGAGGAGCAGGTTCCAGGCAGAGCTTCCAGAAATGTCTCTCAGATGTATCAGCAAGATTGGCCAACCAAGAAGCTTCTAAACCTGCTGCGACCAGGAGGATGAAGACTGAGGAAGTCACTGTCCCAGGTGCTGGCTCCATGCTGCCTCAGCTGAGATGCACAGACCAGGAAACGGCTCCCACTGTTGGTTCCAGGGCCACACTGCATCTGCCTTGATGGATGACAACAAAACAGATGTCCCATAACCTTCCTCTCTGCAAAGCAAAGCTAGGCAGTGGTCCCTGGACTTCTGCTATCATTGCTGCAGGAGAAAAAGAATTGCCAGTGCAGAGTGGCAATACATTCTCCACTTCACTTCCAGCTACCAAGCAGTGCTTCCATTTTTGGATGATAGGTGACTCAAGGACCCAATCTGTAGACTTGGGTTTGCCAGCTTCTAGCATTCAGTATATAAAACGTGCACAAAAGAGTGGGATAGAGCCAACCCATAATGTCAGAAACAAACCCTAACTGCAGGAACCACATTTCCTGTTTATTACATTGCTTTGCCTTTTATCGCTGTCATTTTTGGGTGCTGTGCTCTGCTAGTACCCGAAACACATGCTCAATCTGCTCCCATTAGATGAAGAACCCGTTGAGGGAAGGTCAGCAGACACAGCTTGGGCCTTCCAAGTGGAAAGATAGAATGTGGACAGAATGTCCATTTTGTCTGTGCTCAGATGAGCCAGTTTGACCGAACAAAGAGCCAAGCCAGGTCGCTTGTCTCTGCAAGCCTAGATGCCTGGGCCCAAAATTAATTCCCCCAAGGAGGCCCTCAAAAGGTGGAAGCTGTATTATGCCTCCGGGGTGTGTGTGGGTAGAAGAGGCCAAAGCCCGAGGCAGGTAGGAAGGAACTTTCACCCGCCTGAGCTTATCCTCCTGGTGGGATACCAATTAAGAAAGAAGAGCTGCCGCCGAAGACATGCCAGTTCCTGGCTGCAGCTTCTCCAGAAGCCAATCCAGGTCACGTCTGACAAGGCAAATGCTGACTGAGGTGTCTGGACCCCGCAGTCTGAAATAAGCACAACTGGGCAGCGTGCTAGAAATCAGCCCCCGGCAGCTTCGGGCAGGGTAGAGGTTAAAAACAAGGCTCTGGAGTCAGGCAGTCATGGTTCTTATGTGCACAGGGAGAAAAAGACATACACCTTCTGAGCCTTAGTTCCTTTTCTGTAATACCTGTGTCACAGTGTAACACCGAGTACAGTGCCTGGGACAGGGTAAGTCCTCAATATGGTGAAGCAGTCATTAAAAATAAAGGGAAAGAGAATGGACTCATATTGAGAACTATCTATATGTTACATGCTCTCTCTACACGATCTTCTTTAGTTTTCCCAACAATTCAGTACCTCCACGTTATGAATAATCTTTGAGGTTTTCAGCTCAGAAGCACAGGAGCAGCCCTGCAAGGCAGGAATTGTCTTCTTCATTTTAGAGAGAAGGAAACTGCAGTGGAGCAGCCACCTTTGGGGCCTCATCCATGTCCTCCTGCCTGTACCACCTGAGTGATTCCAACACCTGCACCTGCATTTCTTTGCCCAATGACTTCCTGTTGCTGTTGGCCTGGCATCCTGGAAGGGCTGGAGCAATGAGCACACCCTTCTCAGCAGCTTTCAATCACTGACTGATGGGAGTTTGTGCAGAAACACCCTCTTTCCCTTGACCCTTGGTGACAGCCCTGAGGCCATGGGTTCTACCTTGTCTCCCAAAAATCCCCATGAATTAAGTGCTCCATCCAATCAACAAAGCTATCCTAGTGACAAGTGAGGTGGTTCTCATGCTCTTCCCCAAATGGGGAGAAGCACCGTCCCAAGGGTCATTGTCTTCATTTCTAGCTATATTAATTATTCCTCAAGCCTGTCACATTTCACTAAATAGTCTGCTATTTCAAACCAAATTGTGAAAATCAAGCTTCAAAAATCTGTATATAAAACAAAAATAAAGAGAAAATGAAATATCATATAAAATAAGTACATACATATAACAAACAGAAAGAACATATGCAGAGCTACCACAGTCCTTGGTTCTATTGGTCATGAGGTCACAGTTGATATCTACGGCTTCCTTCTTCCACTATCTGTTCTGTGTTTCTCTTGCTCTCAGACAGAACCTCAGCTAATTAGGATTCTTTATCTGATGGAGTGACCCAAATCATCCTTTCCAAAGGGTCTGAGTCCTCAATTATTCTATTTGTGTGTGTGTGTGTGTGTGTGTGTGTGTGTGTGTTTATTTGTTATAGTTTTATCTTAACAGTGACTATTGGGCACGGACACACTAAAAAGTGACCCAGAAAATTCACTGTGTTCCACACACAGTTCTTCTTGTCCCCATTTCCTAGCAGCAATCCAATTAATTTCCTCTTGGTAACTAAGATTAGGCATTCCATCCTATAAATAACTCTCTTTTCTGCTTATTGGTTCTGTGGCTTAAGGAGCCCCAAATGGCCAGGTGAGCATCTCACCTTCCAATTAAATGGAGTCATTCTTATGCCCTTTGGTTGAAGTGTTCCCATCTTGAAGACTAAGGCCTCCAAACCAGCAGAGTTCAAGGTTCCTGAGATGTAAAGCAAACATTCTGAGTAGGTTATTGGGTATAACAGGGATAGGAGACATTTTCATTTCCACCCCTTTATTCCTGGTTGCATGGACTTAGTCTGGCTATGGTTCCTCATAACCAGAATCAGTGGTTTCTGATTTGAAGCACATACTGTGTCCTGTAAGATAGACCTCTGTCCTTTTGGGATGTTGTCTTAGAACTGGTGCAATAACTGAGTCTTCAGCAAGCTATCCATCTTTCAACCAGTCCAGCCACTTCTGGATGATGGAGTGGCAAGGACATGATTATATTTCTGCACTTTCTTGGTTGTGAAATTAATTCCTTGATCAGAAATAGTGCTACGGGGAATACCAGGATGATAGATAAGGCCTTCTTTGAGTCCACAGGTGATGGTTCTGTAGATACATTATGTGCAGAGAAGACACATCCACATCCAGAAATGTGTGTTTTCCAGTGAAGATGGATCTCGGTACCCTCTATGATGGAAAAAATCCAATGGAGCCATCCTGCTGCCAGATGGGTTAGTTAGCCCCCCAGGGAATCAGGGTTGATGTCTTTTCTTGACCCGTTAGGCGCTCAACAATAGCGGTAGTTGTTGGGAGCCATCAGTTGTTGGGACAAGCAACTCTGTCTTAAGGAAATAGAATTAAGTTCCTTCTAGCAGAAGTTATGCGGTGCTCTGAGGGCTTGGCCAGAAGATAAGATTAACCTGCTGCTTAGCATCTTCCTGCCGCTTTCCCTTCCTGATCCTCCCCCCTAGATAGCCCAGCCTTGGAATGTTGCACCTTGGAATGTTACACCTCCCTGGAAGTTAGCCAATCCTGTGTTGCCAGATGCCAAAGACCCCTCTGCATAGGCAACCCTGCCCCCCTTTGTTTCTGCTGTATAAATACAGCCATTTCAAAGAATAAAGTTGAGGCTTGATCAGAACCTTGTCTTGCCTCCATTCTTTTGCGTTCCTTGTTTGTTTCATTCTCTTAGGTGGTTCCTGCGTGCCCCCGTTGTTGCCCCGAGGGCCGGGACAGGTAGTCAGGGAGGCATTAAGGTTATTGATCATATTGTTGATCCCATGCATAGCATCCATTACTGCCATCAAGGCATCTCTGTTCATAGAGCCACAAGCACGAGCTTACCACTGATAAAGGAAGCTCAAAATGACTCAGAAGTTCAAGATTGTCAGTTTCAGCTGGGTCTGGAGCAATATCCTCATTTCAAGTTTTATGGCCCCATTCTTCCCCAATCAAGATTCACATGAACAGCTTGATGAGGTGTGAATTCAATTGATATTGTAACTCAGCCATTTCAACAATTAAGTTTTATGTTACATTTTCAGCCATACCAACCTTGTGTCTTTAAGAAATAAAATGTCCTTTTAAATTCTGTTCCTGTAACTTCTCAGATCATGATCTGAACTAAGCTTGGCATTTTCTCACCGTAAGCATTCAAGTCCACTCAAAAGAATCTATCCCAAACCACAGTCATTATCGTCATTATTACTGCCATAACAGTCAAGTGAAACAGCTAATTGGGCTCCCGAGGCACTTGTTTCAGTTGGCTCTTCATCACAATCAACCTCAGATGATAGCTTATTTAATGGCCATCGCACGCGGTGGATTGCTGGCACCCCATTTCCCATTGGTAAGGAGCTCATCACTGCACTCAAGCCCAAAGGAATGGCCAAAGCAATTCTCAAATCCCGTATTTATAGGTCTATCTCTTGAGATCGCTCCTATATTAGATAGAAAGCAGTCAGAAGATTAAAAAAAAAAAAAAAACCAAAATCACACACACACAGTAATTTGAACGGAGAAAATTTAACATAAAAATTATTAAGTATAAGAGGATTGGAGCAACAAGGTATTGGCTAGTGAAACGCAAAGAACTGCAAAGACTCCCAGAATCGTGATATAAGGTTCTAAGGCACATGTGTCAAACACAAGGCCCGCAGGCCAAATCCGTCCCGCCAGGCCTTGCAATGTGGCCCGCACCGCGCTGTCATCACTGCACTCCGCTGCGTTTCCATCACAATGACAGTTTATGACTGTTCAGTAAACCATTCGGCCCGCGATTTAGGCTGGATTTTAGATTTTGGCCCCTTCTCTGATTGAGTTCGACACCCCTATTCTAAGGGCAGTCTTACCCTGAGGACTGACAGAGAGTGCCCGAGGAAGAGCCCAGGCACCAGGTGTGATGCAGGCCTTGCTGAAGAGGGCATGGCTGTGGCTATGAGTGGGGGATAATCTCTAAGGTGCTACACCAGCCGGGCTTGTTGGAAACCTGCCCTCGAGTTCCAATGGGGGAGCCATCTCTCCCTGGAGACACCATGCCTTAGAATTTGCTCTAAATCTGCCCAAGAGAGGTGCTTAGGAATGCTGTTCACAGGAGCTGCTTCATCTGCAGCATTTCCCTCTGAAGTCAGCTGAAGGGGTTCTGGGCACTGCTGGCTGCAGCACACAGCTGAGTGCTGGAGGAGCTGCTCTCGGAGCAGAGCAGGCACTGGAGAAGCCATGTGAGCCGCTGGAGCTGGGACCTGCAGGAGCTGCCCGCGCTGCGAGAGCTTGGCACCGCGGAGACCAGGCAGAGCGGTAGAAGCACACACGGAGGAGGGGACTGGAAACAGGAAGAGAAACTGCTCCTTCCTTCAGTGTCCTTCCTTTGCCTCTACTTCAAAACTTAGCAGTGTGCCCGCTGGCCAAGGAGAAATGATCACAGGGCCCAACTGCATTACTGCAGCCCAGGCGATGAGAGGTGGATTTGGAAGTGAGTGGCAGAGAATGTGTAATTGGCACAGTGGGAAGACATTGTGGGCTATCTAATGCTGTCTAATACAGCAGCCACTTGTCACGGGTAGCTATTCCAAGGTATAATAATTAAAGTAAAATAAAAATATGTCCCTGGCCGGGTAGCTCAGTTGATTAGAGCATCATCCCAATATGCCAAGCTGTGGGTTTGATCCCTAGTCAGAGCACACATGAGAATAAACCAATGAGTGCATAAATAAGTGGAACAACAAATCCTCTCTCTCTCTCTCATCAATAAATACTTTAAAATGAAGTAAACATTTAAATTCTAGTCCTCGGTCACACTAGCCACATTTCAAGTTCTCATGTGAACGGTACAGATTATTAGCACCAGCACAGAAATATCTATCAGACAGTTCTGGTCTAATGAATCTTGACTGCGTCTTTGCCTTTGCTGCTAGAAATCTCGGAGATAAATTCAATCTCCAAGGTCAAGGATAAGGTCATTCTCTAGCAAAGTGCAGGCCTGTGTTCTCACCCCTGGCCTCCTTCATCCGAATTTCCTAATCAATTTGTTTTATCCTGCTCTCTTCCTTTCGGTGAACTTTTAAAAACATACATATGGGGATTAAGATGGATAAAATAAAAACTTTTTCAGTAAAAGGAAATTATTTTTAAAGCTGGATGAAACCAGCCAGCTCATTTTTCAAATATAGAAGTCAAAGCCCAGAGGGTGAAAGGAAGTTGCCCAAAGTCACAGAGAACTGGGAGGATGAGTCAGGGCTTATAACTCCCACTCCAGGTCTCACTGCATAGGACTCGTTTTGTGCCCAAGATCTGAGAGGCAGGTTAATGTCATCCAAAGGAATTATTAGACCTGAGGTTTAGGCTGTGATTCATGGTTCTCTGAGGCTCAAAGACTCAGAAGGGAAGGGAAATGTAAGCAGGTACAGGGACAGGTCATGGCAGCTCACAACAGACCTGCCAGGGTCCCTTGTCACTCTTCCATTGCTCTCCTTATTGTTGCTGAGGGTGTGGGAGGGGGACTAGTTGTCCCTCTGCAGCTATCACTCAGGACCCTGAGCACGTCTTAGGCGTGTCTTGGTTCCCAGCCTGCCTTGCTGTCCAACTGCGAATTTTTATTCTACTGGGCCCCAGTGACCTCTGCCCACTCAGCTTGTCCCTGTCTCCTTCCCCTTATGAAACTGCGAGGCCATAGCATGCTCTAAATGGCTGGAATTTCAGACAGAAATGTGAAGGTTGTCTATGTATACGTATGGCTCAAAGAAATGACACAGACAGAGCAACTGAGAGTGAGCCTGCAAGGTGCCAGTCTACATGCTGTGGGGCATCTTGTGAAGCACTCACCTCCCGACTCACTCCTGAACCTGCCTCCCTGCCACCCTGCCACATCCCGAGCACAGACACCATCATCTCTTACCTCTTCCATGGAAAGGCCTTCTTTTGTCCTCCCACTCCATCTGTCTTCCTTTCCATAGTAAACATGTTCTCTTAAATATGATTCACACACAGCAAAATTCACTCCTTGTAGTGTTCAGTTCTGTGAATTCTGATAAATACATAGAGTCAACAGCCACCAACATAATCAAGATATAGAACAGTTCTGTGACCCCAGAAGTTCCCCTGCACCCCTTTACGGTCAACCCATGTCTTCTCTGCCTTTGGCAACCTCGGATCTGTTTTCTATCCATGTAGTTTTGGCCTCCCTCCCTCCCTCCCTCCCTCCTTCCCTTCCTCCTTCCCTCCCTTCCTTCTTGTTCCTTTCCTGAGGATATTTTTCCATTGATTTTCAGAGAATAGAGGGAGAGAGGGAAAGACAGAGAGAAATATCGATGTGAGTGAAACACATTGATTGGTTGCCTCTTACACGTGCCCCAACCAGGGCCTGGGCCAGGGAGGAGCCTGCAACTGAGATATGTTCCCTTGACCAGGATCAAACCTGGGAATCTTCGGTCCACAGGCCGATGCTCTATCCACTAAGCCAAACCATCTAGGGCAATTTTGGCATTTCTAAAATCTTATATAATCTTATCTAATAAAGAGGGAATATGCTAATTGACTATCACTTCATCACAAAGATGGCTGCATCCTCAGCTGAGGCCACGTTCCCATAAGGAGCCTTAATGAGCAATCAGCAGGGACCTGAGGCTATGCCCTCCCCTGCCCCGGTGGGGCTTGGCAGGGGGCCTCAGGTTGTGCGCTCCCCCCCCCCTGGCACCAGGCCAGGGCACCTGATGCCACGTCCCCCCCTGGCAAGGCTTGACAGGAGACCTCAAGGTGTGCTTCCAGTCCTGGTGCTGGGCTGGGGGACCTCAGGCCATGCCCCCCACCAGGGGGGCTTGACGGGAGACTTCAGGCTGCGTCCCCCACACAGGCACCAGGTGGCGGAAGGACCTCAGGCTGCACCCTGTGCCCCAGCACTGGGCCAGGGGACCTGAGGCTATGCCCCCTGCCTGGCAGGGCTTGACAAGGGTGAGACTGGCCGGGTCTGGATATAGCCCAATGGGGGTAGGGGGTGGCTGGATCTGAGTCTCATGCAATTTTGAGGGGCATGTGGGTGGACAGGAATGAATTTTATGCACTGGGCCATCAGTATTCTATATAATAAAGAGGTAATATGCAAATTGATCCTCACATCCTTACACAAGATGGCTGCCCCCATGTGGTCAAAGATGGCCACCACAAGATGGCCAGCGGGGGAGGGTAGTTGTGGATGATCAGGCCAGCAGGGGAGGGCAGTTAGGGGTGACCAGGCTGGCAGGAGAGGGCATTGGGGGGAACCAGGCCTACAGGGAGGGTAGTTGAGGGGACCAGGCCTGCAGGGGAGGGCAATTAGGGGTGACCAGGTTGGCAGGGGAAGGCAGTTGGGGGTGACTGGGCTGGCAGGGGAGGGCAGTTGGGAGTTACAGGGCCAGCAGGGGAGGCTAGTTGGGGGTGGGTAGTTGGGGGGCAATCAGGCCGGCAGGGGAGCAGTTAGGCATTGATCAGGCTGGCAGGGGATTGGTTAAGGGGTGATCAGGCTGGCAGGCAGGCAAGTGGTTGGGAGCTAGCAATCTTGGGTTGTGAGAGGGATGTCCAAGGGGTCCCAGATTGGAGTGGGTTCAGGCTGGGCTGAGGGACGAACCCCCCTCCCCAGTACATGAATTTCGTGTGCCAGGCCTCTAGTGTTATATAAATAACGTAGTAGGTACTCTTTTGGGTCTGTCTTCTTTCACACAGCATAGTTTTTATGAGCTGCATCCTGCTGTTGCATGATCAGTAATTTGCTTCTTTTTGCTTCTGAGGAGTACTCCATTGAAGGGACGTACAGTTTGTTTATCCCTTAACTAGTCAATAGGCATCTGGGTTGTTTCCAGTTTGGGGTGATTATGTACAAAATTGCTATAAACATTCATCTTCAGAGAACATTTATTGTGTGTGTGAACATATGCTTCATTTCACCTGAGTAAATACCTACAAGTAGCATTGCTGGGCTGGAGAATAAGTGTGGTTTTTAACTTCATATGAAACTACCAAACTGTTTTTTCAAAGTAGTTGTATCATTTTATATTTCACTAGCAATGTGTGAGAGTTCTAGTTGCTCTACATCCTCACCAGCGCTTAGTGAGGTATTTTTTTTTTTTAATAAGAGATCTCTTAAAAATTCAAATGTGATCATTTCATTTCTCTGCTGAAAATCCTCTATTGCTTCTTATTGCTCAAAAAAGTCAAGGTGGCCTTAAAGATTCTGCAGTTTTGCCCACTGAGTTCTTTCTCTCAGTTCAAACATTACTTCTTCACCTGTCCTTAACCCCACACTTCAGGGCGGGTCCCTCTTATGTCACCATGTGTTATCACAACCGTAATAAGATAATCCACTTTGTAATCAGATGCTGAATATCTGACTCATCATTAGAGCATCAGCTCCATGAACGATGTCTACTGCTGGACCTGCATGGCCAGAATAGAGAGTGCAGGTAGTAGGTGCTTAATAAAGATTGCTTGGGTGAGAGGTCTCATTTACTGGCCTCAACAACCTTGACTGCAAGGATGACTTTTTGTTGTTGTTGTTGTACAGAAAGGCTCAGAGAGGTGCAGTAAATTGCCCATGTCACTCAGCTGGAGCCAAGATCTCCAAGAGCTCCGGGAACTCTGAAGCTGTTCTTCCCCAGCCGTCTGTCTGAAGGCCCTCTGCTCCTATGATTGCAAATGCCCCCATCCTGGTGCAGGGCCAGGGGACCCGAGGGGCTGGGAGGACCTGGAGCCAGAGAGGAGGGGGCCACCTGCTGACAGCCACCCAGGGACTCATCTCTCTGCTAGTTTTCTCTTCACGGTGAAGGTCTGTATGTATCCAAAGCCAGAGAACTGGGCCCTGCCTTTTGTCCCAGGACATCTTCCTCAGGTTTTCAGGAAACAGGCAGGATGGGCCCTTCAGGCTTGTCACAGACCTCATTTTCTTGGCTTCTCACAACAACCCATTTCATCCATTTCACAGTGGGGAAAAGTGAAGTTCTGCTAAGGAAAAGGCCCGTCTTCAGTCCCACAGCTGCCACCCTTTTCTATCCCTCTGAGGGGAGATACTCCTGGGGTGTGTTAGGAGGAGTGAGGGATGCCTAAGGCAGTCGGTCTCAGACTCATCCCACCTCAACATCACCCAGAAGGCTTGTTAAAACCTGGATTTATGACCCCACCCAGCCCCCCAATTCAGTGGGTCTGAAAATTTGCATTTTAACAAGTTGCCTGGTAAAGCTTTGGGTCACACTTGGAGGACCACTCTCTGCCTTATGGTATGTTTATTCAGTGAAAGGCCATTGGGGCCTCTCACTGCCCCTAGAATCCTAAAAATAATAACATCCAACATTTTGTTGAGCAGTTACCATGTGCTTGATACTGTTCTGATCATTTCACAGACGATAACTCAAACCCACACTATTCCCATTTTCCACATGGGGAAACGGAGGCATAGAGAGGTTAGGTATCTTGCTCCAGGTTGTATCACCCGTAAGAACTGGAGCTGGGCTTTGAACCCAGGCAGTCTGGTTCTAAAGCCCACACCCATAAGGACTGCACTATGGTGCCCACCTCTCATCAGAACTCGCCCTTTCACCATGACCGAGGGCCTGGTCCCACCTGAACACACAGGGCAGGGATCAGAGGCCATGTTCAGCATGTGGTTTACAACCACCTCCCTCCTCCAATTTAGAAATCAATGAGGGCTACACTGAAATAAATGCAAGCCTCCCCCAGTTCTCAAGCAAGTGACAGTTAACACCTTTGCTGGCATTTTGTGAGCCAATCTCCCGCATAAAGCTACCGTTGACAACTCCTCATCTAGCCGCAATCAGCAATTATGCCCTGTCAGAGGCTTATAAATAGCTTCCCCTTGGAGTCAGTGACTATGAAAGGTAAGGGTGTCTTGAAGAAGATTCTGTGGAGACAAGCTGGAGATGACACCTGAGGGCCTGGCCCAGAGAACAAAGCTTTATATTGAACAGTGGCCCAAAATAACTCTTTTCTATTGGGAGGAAGAGCCGATAAATCTTCATGGTAACTGGGAAAAAATGCAGATGTCAACTTTCCCGAGGCTGTTATAAGTGGCTAAAAGTGGCACATTTAGCTGCACAGGCCCAGAGAACATCAGAGGGAAGTACAAAGCCAGCGCTGGAACCAAGGATCTGTGAGCCAGCCCCTTTGTGTCCTGTAACGAAGGGAAGGCCCAATGAGGGTCAGATTCTGCTTAAGGTCACACAGTGAATCCATTTTCTTGACCTACCATCCAATGAATGGGCTCAGGAACCTAGGAAGTGAGATGCAGGTTGTCTAGCAAGGGTAGGCAGGCAGAAGAGGCGGTCAAAGGTGGGCTTACAGAAGAGACCAGTTTTGTCTTCTTCTGTTCAACTTGCATAGTCATCAGAGGGGCTATTTCTATTTAAAAGCTTCAATGCTGCCTGGCCGATGTAGCTCAGTGGTTGAGTGTCAACCTATGACCTCAGTGGTTAAGGTCACGGTTTGATTTTCAGGCAGGGCACATGCCTAAGTTATGGGCTCGATCCCCAGTGTGAGGCATGCTAGAGGCAACTGATCAATGATGCTCCCTCATCATTGATGTTTCCATTTCTCTCTCCCTCTCCCTTCTTTTCTGAAATCAATCCTATCTAATAAAGAGGGAGTATGCTAATTGACCATCACATCCTCACAAAGATGGCAGTGCCCATAGCCAATAATGAGAGAATATGCTAATTGACTGTCACACCCTCAAAAATGGCAGTGCCCATAGCCACAAGATGGTGGGCACCCAGTTCCCTCAGCCCCACTGGGGTGGCAGGTGCAGCATGGCGGGGGTCACCCCCAGGCGGGTCCGGCTGTGCTGTGCCTGCCTCCAGAGTCCTCCAGTCCCCTCATCCCCCCAGCCATCCAGGGCCAGCCTGAGGTGTAGGCAAGCCTCAGATGGCGGCTACTTAGATGCTCAGGGCTGCCCAAGGCTCAGGTAACCAGGTCTGGCCAAGGCTTGAGCTGTTGGCAGTGGCAGCAACAGAGGTGTGATGGAGGCATCGCCTTCCCCTGCTCATTGGGTTGCCTCCCGCCCATGAGGGCTCCTGAACTGTGAGAGGGGGCAGGCTGTGCTGAGGGACACCCCCTCCAGTGCATGAATTTTCATGCACCAGGCCTCTAGTGAAAATATATTTAAAAAAATAAAAGCTTTCAATGGCTTCCCATTGGACATGATGAAGTGTAAAGGCTTGTGAAATGGCTCAAATTCAAGCTTGCACAGGGCAGTACAGCTTGGTGGTTAAGAGCAGGTACTGTGGAGCAGAGATGTGGCCCCAAGCTTGGCTTTGCCACTTATTACTGTGTGATGTTTACTAAGTTACTGAATCTTTAACACGCTCAGCTGCAAATCGAGCTAACAAGTGGCAATTTGAGATTAGATGAGATAATAAAAGCAAAAGTGCTTAGCAGTTTGCTTGATTCGTATTCATTGCTATTAATATTACTATTGGTTATTCTATATTTGGCAGTCCCCCTCCCTTTAACCTGGACTCCAGTCTTGCCTTTTCTCTGCTTCGCTCTCACATACAGGAAGGACTTGTTATATCTTCTTGGTGCTAGACTATCTGTTCTTTCTGCCCTGACAGCCCTTTCTTCTCCCAGCCTTTATGACTCAGCTCAGGTAGCTCCTAGCCCAGGAAATATGTTTGGACTCCTAGTTGGTTTTATGAGCTTCTTCTGTGAAGATAAAGGTCAATCACAGAACTTCACCACTGAAGTTAAAAAAGCAGCCAATCAGTGATTCTCCCTCATCATTGATGTTTCTATCGCTCTCTCTCCCATGCCCTTCTTCTCTGAAATCAATAAAAACTATATTAAAAAAAAAAAAAAAAAAAAGAACAGAAGCTTGGAGTTTTCAGCAGCCTGAGTCTGAGTCCTCATTCTGCCAACTACTCACTGTGCAGGTTGGAGACATGCCTCTCTGGGCTCCAGGGTGTTTTTAGGGGTGTGATAATAGTGACCTTAGGCCTTTGAGAGATGATCTCTGCAAAGGGTTGTGCACAGGCTCTGGCATGTGGTAAGTACTACATTCAGTACTCATTAACTACCATTACATAGCTCATATTTTAATAAGGAGTAACAGGGCACTTCAGTACCTGACTATATTCAGTTGCTTCTTCATTCCTGCTTCACCCTGGGCTAGTGCCTAATCTAAAGGTTATATCTCATGAGCTTTTAGGTAAAAAGCAATTCTGTGCCTCTGTCCATCTATCTACCATCCATCCATTTATCTTTCAACTATTCAACTATTCATCCACCTACTGTTCTTCCAGCCACCACCCACCCATCCATCCACTATACATGTATCTAGCCACTGTCCAGCCATTCATTATGCACCTCCCATCCACCTCTCCACACTCCACCCACCGTGCATCCTCTCCTCCCCATCATTCATTCTCTCCTCCAATTGGAAACAAGCCTCTACTATGCCTCAGAATTTGAAGATGTAGAGAGAAATCAATGAGGGCAGCAAGATGTCAAAAAGATCAGACGCTTTGGCATCAAACAGACATAAATTCTAGACCAGGCCAACTTCATAACCTCCACGATTGCTTCACTGTGAGAATTTGGCAAGACACTTCTCATACCATATCTGTCTGAAACAAATGTCCTCATACTGCGTGTCTGAACATCGATGCCACATGAAACATCTGTCATAAGAAACTCCTTTTGTTTGCGTTATTTTTTTTTCTTCCCCGTGCATTTTGTCCCCCTTTCCCAATCTAGTTGTGGGATCCTTAAAAGCAAGGACAATTTTTTTGGTCCTTTGTATCTGCCTCCACATCTGATACCATGCTTCTGCCTGGCAGTTCTCCATGATTGCTTGTCTATCTTTGTTACCGCTGGATTGTCTGCAGTAATAAGAGTAAAAATAAGGCCGAGACTGGTTTGGCTCAGTGGATAGAGCATTGGCCTGCAGACTGAAAGGTCCCGGGTTTGATTCCGGTCAAGGGCATGTACCTTGGTTGCGGGCACATCCCCAGTAGGGGGTGTGCAAAAGGCAGCTGATCTCTCATCGATGTTTCTAACTCTCTATCCCTCTTTCTTCCTCTCTGTAAAAAAATCAATAAAATATATTAAAAAAAAAAGAGTAAGAATAAGAATAGAACAAGAATAAGAATAAGAATAAGAATAATAAGAAGAATAAGAGGTAACATTTGCTGAACACTTCCTGTGCACCAGGTTTCGTCACTGAATTCATTATTTCATTTGAGCTTTACCACAATGCCATGAAATAGGTACTTTTAACCCCCCATTTTACAAATGAAGGGGCTGAGGTTCAAAAGAGCGGAGTCGCTGGCCCAAGATTATGAACCTGCTAATTGGCAGAGACAAGAGTGATGCCAGTCCGACACCAGAGCCTGTGAACTTCCCTGCGACACTGCACCACCCCCTCAGCTACCAAAGGGACGGATATGACTATATTTGTCCCACTTGCATCAAAGGAGGGCCTGAACACAATACAGTGAAATAGCCGGAGAGGGCTTTAGAAAAAAGTTGGGAGTTCAAAGGAAAAATATTGTCATTAAGCCTGCGGGACTTGAAGTTATTAAATAGTGCAGGTTCCCTGACATTATCATCCAGTGCCGTCTTCCTTCTATTAATATCTCCCAAGGGAATGATGTTGGTGAGAAACTAGGGGTAATTGGGAGGAAATTGCTCCTTGCAGGTCTTTTAGAGGCAACTTTAAATCTCTACCTTGTAGGTAAAGAGGTCTCTGAGAAGTTCAATTTTGGTGCCTCATTTGGAGAAATGACAGGAAAGAGAAAATTATCCATTTATTTGAGATTTGGAATAGGGAGTTGGGTCTGAATTTTATCTTCCTTCTAGATCCAAGTGTTGCCTGGGGCCAGGGCTGGGCTTTAGCCACGGTATTTCTGGTTCATTTTAGGGATTCTAGGTCTTGGTGGGAGAGAGAACTCAGGGAGGACCATACCTGAGTAATTTGGATCCTCAAAGCAACCTCTCTGGCTTGGAGGAAAGAGCTTTATCCAGGCCTGGGCTGGTGGCTGCCCCAGCGGCAGTAGAGGAAGCTCAGTGAACCAAACGCAAGCCACACTGAACAGCTTTCCCCCTGAGAGGGGGGCTGGTTCTATGATCTGAAAGAGGGAGGGAAAGGGGCTCTAAACCACAGGCGTCTACCAGACAGAGCAAGGCCTCCTTCTGCATATTCAGACTGTGACCACCTCACCTTGCACTGACAAGAAAATAGCAGAGCTCATTAGTGGGGTGATGACTTCCTGCCAAATCAAGAGAAACTCAAGACAATGGAATTATGCATCCATTAGAGGGAACAGGCAGAAGATAATGACAGTTAACATTTACTGTGTCAGGACTCTGATACACACCTTGCAGGCACTCTCTCGTTTAATTCAACAGGTTTGTGAGCCAGCTTCCATTGTTCTCATCCTTTGACAGAGAAGGCACTTGGAGAAGTTGAGTCACCTACCCAAGTGGGCCATGCAGAGCAGACTCCAGAGGCCCACACCCTTACCCCCCAGTTTTTCATTTTGAAACTTTTCAAGCCAACTGAAGATTTGCAAGAACAGTATAACGAACACTCATATAGCCTTTACACATTTTATCATCATTGTTTTGCCATTATTACACCATATTCAGGGAATTTAATATTAATATAGTCTATGAATTCTATATTTAAATTTATGTTACATACACAGGGTGTCCCAAAAAATGTATACACACTTCAACAGCTGGTAGCTCAATTTTGAAAATGAAATATATTTTAATAAACACTGCCTTTATAATTATTCAAAGCATGTGTATATATTTTTTTTGGGAAATATCCAATATACATATATTTAACCCTCATCCTAGTATATGTCTTACTGATTTTGGGGGGGGAGGGGGGGAGAAAAAGAGAGAAAGAAACAGCAACGTATGAGAGGAATGTCAATCGGTTGCATCCCGAATGAGCCCCCACTAGAAATAGAACCCGAAACCTAGGTATGTGCCTTGGCCAGGAATCTTTCAGCGCACAGAACAACGCTCCAACCAACTGAGCCAAACCAGTCAGGGCTACATTCTATATTAAAATTTCTTCAATTGTCCTAAAAATGCCTCTTTTTAGCTAGTTCCATTTCATTCTAGGATTCCACTACATTTAATTTTCGTATCTTTTTAGTTCCTTCAATCTAGAACAGTGGTCGGCAAACAGAGCCAAATATCAACAGCACAAGGATTAAAATTTCTTTTGAGAGCCAAATGTTTTAAACTTAAACTTCTTCTAACGCCACATCTTCAAAATAGACTCTCCCAGCCCGTGGTATTTTGTGGAAGAGCCACACTCTAGGGGCCAAAGAGCCGCATGTGGCTCGCGAGCCGCAGTTTGCTGACCACGAACAGTTCCCCCACCCCCTCTCCCATAACATTGACATTGTCACATTCTGGATTTGTCTGTTCCCAGATAAAGCAAACCCATTTTTATAAATATCAATGACAACAATATCCATAAATGCAGACACCAAGGCATTGATTGTGATTTTCTCTTGGTGAGCAGGCTGTGTTATTGTTGATTCAGGATATGCATTTGGGTGGGATGGCCTTCTTGTTACTGCTGTGCCCTGTTAGTGCATCACATAAGAGGGCATGTGATATCAAATGTGTCCCTCGTCAGTGCTGTCTAATGTGGCCCTTAGCTTAGAGCAGTGTTCATCAGGTTTGTCATTAGAAAGGAATCCTCCTCCCTCTGTAACTGAGTAACCCGTGGTACACCTGGGGACTTTGAGATTATCCTCTTCTGCCTCCATAGAGGTCTACTGCACATATAGCCTTTATATAGAGCCTTAATTATTTATATACTAGAGGCCCAGTGCATGAAATTTGTGCAAGGGGCTCAGCCCTCACAACCCCTTGCAGCCTCGGCTAGTCAGCACAGCCCCAGCTTCATTCGGAGGTCGTTCGGCTGTTGGGTCTAATTAGCATATTAGTTCTTTATTATATAGGATATAAAAAGAACTTGTGGGCAGTTACACCCTTCCCTCCTTTGTAAGTGATTATACATGTGAATAAATGCACGGGAGAGAGTGCTGGTTGGGAGAGGACTGACTGGCTGGCTGTGATTTGCAGGAAGCCCCGGCCGTGAGGTCCTGTGGGCCCTCACTCTTGGGCTGCTCCTGTGGAATTTCCCGTTGCTTGCCTGCTGCAGCAATGCCTGACTTAGAGCGGAGACAATGAGGCCTCAGCCTCAGATTCTACCTCTCCTTTAACTCAGCCCCTTCCTGATTTCCTCTTGTTTCAAAGGCACCCTCTAAATGTAGACGGGGTGCAGGGAGAGGGGCAGAAGCTATTATAACGGCTTCTTTTATAGGTTTTCAACAAACCTGCCATTTCCTGCTCTATATGTACTCTATTTTAAGAGGCACATGACACCTACAATTCCTGTGCCTTTGGCGGAATTCACAGCATAAATTAGGTGGATTTTCTGCTTTTCCACTGAGCACAGGTTTTAGCTCTCTTAGTCTGCAGTCACGGTGTGTCCACTGGCTACATGCCTTCCATGTTTGAGGGCCGCTATCTTCTCTCTTGTTCTCTCCACTCTGTGAATCACTCCTTTTGCCTCTTTCCTTGTAGCAAGAACTTGGAAGGGTGCAGAGGCAAGCCCATGTGCTCCATCGGTTATTGTTAACCCCAAATCTATGTCTCATAGTAGTTTCTTTTATGGTTTCAATTTTTTAAATGAGCCCTGATTTAAAAAAAAGAAAAAAGAAATACTAATACATATTATTATACTATGAAACAAACGAGGTGAAGAGATTAGCCAAAGAACATATATGCATAGACCCTGGACACAGACAACAGGGTAGTAAAGGTCAGGGAGGTGGGGAGAATGGAGCCTGGGTAAAGCTGGGCAAAAAGAAAAAAAAAGAGAGAGAGAGGAGAGAAACACACACCACTAAATGTTAATATATATTATCACATGTTATATATTAACATTTAGCTTGTACTACACATATGTACTACCTGTGTGCTATACACACACACACACACACACACACACACACACACTTAAAATGCATGTTTTTAAAGTCACCACATATGAGAAGCATAATAATCATAAGCCTTCTCACTGCAAGTGAGGGAACACCCCCTCCCAGTGGTTTAAGTAAAGGAGGGAATTTACTGGCTCACATGACAGAGACGTCCAGGGTCAAGTCTTGGGAACTCCATGGACACCAGTGATGCTGTCAGGAACCTCTCTCTCTGTCTTTGTTCTTCTTGTTGCTACAGCCTTTCTCCTTGGCTCTCCACCTGCACATGTTTCCATCTGCAGAATGCGGCTGTCAGGGAGCATGAGTGATGGAAAGGGCTGAAAATGAATGCGCTCGGCAAACAGAGAAGGTGTCTGAAATCCTAACCTGTAATAAGCATAATTGCTTTTCAGAAATCTACCTAACGCCGCCGCCGCCCCCGAGAGCAGGCACACAATGAGGCGGAGGAGAATTCTCAGCTTTGCACCAGGAACTGCCTGAGCTGAGAACAGGGGAAGGTCTCTGAGTGAATGAGTCAGTCTACAGCCTTGGTACAGACTGATCTCGATCCAGGTCCCGGGAGCCAGCCACGCCCCACTCAAGAGTTGCTCCAGGTCTCCTTGCCCTCGGGGCTGAGGGTGCTGGAAGGAGCAGTCTCAGGTCACGACCATCTTAACTTTCACGCTGACACAGGCCTGTGTCTGTGACCCACTCTCCCGAGCTTACAGGCTGAGCTCGGTTTTGCAGGTGAAGGATGGGATCTGGTCTATTTGTCCCCCAGATGTTGAGATAACAGGAGAATGTGGACTAGTGAGAAGCACGGGAAAGAGCGGGAGGGAAGGCATGGGGGCAAGGAGATGAGCTGCAAGCTCAGGGTCAAGTACTAGTTCTTGTTGCCAGGGCAGCAGCCCTGAGAGTTTCTTAGGCTGTGTAAGTGTAGGACCTCAGACGAATTATTTTGTTTCTTTTATCCTAGGTTTTCTCATGTATAAAGTGGGGCAGTCCATTAAGCCCCCTATCTTATAGATGTTAAAAGCCCGAGAGAACATTTTATTTCCCATTTCCCCCCTGTTATTTGTGTAGAAATGGGTACTTCAATAAGCCCATGGCATGTTGAAACCACTGAAGGCAATTTCTGAGCTACTGAACAGAGGAATGCGTTTTGCTCCTGAGAGGGAGAGAAAAAAAAGCAAGAAACGCTGACACCGGCTACACAGACAGTGTGCAGCAAGTCTCTTGCCTACTTCCTGCGGCGCCCAAGTCCTTGGTCAAGTTGATAACACACAATGCTCTGTGGGAGTCGAGTTCCCCAACAAATAAGTGAAGAGGCTGCCTAGATAGGGGATGAAAGAGAGGGCCCAGAGAAGAAAGACCCTTTGCAGAAATCAGAAGGGAGGACTGTATCGCCAAGAGACTGGGGTCTGAGCAAAGAAATATCTCTAGATCTGTAAGAGGGGGCGCTAACCGAGGGGCCATTACATGTGACGTCTGAGGAGGTTAAACACGATGGTCAATGGGGAGTCTTGGGCACAACGCTTGATTATAGTGAAGGCGCTATAACAGCAGCTACTATTACTTACGTTTTCATTACCATTAGTTACCTTCCCCAGCCTCACAGGGATTGGGGGCTGCGGGCCCCACTAGTTCAGGCCTTTTGCTTCTCTCCCAGGAAAATGCAGTTTGTATACGATGAGCTGAAATTTATTGGGCTTCACTAGCAATAAAAAAAAAAAAAAATACAGTATGCAAATCAAACCCACAAAATAACACTTTGTCTCTTTGAAGATTTTGCTTTTAAAGTGTTAGGAGCTGGTAATGGGTATGGGCAAGGGAAAATCAGCAATCTTAAATCCTGTAAGGGGGCGTACACGCTGTGACAACTTTTCCTGAAGACAGTTTGATAAGAAAGCATCAGGAAAATTAAAAACATGCATGTCCTTTGACTTCGCAATTCCACGTCTGGAAATAATATATGGTAGATGCTTGCAAAGATGCAGTCAGAAGGCATACTGTGCTGATTAGTGCAGTGAAAAATTGGAAAGAGCTAAATATTCAACAACCGGGACTCAATTAAATAAATAAATGGCGCAGCCACTCATAGGGCTACGCAGCAGCCATCCCAAACGATGTCGGAAGCCTATTCATTGACGTGGCTGTAAAGTGAATCAGAGAAAAGCAGGGATCTGAACTGCGTGTGTGCTGTGATCTCAGTAATGAGCAAGAGCTTTCCATCTCCCCGGGGCCTTCTTGGCCAGACCATGACATTAAAGGACCCCTGGGCCCCTGACTCCGGCTGGACCAATGAGGCCATCCCCAGGAGGATGCTAAACCTCTGAGCAGAGAAGCATCTCTTGCTACAGGCATAAAGGCTGAGGACCAGTCATGCCAACAGTTGCCATGGCCCTTTTGCTGTCATGTGGGAGAGCTTGCCCGAGATGAAACCAAACAAGGGAAAGCAGAACCAGCAGGTGCAGCAAGGCAGATCCTGAGGACCTTCCTGGAGCCCCTGGGCTGCCTGCTCCTGAAGTTAGACAGACCCCTGAGATTTTCAACTCTAGGCACTCGTACATTTCTCTTATCCCCTGCAGAGAGTCTTGACCAAAGCAAACCCATTTTTATAAATATCAATGACAACAATATCCATAAATGCAGACACCAAGGCATTGATTGCGATTTTCTCTTGGTGAGCAGGCTGTGTTATTGCTGATTGTCTTCCTTTGGTGGGACATTGTGGTCATTTTAAAATGTGTCCAAAAATTCTTCGATCCCTCTACCAGCAAACGATGGGGCCCATGCCCTCGCCCATTGGATCCGGAGTGATCTTGGTGACCTGGTAATGGCATTGGAGGGGAATTGACTTGCTGAAATCGTTTAGTGGGTTAGTGACAACAAGACTTGATTTCAGTCAAAGCCTTTCTCTGTGCAATCAATGCCTTCCAAGTTAGATTGTTCATCTGATTAACTAATACTTTACCAATCTTTTCTTTCACGTGAGAGAAGAGGATGGACTCCGAACTGTAAATACTACACAATACTGCTTCTCCTGTTTATAAAATACCTGGCACCTAACAAAAGTTAATGATCCAAGCCACAATTTCCCCTGGTCACCAAGGCTAACCAGGAGACCATCACACTTAAGAAAAGGGTGCCAGCCAAAACCGGTTTGGCTCAGTGGATAGAGCGTTGGTCTGCGGACTGAAAGGTCCTGGGTTCGATTCTGGTCAAGGGCATGTACCTTGGTTGTGGGCACATCCCCAGTAGGGGGTGTGCAGGAGGCAGCTGATCAATGATTCGCTCTCATGGATGTTTCTAACTCTCTATCTCTCTCTCTTCCTCTCTGTAAAAAATTAATAAAATATGTAAAAGAAGAAAAAAAAAAGGGTGCCAGAGTGTGCTAAAGAAATCCTGGGGTGGATTTGTGACCCTCTGAATCTGGGCTTGTATTCTGGCTCCACCAGTTAGTAGGGGTGTGTCCTTGGGCAAATCAGCCTCCACAGAGGTGAGAACTGGGGCTCAGAGATTTTAAATAGCTTGCCAAGGTCATGAAGCAAGTACATGCTGAAACTGGAATTTGAATCTCCATTTATTTGATTTCCAAGTCTAAATGCTTAACCACCCTCATCCTTCCTCCTATCAGTCAGCAGCCCTACCAGACTTTGAATAACATGGGGGCAAAAAGCAGGTTTTATTAATTTTCAAACCCTTCACCTCCCCTCTCCCACTCCCTAGCACTCATCCAGGGGAAGCATCAGAAATGTCTGCTGAATGAATCCTTGATCTCCCCTCCCACTCCTGCCACTTCCGGTCCCTCACAGGCCTCCTTCTCAACCTCCTTGAATCAGCTTTACTGCGCACAAAAGGAGGAGTGATGGAAAAAAAAAGCCTTTCTCCCCAAGGATACAATTAATCAGAATGCTTGTGTACATACCTCTGTCTGTATAAATACATATATTTGTGTCGACATAAATAGTAGCACTCACAAAGGTTGCCGGCTTAGAGATGTAGTTAAATGGGAACTGACAGCATGATTCATGGCTAGGGTCAAATTTAACTCTAACCTGTTTGTACAAGACAGATTTACTCTAAGGGCCCTTGCTACTTCATAACTGCCATGGGCCCACCTTCTTTCCAGGGAGAGGGTATTTCTGAGTCAACCCACAATCTCCTGCTGATGCACACCCAAGTCAGGTCTGGAGTCTCTTGGCTACTTTCCCAGCAGCGTAGGCCCAGTGAGGTTGGCATTTGTTGTCAGCGAAGGGAGGAGGGGTAAGCAAAGCTGCAGCAGGAGGCACTCTGCCAGGAAACTGGGTGTGTGAAATGGAGAATCCTCTGGGATAGGTGGTCTAGAGAAAGCCTTCCATCCATCCATCCATCCATCCATCCATCCATCCATCTATCCATCCATCTATCCTTCTATTCATACATAGCATCTGTCTAATGATAGATAGCATCCATCCACCCATTTATTTATTCAACCATTAATTCCATCCATCCATCCACCCATTATATATACCCATCTATCACATTCATTTATCTACTCCTTCAGGCACAAAACATGTACTGAGCATCTACTTGGTGCCAGATACTGTACTGAACACTGGGGATTCAGTGAACAAATTGGATATACTGCCTTCATGGAGCTTATGTTCTAGCATGAGTTCAGACAGTAAACTCAGGTAGTCATGCCAATAACTTTTTAGTTATAGGCTCAGAGAAGTGTTATAGAGAAGATGCTGGTGGTGTTAAGAGATTATGTATCTGAAGGACTTCAGCTAGTCTTGGGGGTCAGGGAAGCTGCTGAGAGCTGATGGATGAGAAAAAGCCCTCTGTTCACTTGGGAGCTGAGCAGGTCTTTATGAGCAGAGAGAGGAGCCTGAAGAAAGCTTTGAGGTGGAGAAGACCTTTGTGTCTTCTCTCAGAGCAAGAAACAAGGTAACTTGAGCAAGGCAAGAAGGGGAGAGTGATAAAAGACCAGACCTTGGGAAGCCAGATCATCCAGGGTTTTGGAAGTCACGAGAGGATCTGGTGTCTGATTTTGCTGTGGTTCCATTTTCTACTTGAAGAATTTCCATTTAAAAAGTGTGAGTTCCATAGCTTTGTTTAGCAGAAAAATGGCACATCATGGTGGAGAAGCACAGAGCTCAGCTGAACTCTGAGTTCTATCATACTACAGATATATGACCTTAGGTAGGCAAGCTAAGTGAACTTTGGGCAGCCATGCAGAGATTGAATTAGAAGGTTAAACCTGGAAGAGGCATGTTGGAAGGCTGTTATAATAATAAAACAGGTAGAACATTCAGCTTGAAGTAATAGAAAACCCAAATAATGGTGACTTACTTACACTGGGGCTGTCAGCTCTTTCGTCAAAGATCCAGGCTTCTTCTTCTTCTTCTTTTTTTTTTTTTTTGTCTCTCTATATCATATTTGCTTTCATCCTCATAGTTGTCACTTTATGGTTCCAAGATGGCTACCACAACTCCAGACATCATAGCCACATTCAAAGACACCTATAAAATAATGATAATCCTGCTTTTCCCCTCGTTCTTTGTTTAATATTGATAGAGCACCTACTATGTATCAGGTGCTTTTCTGGAGACTGATAATATTTCAATGACCCAAACAGACTAAACTCACTGAGTTGTTATAAGATTATATGAAACTAGAGTCCCATTGCAGGAAGATTCCTACAAGAATAGGGCTTCCTGCCACCTGAACAAAGCAGAGAAGGGAGCGAAGCTCACCGAGGCAGGCTTCCCTCCTGCCCCGAGGTCCCCCCCAACCCCCCACTTTACCTCCTAGGCAGTTGCCCCCCATGCTTTCCCTGCTGCTGCCACCCCACTTTCCACTTTCCCTCCCTCTTCCACGCTGTCTTCAGCCTGCATATGCAAATTAACCACCATATTTGTTGGGTTAATTTGCAAGTTTCTGATTGGCTGGTGGGCATAGCAGAGTGATGGTCAATTTGCAAGTTTCTCTTTTATTAGTATAGATAATGCATATAAAACATTTGGTACCATGGTTGGTCCATTGTTTATACTTATTAGATGGTGGCTGTTTTTTGTTTGTTTTATTCTTATTTAAATTCTTTATTGTTTAAAGTATTACATGAATTTCCTTTTCCCCTCATTTATTCTTCCCTGGCTGCTCCCACTCCCTGAGCACATGCCCTCACCCCCCTACTATCTGAGTCCATTGGTTATGCTTAGATGGTGGCTGTTTTGATTATTATTTTAAATATTAATTAAGGCATGCTTTCTTAATATTGCCCAATATGCTGGGAGCTCCGAGGAAACAGCATTTCCCCCTTCAATCACAGAGTCCCCATTCACCTCGTCTCCCAACGCAGAAATCTGAGAGGCATCCTTCATTCCTTTCTTCCTCATACCAGACAGTCATTAAGTCCCATCCTTCTTATCTTCTAAATATCTGAACTGTATCTGCCCATCTCCAGGCCCCATTCACTGACATAGTTTGGGGATCTTGGTCTCACATCTGACAGACATGGTTGTTTACCCAAAATATACATTCCCCCTTCTTGCATACCAAACACACCATGGTTTTGTTGGTGCCTGTAGTGTGCATAGTCTCAGGTAAATACTAACTTTCCCAGACTCTTTTGCACTTAGGTGTGACAGTGTTGACCAAGGAGATGGAAGCAAAAGTCTCCCTGAATAAATGTAGAGCATTCTACTTGTCCTAAATTTTTCTGTCTTCGAATGTGGCTGTGATGTCTGGAGCTGTGGCAGCCATCTTGGAACCATGAAGTGACAACCATAAGGGTGAAAGCAAATATGATGGAGTAGAAAGACCAAAAAAAAAAAAAAAAGGCAAAAGAAAAGAAAAAGCCTGGATCTTTGGCCAAAGAGCTGACAACAGCAGTGTAACTCACCATTATTTGGGTTTTCTGTTACTTTAAGCTGAATGATCTACATGTTTTATTATTATCACAGCCTTCCAGCTTGCCTTCTCCAGGGTCAGCCTATGTTTTGAAATATACAGATCTGATTACTCCTGGGCTGAAAACTTTATAAAGGCTTCCCTTCATCTACAACAGTCCCTGGACATAGTATTATTTTCTGGCTAAATAAGGATTTTCAGAAAGCATCTCAGCACCTTAATGAGGTTTGTTTGTTTTTTTCTTTTCTTTTTGCAATAATCCTATATAATAAAAGGCTAATATTCAAATGAACTGAACAACAGAATGACCAGTCGCTATGATGCACACTGACCACCAGGGAGCAGATGTTCAATACAGGAGCTGCTCCCAGCCAGCAGGCCCCTATTACCCGATCATGACATGCTGGCCAACCTCCTGGTTCTTCCCTCTCCCCTCTTCCTTCCCTCCCCCCCAACCCCCTGCCAGCAGGCTCCAATCATCTATGGGGAATGAGGAACTGGGGGTGGGAGGGTGGAGCTAACTGCCAGCAGCCAGGGAAAATGGTCCTGAACGCAGGCCAGGCTTAGGGACCATACATGTGCACAAATTTCATGCACTGGGCCTCTAGTATTTTAAATAAAAGTATTCAATTTAAATTTACCTGGATTTAAAGAAGATAACAATGGAAGTAAAATTAAAAAGCAGTCCTGGCCAATTTGGCTCAGTGGATAGAGCATCATCTTGTAGACTGAAAGATTTCAGGTTTGATTCTGGTCAAGGGCATGTACCTTGGTTGCGGGCACATCTCCAGTAGGGGTGTGCAGGAGGCAGCTGATCTATATTTCTCCCTCATCTATGTTTCTAGCTCTCTATCCCACTGCCTTCATCTCTGTAAAAAAAAAAAAAAAAAAAAAAAATCAATAAAATATATATTTTTTAAAAGCAATTGCTGATTTTCAAACAATTTTTCTTTGCCCATGGGATATTGTTGTTTTTTTTTTTGTTGTTGTTGTTGTTTTTAACAGATTCTCTGAGGGAATTATTAAGGAGATATGACAACTAACTGCCCTGAGATCCTCGATAGGATTCTAGACTGGAAAAAGGACAGCAGAAGGAAATTTACAATATTTTCATAAGGTCTGTAGTTTTGTTAATAGTGTTATATCAATGTTGCTTTCCTTGTTTGATAATTATACTGTGGTTATATAAAATGTTAACATTTAGAGACACTGATGGATAGCACACCAAATTCTCTGTATTACTTTTTTTTAACTGTTCTGTAATTCTAAAAATAATTCAAAAATGAAATGTTCTTTAAAATCACTTTAAGGTTAAAAACTTTATAAAATACAAGAGATTAGAGTGGTTTTTAATTATGTTTTTGTTCTAGAGAGTATGGAATCACTCCCTGTTATGAAACATGATGGCATTAGCAACTCTTAAAATTCTTTTCGTTTTCTCTTTCCCAACTTGCCAATTTTTGTTAATTATTTTTATAGTGTCAAGATTTAGAACATTGACTTTTTTTTTTGGCAACCATAATTATTACTGGAACTGTTGAAACTTAATTATATATTGAAATAATTCAGTGCTCACCACCATTCCTTTTGTTTCCTAAATTCTTTATTTTGATTTATCACTTTACTGGCTGAATTTCATATATAAGTACTTTTTACCTGAATGTCTCATTGCTCCTGTGTTTTCTGAGTTCATGACTACTTGAAAATATCTATGTGTTGCCATCACATTTTTACAAATGAAGGCTTGGTTATATGCAATAGACCAATCATGATACCAAATGTTTTATGTGGTTATTTCATATCTATACCAATAATAGAGGAATATGCAAATTGGCCAGGACACCACCATGTAACTACCAATCAGGATGGGGGCAGGGCCTCAGCAAAGAGCTCTCAGCACGCCTGTGCCAGGGGTCCGAAGGGTGCAGAGAGGAAGGGAGAGCAGATAGGCAGTTAATGCAATCAAACAAGCAGGGGAGAGCAGATAGGCAGTTAGGGGGATCAGGCCAGGAAGGGAGAGCAGTTAGGGCCATTAAGCCAGCAGGCAGGTGTGCAGTTAGAAGCCAGTGGTTCTGGATTGCAAGTGGGATCCTGGATTGGAGAGGGTACAGGCTGGGCTGAGGATCCCCCTCCCCCATGCATGAATTTTGTGCACTGGGCCTTTAGTAATCCTATACAAACTCAGTGAGTGTCTGTCTGTTCAGAAAGGACTCTGTAGACATTGCTATACCATTTTCTGTCACAAAGGGTTAAAATATTTTTACATACAGTGGAATTAACTTTTTTGTATAGATTGTTTTATGAGGTTTAATACATATAACATTCACATAGCCACAACAGAATCAGAATAAAAAACAGTTCCATCATTCCTCAAAATTTTCCCCTTACTGTCCCTTTATAGATAAACTCTCCTAACCATTAAACCTTGGCAACTACTGATCTATTCTTTGTTCCTATAATTCTGCCATATAGATGTCATATAAATGGAATGAATTACATATTATGTAACCTTTTGTTACTGACTTCTTTTACTCAGGATAATACCTCTGAAATATATCCACATTGTTGTGTGTATAAACATTCATTATTTTTATTACTCAGTAGTATTATATTACACTGATGATTCACAATTTGTTTATCAGTTATTGAGGGACAGAGTGGCTCAACCATTTTCCTTCCTACCAACAATGTATGTGAGCTCATTGAGAATGAGAACTCTATAGCAGAGGTTCAAGTTTTTGGCCTATTTTATATCTTAGTAGAGGCCCATTGAACAAGTTTGTCCACCAGTGAGGCCCCTTGACCTGGCCTGCAGGCTTGGGCCAAAACTGGCTCTCCGATATCCCCCAAGGCATCCTGGATTTGTGAGAGGGCACAGGCCAGGCCAAGGGATCCCTCTAATGCAGTCAGGGCCAGGGAGGGATGTGGAGGTTAGCCAGCTGGGAAGGGACTGTGGAAGGGCTCCAGGGCATGTCTGGCCTGTCTTGCTCAGTCCCAATTGGCTGGACCTCAACAGCAAGCTAACCTACTGGTCGAAGCATCTGCCCCCTGGTGGTCAGTGCATGTCATAGCAAGAGCTTAAGCAGCCTTAGCATATCATTAGCATATTACGCTTTGATTGGTTGAATGGCCAACCTAATGACCAGACACTTAGCATATTAGGCTTTTATTATATAGGATTGTGAATTTGGGAGAATCTATGTATTCTGAATACAAGTCCTTTGCAAAATATGTAATTTGCAAATATCTTCTTCCCATATGGATTTTGTATTTTCATTTGCTTAGCAGAGCAAACATTTTAAATTTTTAAAAAGATATATTTTATTGATTTTTTACAGAGAGAAAGGGAGAGAAATAGAGAGTTAGAAACATTGATGTGCCTGAAACCAAGGTACATGCCCTTGACCTGAATCGAACCTGGGACCCTTTAGTCCGCAGGCCGACGCTCTATCCACTGAGCCAAACTGGTTAGGGAAACTTAAATTTTGATGAAGTCCAATTTACCAGTAACTTTTGATGGATCATGCATTTGGCGCTATATCTGTGAACTCTCTGCCTAACTAAAGGTAATGCAGATTTCTCATGTTTTCTTTGAAAAGTTTTGTTTTATATTCTATCTCTGATCATTTTAATTTCTGTATAAATAGTAAGGTATATTGTTTTATTTATGTATACCCAAATGTTCCAATACCATTTGTTGAAAAGACTATCTTTTCTCCATTGAATTGCTTTTGCAACTGTGTTGAAAGGCAATTGACTGTATTTATGTGAGTCTATTTCTGTGTTCTCTAATGCAGTGTTTTTCAACCGCTGTTCCGCGGCACACTAGTGTGCCGCGAGATGTTGCCTGGTGTGCCGTAGGTGCAGACAAGACAAGAATTTTATAATTTTTCACTATTTTGTTTACTTAATATTTCATAATAAAGTAATTATAAAATACTTTCTTTGTGTTTATTTGATTCCTATTCAAGAGAATTACTTTATATATAGTCAATATAGGCACAGGGTTAAATTTTTTAACATTTTCTAATGGTGGTGTGCCTCGTGATTTTTTTCATGAAACAAGTGTGCCTTTGCCCAAAAAAGGTTGAAAAACACTGCTCTAATGCTATTTCATTGATCTACATATCTGTCCTTTGTTAATACTGTCTTTATTACGGTAGCTTTACAATAAATGTTAAAATTGGGTAATGTGAGTCCTCCAATATTGTTTTCTTTATCAAAATTGTTTGACTATTCCAGTTCTTTTTCTTATTTATGTAAATGTTAGAGTCGCCTTACCTACATCTGCAGAAAATGTTTTGCTGTGATTTCTACTAGGACTACATTAGTTTGGGGTTAACTATGTTGTCTTTCAATCAGTGAGCATGCTATGTCTTTCCATTTTATTTAGGTCTTCTTTTATCAGGTATTTGGAGTTCTCAGCATGCAGATCCATACATGTTTTGTTAGGCTTATACCTAAATATTTTACCTTTTTTTGACTTATAAATGGTACTATTAATAAATTTTTCATTTCTATTAATAGTACATAGAATTATTTATTAGTAGTACATAGAAATATGATTTTTACATGCTGATCTTATGTCATGTGACCTTACCAAACTTATCAATTAGTTCTAGAAGTTTTTCTCTTCATATATTCCTTGGAATTTCCTGTATAGAAATCATATTGTCTATGGTAGTGACAGTTTTATTTCTTTCCTTCTAGTATGTACATCTTTTATTTTTTTACATGTCCTTTTGTAGTGGCCTGGAATTACAATACAATGTTGAATGCTCTTTTTATGTCAAGTAATTTTCTTTTTTCTGAAGTGTACTTTAATATTAATAGAGCAAGCCCAGTTTTCCTTTTATTAACATCTGCATGGTGCATTATTTTCATCCTTTTACTTTTAACCTACCTATGTCATTAATTTAAAATGAGATTCTTGTAGCCTGGCTGGTGTGATTCAGTGGTTGAGCATTGACCTATGAACCAGGAGGTCACAATTCAATTCCTGGTCAGGGCATAGCTTGATTGTGGGTTTGATCAACAGTAGGAAGTGTGCAGGAAGAAGCCAACTGATGATTCTCTCTTATCATTGATATTTCTATCCTTCCCTCCCTCTCCCTTCCTCTCTGAAGTCAATAAAAATTTATTTTTTTTAAATAATAAAATATAATGAGATTTTTGTAGATAGTTTATAGTTAAGTCTTTTTTAAAAAATATCCAAATCTAGTTTAGATTAGTTTCATTTAATGTAATTATTGATGTAATTTAGTTTTAGCATGAAGTCTGAGTAATGGAATGACCTGGAGGTTATTCACTCAGTCCCTATCTGGGGTGACTCAAAGGCTGGGTTCATATTATTTTATTATATTTAAAAAATCATTTGTATTTTTCAATTATACTTGACATGCAATATTACATTAGTTTCCGGTGTGTGTCACAGTGATTAAACATTATATAAATTACTAGGTGATCATTCCAATAAATGTTGTACCCATATGATACCAGGCATAGTTATTAGAATATTATTGACTATATTTCTTATGCTGTGCTATACACAGTCATCTCCATTACTGCTCTGTAACAACCAATTTGTCCTTCTTAATTCCTTAACCTTTTTCACTCAGCCCCTCTATCTCCTTCCCATCTGCCACCATCGAATATTCTCTGTGTCTATGAGTCTGTTTCTGTTCTACTTGTTTATTTTGTGTGTTTTTTATTCAATTTTTGATCACTATGTATTTACTGCTATTTTATTGTTCATATATTTTATCTTTTCTTCTTTCTCCTATTTTTAAAAATAATTTAAAAAATATTTTTATTGACTTCAGAGAAGGGAGTGGGAAAGAGAAGTAGACATATCAATGATGACAGGGAATCATTGATCGGCTGCCTTCTGTACACCTCATATTGAGGACTGAGCTCACAACCAGGGCAGGTGCCCTCACTGGGAATCGAACCAGAGATCCAGGTTCATAGGTCGATGCTCAACCACTGAGCCATGATGGCCTGGTAGGAATTGACATTTTCAATACCAGAAACTTCTTGAACCCCAGTAAGCCCCATGATGACACCAAAGCCAGTCAGATTTCCTGATGAGCATGAGCTAAAAACTGTTAGTAAAAACCATGAGCTAAAAACCATTAGTAAAAAAAACAAACAAAAAAAAAACAAGCCCAAATCTAACACCTTGAAGATCTAATCATCCAGTTACTCATTTATTCAGCAAATATTTATTGAGCATCCTCTATGCCAGCCCCTGTGCTAGATGCTGAGGGCACAAGTCAGACAGGGTCCCTGTCCATTAGATAACATGATGGTGGTCAGGTTGAGCATGGGGGAAGGAATGGCTATTATGAAAGTCATTACCTGGTGAGTAGGGCTACGAAGGAAAGTACTGGGTGCTCTAACAGCCTTTAATGAGGGGACCTGATGTGGTCTCAAGAATCAGGGAAGGTTTCCCTGAAGCAGTGACCTAAGGGATTTTGCAAAGCGATATAGTGAGCAAAGAGCATTCCAGGCAGAGGAAGCAGCAGAGCAAAGGGGCTTGGAAGGTGGGAGGGGGCAGGGTGCCTCTAGATACTGAAGGAAGGAAACTGGCAAGGTATTTGAGAGGAGAGATGGGCAAGAGATGGGCTGGAGAGAAAATCAGGTCCAGACCCTGCATGTCTTGTAGATTTATAGATTTTTATCTAAGGCTAATGGAAAGCTCTCACAGTGCACTATTCAATTCTCTGAGCAAACAGGAGTAGCTGGTGTTGAGTACTTGGTACGCGTTTGTCATAATATCCATGCGCGGCAGGTGGAATGGTTTTAAAACGTGGCTGCAGACTGACACTCCTCTCACTTAGAGGTAGGTTCTCTTCCCCTCCCCTTCATCTGGGTGGGTTCGCGATGGCTTTGATCAGTGGAGTACAAAGGAAATGCCACTGTGTGACTTCCATGTCTAGGTCATAAAAGGTCATGAAACTGGAGCCTGTTCACTAGAAAACTTTCTCGAGAGTCCTGAGTCACCACACTGAGGCTTTGATGCTAGAGAGGCCACAGGCAAGTACTCCAATCATTGTTACAAATGAGGCAGCCTTTGAGTCACCCCAGATGGGGGCTGTGTGAATAACCTCCAGCTTATTCAACTCCTCAGTCTTCATGCAACAGAGACAAGCCACACCTGCTAGGTCCTGCTGAATTCCTGACCTAAGAATCTCTGTGCATAA
This sequence comes from Pipistrellus kuhlii, assembly GCF_014108245.1. NCBI lineage: Eukaryota > Metazoa > Chordata > Mammalia > Chiroptera > Vespertilionidae > Pipistrellus > Pipistrellus kuhlii. The sequence goes on along the minus strand of NW_023425562.1, from coordinate 56,564,524 downwards.
TAAAATGGTTGTTTTGTTATGTCACAAAGTATTAATGTGGAATAGATACTTTGCAGAAACAGATAGCTGGAAGGGGAATTATTATTATTATTACTACTACTACTAGGGGCCTGGTATACAAAATTCATGCATGGGGCAGGGGGTGTCCCATCAGCCCAACCTGCACCCTTTCCAATCTGGGACCCCTTGGACATCCCTCTCACAATCCAGGACCACTGGCTCCTAACTGCTCACCTGCCTGCTTGCCTGATAGCCCCTAACTGCCCCCCTGCCAGCCTGATTGCCCTGAACTGCCTCCACTATGGGCCTGGTCGCCCCATGAAGCCTGCTGTTTGATTGTTTGGTTGTCCCTCACTAACCCCCCTGCCGGCCTAGTCATCCCACGCAGTCTGTTCGGCTGTCTGTTCGGTTGCGATGGTCACTTAGTCATATATATATATATATATATATATATATATATATATATATATATATAGATTCCATTTTACAGATGGAGAAACTGACTTTCAGAAAGATTAAGCAACTTGATCCAGGTCCCATAGGTAGTCAATGGCAGAACCAAGATCTGTACCAAGGTCGGGCTTACAGCAAGCTTGTTTTCTTGCAATTATCCTAGGTGCCACCTGCTGAGTTAAAGCTTCTTGGACAAAACCTCCCAAGGTCTCCTTCCCCCATTACTGTTTCAATCTGGACACCCTCTTTGGCCAGTTAGATTTTTAATGGCTGACTTAGTTAGAGAAACACCTTTATGAAACATTTTATTCACACTTCTTCAAATAATTGAAAGATATTCACTCTGCATCAGTTCTTTCCTGATTTTATCTTCCCTTCCACACCTCCAGGCAGGAGCCAAACCCTTCTGCCAAGCCTGACAGATCTGTTCCTCCTCTCCTCACTCTGCCCCCAGTGCACAAATACCCACGGGCCCCCATTAAATCCCAATCAGGCTTGGAGAGAACTGATTCAGGTCTCCCCCTCCCCCCTCTCTCCTGCCTCCTGGGAAGAGTTAGGGATGAGCAAATCATTTATTGGAGTAATTCTGGGAGCTAAGGCAGAGCTATGGCTGGAAGCCACCCACTAACTAGAAACCCAGAACATCAATCAACCAAACTGATTTTTCCGCTGCCGCAGCCATTTAAACAGTTAGCTTTGCTTGGGGCTTTGTCCAAAGTTACTCAACCAGTGGGTTCCTAAACGATAAGTCACCACAACCTCATTTCATTGTCTCTGTGTCCTGCGGCGGCCTCTTTACTCACTCCTTGTGAGGGGTTGAAGTTCATTTGTTGCACTCTGAAAAGGAGAGAGTCTGCACTGCTTGCGAAACATGCTCTGGTTACAGAGGAAGATGAAAAAGGAGCCCGAGGTCTGCTGGGATATCAATACACTTCTCATTTGACGCCCTGGAGAGGCAGGGGAAGATGTTTTAAGTTCATTTTGGCGCCCCTCTGATGACCCCCCCAACCCCTCGCCTTGCTCAGCTGCGGCAGGTGGATGATCCAGGTTGTGGGGGCGGGGCTGTGGGGTTGAGTGCTGGACAGGGGTATGGGGGAGGTTGTGCTTTTACAAACCACGTGCATGGGGAAGGGAAATCTTAGCCATACAACCCTTTCCCCCTCATTTTACACGTGGGGGGAACAAGCCTAAAAGAAAACATGATTTACTCAGGTTCGTGACTTGCCAAGTCTCTGTTAAGTGTAGACTATTCTCTGTGGCTGGCATTTTGTTTTTCCTAGGACCCAGGAGTGCCCAGCACCTAAAGTGGCTCACGCAGCACAGCATGAAAACAGGAGGCCCTGGATTTGAATCCAAGCTCTTCCACTCAATAGCTGCCATGAGAAGGTAGTTCTCTGAGCCTCAGAGTACTCATCTCTAAAATAAAGGTAAAAAGAGCCAAGACCGGTTTGGCTCAATGGATAGAGAGTCTGCTTGGGGACTGAAAGGTCCCGGGTTCAATTCCGGTCAAGGGCATGTACCTTGGTTGCGGGCATATCCCCAGTAGGGGGTGTGCAAGAGGCAGCTGATCGATGACTCTCTCTCATCGATGTTTCTAACTCTCTATCTCTCTCCCTTCCTCTCTGTACAAAAAAAAAAAAAATTAAAATAAAATAAAATAAAGGTAAAAAGAAAAAGGGGTTTGTAAGCATTCCTTCCTCAAAAACGATGATCTACTGCATGCAGGCAGTGTGCTGAGTTGTTGGAATTTAACAAGGCACAGGGCATTGCTGGACCCAGTGAAAGCCTAGTGAGAAAATTAGAAGACATAATGCAAGTAGAGCAGAAATTCAACAACTGTGCAAAGGAAAAAATTTTCCCTTTGATTCTCCCCGACTTTCCAAGCATCAGGAGGCATGGGGTATTGCTCCAGCTGTTTCAGTCTAGGAATGTAGATGTCTTGAAGATGTTAAGCTATTTGAAGCTCTGGACCACATAAGTCTTTGTATTCTCCACTGTGCCTGGCCCCGGGAAGAGCTCAGTAAATATTTGTTTGACTGAGAATGGCCCAAATTCTGGCTCCCTCTGTCTTTCCAGCAGCCAGCTGGTTGCTGTCCGTGGTTCTGAAAAAGCAAATTCCGCTACTCGGCATGAGGCGGTGCAGGTGCTGAGGCAGAAAATGGAGCCCAGGGGAAGAGGAGAGAGAGGGGAAAACGAGCCAACTTTTCACTTGTTATTAGTGACATCTTCATTTTGCCGTATCTTGGAATCTAAAGCTGATATCTTTTTCTTCCAGCTGTCCCCACTTAGCTTTATTTTTTGCTGGTTGGAAACACTGGGCAGATAGGTGCTCTTAATAACCACACAACTTGATAATATCTACAATGGAAACCCATAGCCTTATCAAGTCCTATTGGAAATTGTTCTTAAAAGTTAGTGGACCTTTTTTAAACCTATTTCTGGGCAAGGAAAATGAAACAATCATAGATACCCCTCCTTCCACACCCCTGCTGATTTCACCCATGTCTATCACCCAAGACTGTGAGCAGCTCTGAGTCAGAACTCTCTCGGAGAGAGAGGTAGGGCATGCGATTAACAGTCTGGAGCTGAGTGATGTTGCAACTAGCAGGATGATTTATTTTGACCAGTATTCCATGTGATCATGTTTGTTCACTTATTCATTCTATAAATATTTATTGATTGTCTACCATGGCTTGGCACTGTTATAGGAGCCCCAGGTACAGTCAAGTACAAAGAAAAAAAAAAAAGACAATGTCCCTTGCTCCCTGGAACTTACTTTTCAGTAGAAAAGACAAATAATGAACAAATATACAAATAAATGTGCAGTATAATTTCAGATAAGAGGACAGAAAATTGATAGGGAATGTTCTTATAGATAAGATAATCATGGAAGTCCTTTTTGAGGAGGTGACCTCTGAGCATAGATGTGAATTATTCAAAAAAAAAAAAAAAGAGACATGTAAATATTGAAGAATGGCCGTGTTCCAGGAAGAGGGAATAATAAGAGCAAGTCTCAAGGTGGGAACAAGATGGCATGTCCAAGGAAAAGCAAAGAGATTGGTGTGAGTGAAGCAGATTCATCAAAGGAACATTAGAGAAGGTTAGACAAATACACAGAGATTGGATCATATGTTTTGAGGAGGACAAAGCAAAATGCTCAGAATAGGAGAAAGACGAGATGACAGTTATTGTTGCACCTGCCAGGGATAAACCACAACACGCTGGATGCCACCAGGGATGCAAGGATAATTAGGACTTCTGCCTGCATGACTCTCATCATGTCTGAAGCTATAATAGATGGAGGCCAGTGGGAGCTAGCAACCTACTATTTATATGCAAGTCTAATGTCTAGAAGCTGAAGAAAAGAAGAAATGAGTCCCTGGCTGATATCAGAACTTCTAAAGGCAAATACGCTCCAGACAGCAGAAGATGAGGTAAAACCACTTCCCTGCCACTCTTCCCTGCTCTCTTCCTGAGTGACAGGAACAACAGTGGTCTGGAAGAGGAGATATCCTGGAAACAGCTGCTTTAGAATCCCTCATCACCAAGGCACAGTCCCTACCATAATGCAGCATAGGCTGCTTTCTGCCAGACGGCACAGGGAGAGGAATCCACATTTCAGTTATCTTAGCTAAGAGTGTCACATAGTCTTCACATCAGCTCCAGCTCCTATTGTCCCTGTGCGGAGACTTGCAGGTTCCTACACAAAACCCGGCCAGACAGTGAAAAGAGTCACTGGGTTGCTAAGGGATTTTATGCACCTGCCTTGTTGCTGCAGGCCCCTCGGCATGTTTGAGATGGTGGCAGAGTGACGTCTGTTTATTTCACAAGTGAGAAACTGGAGCTTGGAAAAGCTGAGTGACATGCCCAGGGTGACAAAGTGCTTCAGGCGATGACATATGACTTCGTCCCAAGTTTGTCTGACCCCAAAACCATTTGCAGTCCTAAGTTTTTCTTGCATCTCAAGCATAAAGTTCCTGTTTGAGTTTAAAAAAAAAAAATGTAACCAATCCCCTGAATAGGCAGAGCCAGCTTTGATAATAGTAGCACCTGATGTCGCTGCAGCTTCCATGACACAGCCTCATTCTTAATCTCTCTACATCCTCCCAACAACAGTGACTAAGGCCTGAGAATGACCTAGCTAGCACTCACCGAGCACTGAGTGTGCCGTAGGCACTGTCCTAAGCATTTTGCGTATTTTCATTTCATACTTGCAATAAACCTATGACATTGGTGCCATTGCTATTCCTGTTTTACACATAGAAGATTGAGGCCCAGAGGGATTAACTTACTTGCCAAAAGCCAACAGCTAGTCAGGGGCCAAGCCAGGCAGCCTGGTCTGGAGCTCTTGTTCTTCATCACTAACTCTGTTGATAAAAAAGTGATTACTCGGAGAGGTAAGCCAGTTGCCCAGTTGTGCAGAGTCCAGAAATGATGCTTCAGACTCAGATGCAGTATCAAGTCTCAGGATTCTCCCACAATTCCACACTGCCTTTCTCACTGTAAAGCAGAGGAAAGGAAGCTGTCCTGTGACACCACCATAGAGGCACGGAGCAATTTGGCGCTGCCAAGGTGCCCTGTGGGGGTTTACTTAAATGACGATCTGTACTCTGCAGCTGTCTGATATTTCCTCCCCCTTACTTTTCTCAAATGGGGGAACCATCTCACTCATGCACCCTCCCCAGCATGTAATGCTTTACCAAGGAAGCTGAAGCTTTCTGTAGGGACATGGGGTGTTCAGAAAGCTCCCTCCTTATATGCCATTATTCCAGGGACTCGTAGGGATGACTCAGAGAGTGAGATGTTATTCTGGAAAATTAATTATTTTACCAGAGATGGGACCCAGGGTGGAGACTCAGAATTAGACTGGTAAGGGCCCTTCAGTGAGGACTCTAAGGAGTCCTAAGTTGTCACTGTCCAGCCGTTCAAAGAGAGGTCAGCTTCCATTCCCTGTATCTATTAATATCCCTGAATGTGTCACAGAACTGGGGTGTGTGAGGTGTGCACATTGGAGGGCATGTTTGCATGTGTGCTGCTGTGATTGCAGTGTGTGTGCTTCTGTGAATTTGTGTGTGAATCAGGAGCACTGGTTGAGGATCTGTGTGTGTATATATGTATGTGTGTCCATATCCATGTGTATGTATGTATATCCATGTGTGTTTGGTGTGAATCTATGTGTGTGGGCTTGAGAGGACCTCTATGAGGTGAGGAATCCAAAATGTTTAGCTAAAAACCAGTAAATATATGTAGGGCAATAGAAGCAGTTACAGGAAAGTCTTTTGATGCTGCTGTAGAAGAAAAAGAAACGCAGCCTACAGCACTACAGAACTTGGGCAGAAGAGCTACTTTTAACAAAAGAGCCGTTTGTAAATGAAGAGGCGTATTGAAGAACAGATTGTTGCTGGCTTCATGTAGAGACCACCTACTGTATACCCTTTTACATACATGAGCTGTGTTCTCATCACTCTTCTGTGCTATCATTGTGTCCATTTCGTAGAGGAGGCAACTGGGGTTCAGAGAGGTTAAGTAGCTTGGTTAAGGTCACACAGCTAGGAGGAGTGGAGCCAGGAGAAGCACGCAGGTCTGCCTGACTTCCCACCACTCCAGACTGCTTTCCTCCACTTACACCAGCCACCACCCCCAGCCCCTGCCAAGCCCCAGACCTGGTGGGGTGAGCCCCAGGCTGTGAAGAAGAAGGGCTCTCGGTGGCAGACCGAACAGACGGGTAACATGGGAACAAGGAAGCTCTAGGTCCAGCTGGCCTCGTGGCTGTGTGGCCTGGAGACAGCAGCACCTCCTCTCTGGACCTGTTTCCTCATCACTCACGTGGCCACGTGGATTCGCTGGTCTGGCATGTTCTTCCACGCTGACCGAGTGGGCCACTGGGCAGGGGGCTTTGTGGGCTCCCCACACGCCCGGCGAGTGTGGGCCTGGAAAAAGGCTCCCTGTGGGGACAGAAGAGGAAACTCAAGACAGGTCCACCCAGCTGAGGCTACTCTCCTCTTTCCTTCCTGTGGGAGCCAGGCTATGCCTGCTGGGCCCCAGCACCCATTTCCACCTCCTCCCCTTCTCCCTCTGTGCCTTCCTGGACTACAGAGATAAAAGCGATTTTTCCAGACTCCCTTGAAGCTAGGGTTCTGGATGCAAATTCAATCCTGCCAGTCAGCTAAATCTATGTGAGGGTTAAACAACAGGAAGGAACGGATGGAGACATCCTTCTGCTGCGTTGGCTGTTGGCTCCAGCAAGAGCAGTGGTGAAGGTGTGCGGCATCTCTGCGGTAGCATCTCCAGCACCGGCCGTCACCTTCATGAGCCTGTGAGGCTGTGTGACAGCAGCGTGGTATTCCCTGGCCCCAGGTGCCACACCCCTGGATCAGAACATGGTAAGTTCTTGAACCTTCTATTCACAGGGATGGCTGCCTGTTGGCCCACTGTTGATTGTGTAGCTGGGGATGCTGCGGTGTTCTGAGAGTCATTCCTAGAGGCCCAGTCCACTCCTCTAGCAGCCCTCCCCACAGCACCCTTTTAAATCTCCTCCTTCCCTACAGTAAACTCTTTCCCCTTTGAAAGCCTGGATGGTTTCTTTCTCTTGTACGGAGCACTGACTGATCACTGTGATGTCCTCTTACTCATCCTTCAAAACCCAGCCTCAGACTCCAGCTCCAGGACCCCTTCCCTTATCAGCCAGACCGGCATGGGTATCTGTCCTCTGTGACTCCACAATTTGGCTCTGTCTCAGACTTCTCCACATGGTGCTGACATGAACTGTTTATTTTCTATCATCCCACCGGACCGTGATCCCCGAGGGCAGGGACCGGGTCTTCTGGGCCCTGCATCTGAGCCTTCAGTGGAGACCCTGACCTAATAGGGATGGCAGATGCTCTGGGAGCATTCTGTGAAATGAATGCAGAAAAGGGAGCAACTTGTCAGCTCAATGGGATTAAGGAGAAACTGTAAGATTCATGGACTGAAGAAAAAAAGCAATTTAATCTCCCCCTTTGGCAAAAAGAAACTTACTTCTTATTAGGAGCTATTATTAGGAGCAATGTGCCTTAGGGAGCTCCTGGGATGGTGAGGCGAACCGCTCAGATCAAGCATCTCATCTCAGATCAAATATTGGGGATCCCTCAGTGTGTCTGGCCCCCTGGTGATGCCCTCAGGCTGCTCCTGAGGAATGCAAACTGGAGAAGCAAATGGAGCCCTGGCTTTGGAAGCAGATGGTCTGGAACCACCACATGTGGGCTGTGTGAGCTCAGGCAAGTGACGGCACTGCTCTGAGCTCAGTTTCCCCGTCTGCAAGGTGCAGTTGGCAATCGCTCCATCATAAGGCCTGGTGAGGGGCCAGTGAGGTGGCTTAGGAGAAGTCCTAGCACCTCGTGGGCCTTGACGCACACTGGCTATGGTTTTGGCAGGAATCTGAGTGTAAGTTTTTCTCTTCTTCACTTGGACAACAGCACAGCCCACCGCTGCCCTCTTTCATGCCTGGTGGCAGAGGTCAAGAGCAGGCCCCAGAGGTGTGGTCATGGACACAGAGCCTGTCATTCAGGACCCAGAACAGAGCAAGTGCCGAGGGCGCAGGCATCCCTCTCTGCTCCGTGCTGTTCGGATCTTGTCCGGGACCTGTTCCCAGGTGGCTGGGAGTGAGGGAGGGCATCATGGGCAGATACGACAGCAGGAAAGGGCCCGGACTTCGTAGTGAGACAGACCTTGACACAAGTCCTGGCTCCACCGCTTACTTGGGAAGTCATTTCATCTCCCTGGGCCTCAGTTTCTTCACCTGCAAAGTGGCTGTATAGTGCCTCCCTCCCAGGGTCCCCGAGAGAGAGCTTACTGCACACAGGTCACCTGTCCCGGCATCGCACCCAGAGGAACACGTATGCGTTTCCTGCTCTTGGGCAGCAGCTGCCTCCGTGCGGAAGTGGTTCGCAGCCGCGGGCTATGTGCCACGTACCAGCTGTGTGGCCTCAGCCAACTCACTGCCTCTCTGAGCTCAGGTTCTTCCTCAGACGGAGGAAGACTACGTACCTCGGAGATTTGCCTGAGAACTAAAGGAAGTGACACTTGGAGACGACTCAGCAGTGGCGTGAAGACGGGCGTCATCGATGGGTGACGACGATTAGCCGGAGTAATAAAGTTCGATTACCAGCTGCAGCAACATAGGAGAGACAGGAAGTTGTGCCCATTGGGAAGGAGGAATTCTCTCCCAGTCAGTTCATCAGCGTGGATTTGGGCCTCTGCCAGCCCTCCTGGCTGGGAGAAGAGCACAGCTGCTTTCCTGGGCCTCGCTGCCCGCGGCTCTCTCCAGCTTGGGGAACAGAGACCTCCCCAAGGTCTCCAGCCCTCCTCACTGTAACCACTTTCCAGTGTGCGGTTCAGCAGCGTTAAGAACATTCTTGCTCTTGTGCAACCAGCTCCTCTATTTCCAGAACTTTTCATCACTCCAAACAGAAACTCTGTACCATTTAAGCAATAGCTCTCCGCCCCATACACCCCCCATGCACAGCCCCTCCCCGGCAACCTCTATTCTACTTCCTGTCTCTATGCACTTGCCAAGTCTGGGATCTCATAGGAGTGGAATCACACAATATTTGTCCTCTATGTCTGGCTAATTTCACTTAGCATAATGATTCAGGGTTTGCCAAAGCTATGGCATATCTCAGAACTTCATTCCCTTTTATGGCTGAGTAATACTCATTGATGTACAGTCTGCATTTTGTTTCCATTTATCTGTTGATGGGCACTGGTTTGTTTTCACCTTTTGGTTATTGTGAAGAATGCTGCTGTGAACACTGACACACAGGTATCTATTTGAGCGCCCCTCTTTTCGGTTCTTTGAATATACCCCTAGAAGTGAAATCACTGGGTCACATGGTTATTTTATTTTAACATTTTGAGGAACCACCACACTTTCCCGCCCCATCCCCCCTATCGTGGGTGCTCCATTTTATTCCTACCACAATGCATGAGGATTTCTCAGAGGGTGGGTGGGTGGGTGGGAGGTAATCAACCAAAGACCTTGTATGCATATCCCATGGATGCAGACAGTGGGGTGGTGAGGGCCTGGAGCGGGGGGCAAGGGTGGGCTGGTGGAGGTCAGTGGGGGGAAAAAGGGGACATATGTAATACTTTCAACATTAAAGATTAAAAAGACAACAACAATGCATGAGGATTCCTATTTCTCCATGTCCTTGACTTTGGTTCTTTGAGGTGCATTGGGAGACCCTTCTTGGTTAGCTTGGCAAACTCTTACTCATCCTTCAAAGCCCATTTCCAATGTTACCTATTCACAGGGCCCTTTCTAAACATTCCTTCCATTTCTAGACACGGTCAATCACTGCCATGTCTGCATCCTGCCTTACTTTGCTTTTGTACCTACTCTACGCCTTCATGTCTCCCACTGGACTTTGAACTTGCCGAGGATAGGAACCACGTTGGATTTGACTCTCAGTCACCAGCGTCAGAGAGAAAGAGGGGAGTCAAGGATGATTCCTCTGTCATCCTGCTCAATTCTTCTTGCCTCTAGGACTTTGCCTATGCTGTTCCCTCTGCCTGGAAGGCCACCCCTTCCCTTTGCCTGGGGAACGCCTGCTGTGCATCAGTTCTTACATAGCTCCCACTTTCTTCCAAAAACCTTCCCAGCTCCCACCCCCGACCAGGGAGCCTGTCTTCTGTGTTCCTGCAGTACTCTAGGTCTCCTCCCAGCCCTGCACTTGTCATATGGCTGGGAATTGTCTGCTCATACATCTGTCTCCCAACCTGGACCAGGAGCACAGGAAGGAAAAATTGTATATGGCACAGTTCACTCCCAGGGCCAAGCACAAAATGGCATATTATGACTCTTCAATATGAAAATATGAGAGAGAGAGAAAGAGAGAGAGAGGGAGAGAGAGAGAGAGGGAGAGAGAGAGAGAGAGAGAGAGAGAGAGAGAGAGAGAGAGAGAGAGAGAGAGAGAGAAGATTGAGTATTGATACAGCTTCTGACTCTGGTTTCTGTTCCCGCGGCAGCCACACACAGACACGGCTCCGCAGGTCCTCTGAGATTCATGACGAGCACATTGCGGCAGAAAGAGAGATGCAGGAGGCTGGAAGCTGATGGGCGAGGGGGGACTAAACTCCACTGAAATCCTCCCTCGTGGTCCTGTCACCTGCTGCTACCTTTCCCGTGTAACAAGCGAACAGAGAAAATACACAGAGCTCTGTGGGCGAGACGGAGCCCAGGCAGAGAGAAGCTGGGAAACAATATAACTCGTGGCTGGGGCACCAGCCTGGAGGTCAGCGGCCCGCTTTCCAGCTGTTCTCTGCCACTTTCCAGGCCCAAAAGTCTGTGCCAGTGACTCCCCTTCTCCCAGCCTCCGTTCCTTTTCTGCAAAGTAGGGGTAGGGGTTTGATTGCAGGGTTGTTGGGAAAAGCAAGGATATACTAGTAAATGACTTACAATAGGGCCTGGCATGTAAAAAAGCCCTTAAGAAATACTGGTTTCTGCCTTAGCTGGTTAGGCTCAGTGGATAGAGAACATCATCAGCCTGAGGACTGAAGGGTCCCAGGTTCGATTTTGGTCAAGGCCACATGCCTAGGGTTGCAGGCTTGATCCCCAGTAGGGGATGTGCAGAAGGCAGCCAATCAATGATTCTCTCTCATCATTGATGTTTCTATCTCTCTCTCTCTCTCTTTTTTATTCTCCCTTCCTCTCTGAAATTATATATATATATAATACTGGTTTTGTGCTTTGGTTTTACTTTTCTGTCTTCTGCCAAGTTCTTCCTTATCCCTAACAGAATGCTTCAGGGCTGGTTGTTTCAACCGCTGCCTTGTCCATAGTCCAGTGAAGCGGAGACCCCGTGCACTGCAAACATGCAGGGAAGGGAGCGTGCTGGGGCTTTGGAGCTGGGCCTGACACCGGCATGGAGCTGGGGTGGTCCTCCCATCTTCAGATGACTCAGGAGCTCAGACAGCCCCGGCATCCATGAGCTGCAACAGAGTGAGTAAGCAGGAGCGTCAGGATTCGAGTCCCAGGGAGCCCGTGCCGGCTCCATGGTTTCCCATCCCACGTCCCATGAGGCTGCCATGTGACGGCGGCACCCTGAGCCTGGGACAGGGTGAGCTGTCCGGCAGGCCTCTCTGGGGCCAGGGGAGGAAGCCATGTCCTGCCTCGTCCTGTGGTGCGGGTGCAAAGGACATTGCAGACTGGAAAGGAAAAGCAAGTGAGTGAACCATTTGCCGTGAGGCAGACAATAGGCTCCGGGGGCGAAGGATGTTCAACAGTAATGGCTCACAGCAGGCTCATCGGCAGCACCGCCAGCCTCCCTGCCTTTCCTTCTCTTTGTGATGAACAATAGCCAAGCGAGGCCCCGCTCCTCCGGGCCAGTGCCTGCTGGCTTCCAGGAATGGAAGCCATTTATCCCACCTCTTGGAGTCGTTGTTTATTCCAACGTTATTACCAAGAGCTTATAGAGGCAGAACTCAGGAAAAGGAGGAGGAGGAGGAGGAGGAGGAGGAGGTGGAGGAGGAGGAGGAGGGTAGAGAGCAACTGCAGTGAGGATTTGCACTTGAGGGAGGGGAGAAGAAGCTTACTCCGGGCTCTCATATTGCCAGGGAATCAGCAAACAGACTCCACCCAAGTCCTAGGGTTGCTAGGCTGAAAGCTAGACCTTGGCCATGGCCATCAGAGGCTGGGGCTGGGACTTCCACAGAGGGCACCTGGGAGTCGTCTGTATCTGCCTGTCAGACCCAGTGTGCTGCCTGGGAATAGGGAGCAGGAGGAGAAGGAAGACAGGGTGCTGAGGAGTTCCCCTCCCCTCCCCCCCCCCCCCCCGTCCCACCCCGGGGGGGGGGGGAGGGGGGAGGAGGGAGGAGGGAGACCTCTTCCCGAGGCTGGAGGAGGGTGTGCAGGGGCTGAGCTTTGGGGCTGGGGTCCACTCCTCCTCCCTCCCTGTGTGGCTAGGACCTCCTAGCACTTCAGCTGCCTATCGTTTTGAGGATATTTGCCTGCTGTGAGGGTCCGGTGAACCATGGGAAGTGTCTCACACATAGTACGTAGGTGCTCGGCAAACAGCCCCTTCCATTTTCCTCCTCAGAAGGAACTGGGAGAGGATGAGGCCCCGGAGAAGCGGGCATGTGTCAGAGCACGGGGGATGTGATAAACCACCGGGGGGTGGAGCTCTCAGGAAGTGTTGCTGCGTTAAGTGCTGTTGCACAACACGTCCTCTCGTTTCACCCTCACGAGAGCCCGGTACCCTGGATGCCATTACCCCCATTTCACAGATGAGCACACTGAGGCTGAAGCTGGACAAGTCTTTAAGGTCTCCCTCCCTGGTGAGTGGCAGAGCTAGGAATCAAAGTCACATTCTAGCCAAAACCAGTTTGACTCAGTGGATAGAGCATTGGCCTGCGGATTGAAAGGTCCCAGGTTCAATTCCGGTCAAGGGCATGTACCTTGGCTGTGGACACATCCCCAGTAGTGGGGTGTGCAAGAGGCAGCTGATCAATGATTCTCTCTCATCGATGTTTCTAACTCTCTATCCCTCTCTCTTCTTCTCTGTAAAAATTCAATAAAATATATTTTTTAAAAAGTCACGTCCTACACGTTATTAGGCACAGCCGTCTCCTACACTGTGCGGGTGGAGAGACTGAGTCTCAGAGAAGGAAGCTCCCAGCCTCCCCCCATGGTGGGCAGATCCAGGCTTCCTGCCCATGGAGGGGAGAGGGAGTGGTCAGGGACTTTGGGGTCAGATGGAACCCGGGTTTGGGTTCTAGCTTGACGACTGCATGTCTTTAGGCAAGATCCTCAGCCATTGAGGCTCTTTTCCCTCATCCTCAAGGTGTGGATAGCAGTCACCCCCTGGCCAGGTCGGGAGGATTAAACCCGACTGCTTCGGCTTCGCTGCCTGGTGCAGATAAGTGCCCACAAAATGGGCAGCCCCTGGCAGACTTCTGAAACAGTCGTGCCTCCCACCAGAAAGTGTCTGCTGTAGCCCGAGGAGAGACTCCCATGCTCTCTTCCAATGCGGAGACCCTGCCGTCTGGAGGGTGTTTGTCGCCATGACGAGCGCAGCCTGCAAGCTGCTGCTGGCCCCGGCGAGGGGACTCAAGGCGGGTAGGCCCCCCGCCCGGCACGTGTGTGCAGAGACATCGCAGCCCATGTTTTAAGGGGGGTTTCACGGCACTCGCTTTGTGTTGCCGCCAGAGAAAAGTCAACTGCAGCTCCTGGCTGTGGGAAGGGCTGTCCTCCTGCCAGGGCTGCTGGTGCCTGGCACCGGCTCAGGCTTGTTTCAGCATCGACTGTCGCTTGCAGACAAATGTGTGCGCAAACACATCCCGGCACACGCGTGCACCTGCCATACACGGAGTTGCCACCGCACACACCACACAGGTGCCGCAAGCCCTGCCGGCCCCCGAGGCCACTTCCCCTTCTCTTCCTGTGTCCCCGGACCCTCTGCCTCTGTCTCAACGGGCGTGTCTGTCTGTGAGGGTTCCGAGTCTCGCTTCTTCCCTGGTTTCCTTCCCTCTCTTCCTTGGATTCTGTGTCTCCCTGTCTCTTTGGAAATCCTCATCGCTGACCCTCTGGGCACTCGTGGTGTCTGTTTCTTATTCTCTCTGAATCTTTCTGTTTTGTTCTCTGTTTGTCTGACTCTGTCTGTCTCCATCTGCCTCTGTATCCATCTGACACTCTCTCCATCTGTCTCTCTCTTTCTCTCACTCTCCTTCACCCCCTCCCACGAGCACCCCCAAAACCACATGTCCATCTGACTATGTGTCTGTCTGTCTCTCTCTCCCTTCCGGCGGCTCTGTCTTTCTCTGACTCTTTCTGCCTCTGTCCTCGCCTACCTCTCTCTTCCCCCCTCCCCCCCCCTCCCCCGTGAAACTCTCTTGGAAACGCATCAAAGAATGAAGTGGCCGGATTTCAAGTGACAAACAGCACTCCACCCGGAATCCACCCCTCCCGTCGCACTGCTGCCTCCTCCACATCCCCGTCACGAAGCCTATTGTGTGGGGCCCAGGGAGTTCAAGTTGAAGGGCCCTGGGCTCCGCGCCTCTGACTGCTCAGCGCTACCTCCCCATTGGCTCTGAGCAGCTTGCGCTCGGCAAGGGCTGAGCCACAGGGGGAGGCTCTCATCCATAAAAGGGGGGTGAGGCACCAGCACTGCCACTCGAAGGGGCTTTGGTGGTGCTCGCAGCCGCCTCTTTGGCACCTCCTTCCAAGCCACAGTCCGGGTGGCCCTTGGATCTTGGACCGAACACTTGCTGCCACCTGCTCCCTGCCGGGGCAGAAGCTGCCCAGGACCAAGAAGAGAGAGCCCAGGTAAGGCCCAGCAGGGTGCTGGAATCTCTTTGGGTTCTGCTGTGCGGGTCCTCGGAACCTGGTGGTGGTGGGCGCTCCGGCTGGGGGATCTGGGGTTTGCATCCAATTACCGAGAAGACACAGTTGCAGTTCGGAGACTAGTTTACCAAAGACAAATCAGGGGGAGATAGACCGCTCTTGGGAATGTCCCTCTCCCCTCAGCCCCGGCTGATACAGATGGGTTTCTCTCTCCAGGAGGACCACCCTCCGTGTTAGCTCCAGGGTCTCCTTGGTCCTAGTCCACCCCCAGCAGTTCCCATGGGAGCGTGGGGCCGGCCCCCGGGTGGACAGAGGGAGCGCGTTAGCTAATCAGGGTGGTTTCAAAGGTCAGCGGTTCGCACCGGACGTGGAGAACAAGGGCTCAGGGACGCTAATGAGGCCCCAGGCTCTGGCATTTACCGCGAGTCATGTACATCAACGCACAACAGGTTCGTCCTTCTTAGATCCAGTTTAATTGCTGACAGAGCGCGTGCCTCAGTGGCTCTCTGGGACCTGATTCCACCCAGAAATGAAGTGTGGGGCCGCCTTGTTGGGGGGCAAGAGAGGGACGCCAGCCTCCAGCAGGCAGAGCCTCAGAGGGCTGCGCGTGTCCCTTTCACTTTGAAAGGACTTGTTGCTTTCATGTAAATTGCAGCCCCAGGAGTCTAGTCAGGCGGGAAAGAGCCCTTGGCTTCCTGGTCAAGATATCCACCCTCAAGGGAAGTGTTATGGAGCCTTAAAGTTTGACTGTAGCAAAACAGCCACTGAGTTTGGGGCTGGGGGGCACGGAAGGATGGGGGCTTGGGGGGTGGCACGGGAGCCTGCTCAGGACTCTGAGGCTGGATTCTGAGACCCGCTACTTTTTCCGGGGCATCTTTCATGCGGGATCTTTACAAACATGCCTTTCCGAAGCCCCTGAGCTTGGAAGGGGAACGAGCTCTTTCCGTTACTGGGTCTGATTTCAGTTCCCCTCCCACAGATCGAAGCCTTCCTTTCCATCTTTCTCAGGAGGGCTGGTAAAATAGACAAGGCTTGTCTTTCTCATTTGACAGGCATTCCAGCCCAGATCCGTGCCGTTTCAGAATGTGAATGCTTTTATCTTCCTTTCCTCCCTCCTGCTCCCCACTCCACCTACACCCCCCCACCCCCGCCTCACTATTGAACCTGCCAACCCAGTCCCCCCATCTTCTTGCCTTTTGTTCTGTTTTTGCAGGTCATTTATCTCCAGGCTTTGAGATCTGCGAGGGGAGCGGTTGCAGCAGCCTGAGCAGGTGAGTCGCCCTGCCTGGAGAGGTTTGCTCTGGTGGAAGGAATCTCACCGCTTTGCCCCAGGTGAGCTAGCGGTGTGAGGGGTGGCAGGTAAGTCCTGTGATCTGCCGGCTGGCGGAGGCTGGGAGCGAATGTCCCAGTGGTTCCCGGGGAACCCAGCACATTTCACAGGAGCAGGCAAACAGACCAGTCCTGGGGCTGTGGGAGAAATGTGCAATTTCCTTAAAACACAGAGAAAGGGATTAGTCTTGAGGTAACTCCATATAGCGTATAGCATCTACATGTCTGCCTCACAACACCCGAGACAGTGCTGGGTTCAGATCCGTTCACTCATTTGCTGTGTGATTTGGGGATAGTAGCTGCCCCTTTCTGAGCGTTAATTCTTCCCCCATTCGCCTCCTGGGGCTGTTGTGAGACCTATGTTGTTAGGCTATGCCTGGCATTTACTAGGTACTCAATGAATGCTGGTTGGACTGCTCAGGTTTTCCCTGTTCCCAGTGGCAGTGTTGGACCCCATCTCCTCCCTCCCCCGCCATCTGCTCTAATCTTCCGTCACCTCACTCATTAGGTTGTGTGTAATATCCACAAAGAAGCACCTAAAGCCTATTTTTTCTGTTTGTGGGGCAGCGGGCACGGCTCTCTCCTCCCCGCCCCCTTCTCTCCACACAACAGGAGACTTTATTTCTTCATTGGATCGATCTTCCCCGACTCTCCGGCCCACTGCCAACCTCCTCGGGTCATTCTCACACAATTGTTGTATTTATTAGATGTCTTCCATCAGTCTGAGCGGGATCAATAGCTGGTGGTTTGATTTCAATGCGTGTCTGAGCAAGTGTGTCCAGCCAGCTGATTTCTCTCATCATTTTCGCTCATCTCGGCCCATAAATGATGGGTAATCTCACCGGGTTTGACAAAGGTCTGAAACGATTTCGCGAAGACAGAGCTGGCCATCGTGGTGGGCGGTAAACCTCACTGGAGACACCCAGGTTAGCCAGAATCAGGCCCCGGGGATGGAGAGGGGTCCCTGCTCCTCTCAGGTGGACCCCATTAACTCCTCCCCCTCTGGGTGCAGATGATGCTGTTGGCTTGGCAGGAGGAGGGGAAATGGCCCAGGAGACACATCTCTTGGCGTGGGGGCTTCTCTCTGAGCCCATCCAGCCCTCCTGCTGGCCAGCTAGGTTGGCTGCAGGCTGCAGGCTTATTTGCCAGGGGCAACTTGTCTGCCATCACTTGGCTCCTTGACCTATTCCTGGACAGTTCCGTTTAACCTGACAAGGGTTTATGGAACAGGCGTTATGCAGTTGGGTCTTCAGTGCACTGGCAGAGGAGAAAACTGATGTTTGTGATTCACATAGTAGGTCAGCCTCCTGAGTCAAGGTCCCCTTCCTTTTCTTCCTCTTCTCTCATTTTGTTCCCTTCCCTCCTCTTTTTGCCCTTCTCCCCTTCCTTCTCCTGTACCTTCTTCGTCTCATTCCCATTCATTCTCCATCTCTGTTTCTCATATCTACTTCCTTTCCCCATGTTGTTTATCACCTCACATTTTTATTTTCTTTATTACTGTTGACAGTAGTACAGACATCCCCATCCCAGGCCCTGCCTGACTCAGGTCTTCACCACTCTGTTGTCTGTCCTGGGTTACCCATATATGCATATAAGTTATTTGGTTAACCTCTTCCCGGCTCCCCACCCGCCCTCCCCTGAGATCTGTCAGCCTGTCCCATCTCACTCTGGTTCTCTAGATGTCATTTCTCTCTGTCCAATCAAAGGGTGGGCATTCCATGTGAGTCCTTGTGAAATACGTTCTTGTAGAAGTGCAGTTAACAGTCCCACAGTGACCATCACAGGCAAGGCTCTTTTGCTCTGGTTCCTGGACCAGTAGCCCGAGAGATTGGCCAAACTTCGGTGTGGGTCCTCTTCCTATGCTCTGTGTTTTAATTCCTGCAGAACTAAGTAATGGGGTCACTTTCCATTCAGATCCGAGCTCCCCATCCCCCATTAGATGATCATCCATTCTTTGTTAATGACGCTGAAGGCCTAACAAAAGTACTGTCTCTAGTTTTGGGGTGTCCCTTTGCCAGCCCACTAGAGACCCACAAAGATGAACTTTATGTATTTTTTCTTTTTTAAGAGAAAAGATTGATTTTTTTTTTTTTTTTTTTTTTTAAAGAGTGAAAGAGGAGGGGGAGAGATAGAGAGAATTGGTTGCCTCCTGCTTGTGCCCGGATTCGAACCTGTAACCCAAGTGTGTGCCCTTGACTGGGAATCAAACCCATGACTTTTCAGAGCACAGGCCAATGCTCTAACTACTGAGCATGCTTGCCAGGGTGAACTTTATATATCTCTGAGTGAAATAAAACTCCTGAAATAGCCTCACCTTCAGGAATATGATAGTTTGGTGGTGTGTGTGGGGGTGTGTGTGTGGAGGGGGTTGATGGACATTCAGTGCATACCTACACCTCAGGGATGGTGTGGGGAGCAGAGTCATAGACTGACTGTCAGGCAGTTTCTGCTCTGCTTTGCCTTTTGGCCTTGACCCAGCCATTTCACTTTTCTGAGTCTCTGTTTCCCCATCTAGAGAATGGGACTCACAGTGCCCAGGCTAATGGCTTCTCCCGAGGGTTAACATGCAATCATTGAACCAAAACAGACAGCAATGACCCTGGCCCCATGACTGTGCCTTTAACAGTGACATTCAGCTCTACCCTGCCCATGGTGCTCGGGACCTTGGAGGCACTTTGTCACTTGGTTCTCACTCTTCCTCCTGGAACCTGAGACTGTAATCATGGTCCCTGTGGCAGGCGGGCTCCGGGGGGGGGAGGCGGGCGCACCGAGCAGCAGCGCAGGGCTCACAGGCTGCTGTGATGCCTGCTGCAGAGGGTCATTGAGAGGACGCCATTCCCTCCCTGCGAGTCACGCCCGGTGTGGGAGGCCCCAGCTCCGGCTCCATTTCCCCACTGATTCGTGATGTGACCTTAAACAAGTGATTTCATTTCTACCTTTTCCCATTTCCTCTCCTATCAAATAGGGATAATCATATGCGATAAAGTGCTTGGGGAGATAATTGCAATGTTAAATCAAGCCATTATTATTCCACGCTGGCTTTTTAAACAAAAAAGCTCGCTATTCCTCCAAGCCCTCTGAATACAATATAGAAATATCATCAAGAGGAGGTAATAGGGCAAGCAGTGTTTTCCCTTCCAAGGAACGCTGAGCCCTCAGGGTGAAAGGGCTTGCTCCGGTCTGAGTGGCTCAGTTGGTTGGAGGGTCGACCTGTGCACAAAAGGATCCTGGTTTTGATTTCCCTTCAGAGCACATGCCCAGATTGCGGGTTCCATTCCCGGTCAGGCTCATGGAAATCGATCGATGTAGAATGGGGAGAATATTAGTCCCAGCTGATTGGGTTGTTATAAAGACCACTTACATTAAGATGCGTAGGGGACTCGGTGTGCCCTGATCAGTGTCAGCCCTTCTCAGCAGGAAAGCCCTTAGAGGCAATGCTCTGGGGCCAGGCGGAGACTGCTATGGACCCCTGAGGGAGAAGCAGGAGGTCGGGAGGGGTGGAATGAGGGGGCTGGGCAGTAACCCTGGTTACCAAGGTGAGCTCCAGGAGCCAGCCCGCCTGGGTACACATCCCAGGTTGGCCACCTACGAGCGAGCATTTGACTCTCAGCAGGCGTCTTAACTCAGTTTCCTCCTCTGTAAAGCAGCAGGACAGCAGTGCTCACAGCATGCGGTTTCTGTGAGCATAAACGAGCTCATCCTCAGAATTGCTCAGAGCTTCCAAAGTGCTCAACAACCATTAGACCAGCTAGAATGATTGCTGTCAACTCTAAAGCTAACGGATGAAAGACAGGGATGCTGACACTGGTCTTGCTCGGGACAACAAGGAGTGTTCAAATCAGACCTCCTACTGCAGCCACCTCGCTGTGTGGGGAGCCTCCGGCCAGGAGGCAGAGGGCAGGGCAGGCTTCCTTCCGCAGCTGGTTAATTCGCTGCTCAGCTTGTAACAGCCCAGCCCAGCCCCGCCGTCTCTGGAATCAAAGAAAACATGAGCTGCCTGCTCTGTGTCTGCATAGAAGAGGCACCACTCACCCACCTGGAACCCAAGTCCTGTCAGCAGCTGGTAGAGTGAGTGTGAGAGAAACTCGAGGGCAGGCGAGGACGAACGTGGGAGGGATACAGGTCACCGCCCTCCCTTCTCTTCTCTGAGCCGCCCGCACCAGGGCAGCCTCTTGCCCAGCCAGAGAGGCAGACGGACCTGTGTCCTCACCTTTAGTTGCTCTGCAACCTCAGGGGGCTCACCACGCCCCTCTGAGCTCCAGGCTTCTGGTTTATAAAGTGGGGATAGCGATGCCCATCTCAGAGTTGGCGAGTGGATTGAGAACAATATACAAGTCGAAGACCTGTGCGTGGGGCCCTCTGGGCCTCAGGGAGGGTTCGGCTGTCAATGAGTCAGCTCTTCTAGAAACTGGGATCATTAAGGGCACACTGGTGATGAGTCAAACAGGATGACTGTGCATCCCAGCTTCCATTCGCGGGAGGGATGGGCAATTCATCGCACTGGAAGTGCCCCCTCACTGGGAGGGATAGATGAGACGAGGAATTTAGGGGTGTCGCTCAAGGCCTGAAGCACAGTAGGGGCTTCATAAATACTGGCTGGGACCACTTTCAGGCTGGCTTTGATGGGGGAACCGACTGTGGGTTCTGAGGAGGGAGAGCTGCTCTGTGCTGCAGCGTGCGGCTCTGAGGCACCCAGTGGAATCTTTCCAATCCCTGAACACATGAGCAAATGGGGCCCTTGGAAGAGGGAAGGAGGACAGCCATTCCTGGCAGTGGCATTAGAAGATTTGGGCTACAAGGACCAGGCAGGGAGGGGCATGGAGCCCTGCCCCGGGTGGGTATCTTGGGGAAACTTCCCATTGCCAGTTGGGGGAACTGCCTTGTGACCCCATTTGAATAGCTTTGGGTCTTGATATTTGGTTTATGAAAGAAACAACTTTTAACAGACTATTTCCAGGCAGAAGGAACAGGATGTGCAAAGGCCCAGAGGTGGGACAGGGCCTGATAGAGTCATATGGTAACTCAGTAGCTGGATGTGGCTGGAACCCAGAGCTGAAGTGTTGGGGTGTAGGAGTGGGATTGAGGCTGTCCCTGACATTAGGAGAAGGGCCATGCGTGGCCTGCCCCAGGAGGTCTGATCAAGAATGGATATGGCTGAGCAGGGTGAGCAGGAGGGATCAGAGAAGGAACCGGAGGCAGGGAGGCCAGCGGGGAGGGGAAGGTGAAGGTGGCCAGGGTGAGTAGAAGTGCTGGGGTGGAGAAGGCAAATTCCAGAGACCTTACCCAGCAGAAAGGCCTGGCCTGGGGGCGGCCTGAGCAGTGGAGGACAGGT
Source organism: Pipistrellus kuhlii (assembly GCF_014108245.1). Classification (NCBI taxonomy): domain Eukaryota; kingdom Metazoa; phylum Chordata; class Mammalia; order Chiroptera; family Vespertilionidae; genus Pipistrellus; species Pipistrellus kuhlii. The sequence goes on along the minus strand of NW_023425562.1, from coordinate 56,543,093 downwards.
AGGTGAGGGAAGCCTCAGGAACTCAGGAAAGCAGATGGCCCAATGTCTTCTGTCTTGGGATGTAGTCAAAATGGGGTTTGAAGGATGACTAACTCGGGTCAGGTCCTGGCTTATGCACTGCCCAGTGGTGTGGGCAATCACCCCCCCACACACACACCACACACACTCCCTGTGCCTCAACTTCCCCATCTGTCCAACGGCACAGCCTAACCACCCTCAGAGCGGCTGTGCCGATTAAATGTGAGCTGTGTAGTAAACTCCTGGCACATAGCAGAGGCACTCACTGCACGTTTATCACCTCCCTTGATCTTTGGCCTGGGGCCCCCACTGTGCCTCTCTGGGCCTCTGTCTTGCCTTCTGTAGAGGGGGAATGAGAATGCCTGCCTTGTAGCCTGCCAGTATGAACTGGCGAGTTAACTGTGGGCTCAGGATACACCCCGCAGGATAGGCGATCACAGATCTCATCGTCTGCTCTTTCTCCCCTCCCAGGAGGAAGAACCAAGACAGGATGGAGTGGCAGGGGCTGGTGCTGGCTGCTTGCCTCCTCGTGCTCCCCTCAGCCTCAGAGAACTGCCTGTCCCGCTGCTCACTGTGTGCTGTGAAGACCCAGGATGGGCCCAAACCCATCGACCCCCTGGTAGGTTTCAGGCTAGGCTCCTGGGTGCCGGGCTGTGGAAGGTCCCATCAGTGTACAGAACCCAGAGTGGGAAGAAGGCAGGCCTGGGCAGCGGTGCGCCTGTCCTGTAGATTCGTCCCATCTGTGCAGGGCATGCCCTGCTCTGTGGTCAGCCTGGGGGCCTGGGACTGCTGCTTGCTAGCTCCCATTCCCTTTCCTGACCTCAGCAGTTCGGGCTGACTCAGGTCTGAGGCTGACTCAGGTTTCCAGGGAGCCTGATGCCTGGCAACCAGGAGTGTGGTTCATGAGGTGTGCTGAGGGGCTCCTCCAATTCTAGTCGCTCCCGTGGAAGGAGCTCTTTCTGCCTCCCCTAAATATTAAAATACCAGGATCTGGTCAATGGGATCCAAGTCTTGACCCTGCTCTTGGGTCTTAGCAAATCCCTTGACCCAACCGTACTGGCTTTGCCTTGAGTCAAGCTTCCCCACGTTCTGCTCCAGTGACAGAAGTCTGGAGTAGAGGTACCGAGGGTGTGGTGGACAAAATGCAGGTTTGGTTCTGCTACTTCCTAGTTCCATGACCTTGGAACCTTCTCTCTGAACCTTAGCTTCCTCATCTGCAAAAGGGGAATGATTCCATTACATGATGATGATGATGATGATGATGATGATGATGATAATGATGATGATGCAAAGTTTTAAATTTACAATTCTAGCCATTCTTTATGGAGATGAGCACAGCTCGCCAGGTGCAGCCCTTATATGATCCCAGCAGGTTAAGCATGAGGACTTGTGACATCAGACTGCCTGGGTCCCAGTTCCAGAGTTGTCCAGTATTGTCATCATCATGTTATCCTCCTCCTCATCATCATCATGTTTGAATTCTCCCAACACTCCTATGAAGTAGATACTGTTGTCCCCCAGATTTGATGAATCCTCAAGCGTCCCCTCATGTGTTCTTTTCGCCATTTTGCATGGCTCTTGTCCTGCTCTTTAAAGTGCCTGCAGCTCCCACACACCTAGGAAAGGACCCACTGCTCTCTCTGGAGTCAGAAGTGGAAGAGACAGGTGAGCTCAGCAGGGCACTTTGGGAAGATCTTACTTCTGGTGTTGGCATTGCCCCCTGGAGCCACAGGGGAACAGCTTTGGGAAGGCTGTTCCATTTGTCCACATCTGTTTCCTCATCTCCTACATAGGCACAGAGTCACTTACCTTTATGCACCGTTGGAAGCATCAAAGTGGACAGCAGGGGCTTAGCCATCACAGCTTAGGTTGATTTCTCAGACACTGGGTAGGGGGGTACCACACATGCTTTGACAGTTTGGTGGAGGTGACATGACTTTTGGGGTCTTTTCCAGATTTGCTCCCTGGAATGCCAGGCTGTCCTCCTACCCACTGAGGAGTGGGAGAGGTGCCAGGCCATCCTGTCCCTTCTCACTGCCTTGCCCCCGGGGCTCAACAGTGAGGAAGACTCAGAGAGCAAGGCAGCATTGGAGGAGGTGTACAGTGAGCTGGCCAAGCGCGGGGGGCCCTTCCTGAAAGAGCTGCAGGAAAGCGGGTTCGCACTCGGCTCTCCGGCACAGGACGATGCTCTGAGCAGGAGCCTGGCCGAGAGGCTCGGGGGTCTCCCTGGCAGGATGGAGGAGGAACCGGAGCCGGAGCTGATGGGGGACGCTCAGCTGAATGATGACACCCTGGAAGCTGGAGCCCTGGATGCCGGCGAGGAGGACCCCAGGGAGCAGGTCAAACGCTACGGGGGCTTCTTGCGCAAATACCCCAAGCGGAGCTCGGAGGGGGCCGGGGAGGGGGATGGGGTGGGTCACGAGGACTTATACAAGCGCTACGGTGGCTTCCTGCGGCGCATCCGCCCCAAGCTCAAGTGGGACAACCAGAAGCGTTATGGGGGATTTCTCCGGCGCCAGTTCAAGGTGGTGACCCGGTCTGAGGAGGCCCCTGGCGCCTACCCGGGAGAGCTCTCTGATGCTTAAACACCTCCCCACTGTGGAGGTGAGTGGGGAGCTTCCCCCAGAGAGGAGTGCTCTCCCTCTTCCTCCTCCGTCCCCCCACCCCGTCCCCACCCTCGGTGCAGCATTCTCCACAAAGCATTTTACCCAGCCTGCCTCTCTCCTGCCTGGAGCGCAGTGTCTGTCCGGGCCAGCCAGGGGGAAGGAGGGCGGCTCCCCTCTTCAGGAGGCTTGCGCTTGGCTCAACCCCAGACTTCTAAAACCACCACGGTTCCTGTCCGCCCCTCCTCCACCCCATTCATTGGACTCCCCAGGTCCAGAAGCCCAGGCTGGCGCCTTCATGCCTCTAGATCTGTTGTCTCCAAACGTTGCTGGCCACATGCCCCTCTCAGAAGAATCAGGAGCGCCCCCTTCCCATGCAGATGTTCTCATTTATTGTAAAGCACAGCAAAGATGGAAACAAACAAATGGGTATCCTCCTGTTTTATTCCCAAACCTTACAGGACCTCCCGTGCACCCCACTTTGAAGACTGTGTTTTAGGTAAAATGCTCAGACCCTGCCTTTTATGGGAGCCGGAGTTCCTACGCTAGAGGGCTCAGGTTCTAGCGGGTTCAATGTCCAGCCAGTGTGGTGGGACTCTGAGTTCTCCTTGCTGAGAAACACACATCTGGAAGAACTGAACTCGGGGACATTAGTCCACGTTGGTACCATGGACAGCGCCCCACTTCTCCCAGGAGAAGGGAGGGACAGCCCCTTCCTGAGATGGTGGCAGAGAGCAGTTCTCCCTCTGAATGCTGAAATGATGGTCCAGGAGGGAGCCAGGCAAACCCATTTGTTCTGTGCAACCAACTCAGAATGTGGACCAGCTCCCTCAGCCCTCATTAAACTAATTAGACTGACGGGCATCACACTTCCATCCCGGGAGGAGCTGACGCTGAGTCGAGTTGATGAGGTTAAGCACAGCCATGTTCTTGAGCAGCTGAGGCTGCCGCCAAGCGTTTAGGCCATCTGGCCAGACATATGCAGCGGGCACTGAGCAGGGGGGTCCAGGAGCAGCAGTGAGGGAGCGAGGAGGCCCCCCGCCACCCCCAGGATGGTGCTTTCCTCTTAGTGTCAAAGGGAAGCCAGAGCGAGGAAGGAGATGATTAAGTGCTTAATGCCAAACGAGTTCCCTTGGTTCACACCACCCAGAATCAGAGGCAGGGATCTCCCGATGATGCCTCGACTTCAACCAGAGTGTTTTCTCTCTCTCTGTCTGTCTCTCCTGCTCACTCATCCCCAGGCACTATGGTTTGGTTTGTGGGCCCAGGAGGCTGAGCTGTGTAGGAGAGGGGATGGACTTGAGTTTGGTTAATGTGTCTAAGATCCTACTGAGCACACTGCTTCCTGCACAACCCCCAGCTCTCTCACTATGTTCTGATACGTATTGATTGTCTTAGGATTGTTTTGTGTGCTTTTTAAAAATCCCATTTATGCAATTTTCTTGGAGTTTGCTTGATCCTTAGTGGGCCTGCATTATTTCCCACTCCCTAAGTACAATAAATAAATTAAATTGCTGATGACTTGGGGGCTGTGCGTATGTTTGCCTCAAGTCCCTGGAGAGTGAAAATACCATTTGCAGAAAAGAGTGCTGGGAAATGAAAAATACACACACACACACACACACACACACACACACACAGTTTTATGTTAGAAAACTAAATGTAAGTTAATAGAAAGAGCACAAATGTGAGTGTGCCATAGCACTAAGTCTGAGATCTGTGTGGCCTTAGGTTTCAGTTGGCCTCTCTGCACCTTCATTGGCTCTGATGGGGTCATATTTCCAATTCTGAGCTAATGCCAATCGTTGTGGCTAGATTTAGTATGATGCCAGGATCTGTCAGTACTGAACTGCATGGGTCATTAGAACCAGGGATGGATTCAACCCACCTCAAAGTACCTGCACTAGGAGTAGAAAAGGGGGTGGTTCTCAAGAGGAAGACTGGAGCATGGTTCCCTGCAGGAGAATGAATGAATGCCAGACCATCCAACTGTAGCGGCCACCCGCTAGTGAGTGAAGGTGGCTGGGTGGAGAGTAGGGCGAGCTGGAGAGTGTATGCATGGGAATATGGGCCCAGAGTAGCCAGCTCTGATTTCTCAGAGACTGCAGAAGTCTGGCTTTGCTTTTTTTTTTTTTTTTTTTCCCCCAATATAGGCAAGTAATTAAAAAAATATATTTTATTGAGTTTTTACAGAGAGGAAGAGAGAGGGATAGAAAGCTAGAAACATTGATCAGCTGCCTCTTGCACATCCCCTACTGGAGATGTGCCAGGAACCAAGGTACATGCCCTTGGCAGGAATCGAACCTGGGACCTTTCAGTCCGCACGTTGATGCTCTATCCACTGGGCCAAACCGGTTTTGGCAGCAAGTAATTTTTTTAAGTAATGAGCAGGACAAACAGCATGTTTGGGATGAGACACATCACTCTCACTACTCATTTGTGACCTTTTTTAAAAAACAAACAAACAAACAAAATAAACAAGAGACACTCCTTTTGTCTTTTATATTTAATTTCCCTATATGGGATGGATTCCAGAAAGCTACTGTTCTAGAATTCATCTTCTGGATGCATTTCACTTGGTCAAGGAGGCATGCCCATCTAAGGTGGACAGAGCATGGCTAGGGGTCACAGAGAGCATGGCTAGGGACCCCTTCCATGGGGACGCTGGGCAAGCCACTGCTCTCATGGAGCCTCAGCTTCTAATCTGTCCAATGGGGAGAAAACACTGGGTTCTCCGGACAGCGCTGAGGACTCGGCGATACCAGGCCTGTGATCCACTGGCATTCAAGAGGTGTATGGCACAAGCTGCTGCCCCGCTTCAAATGTCACCTGAGTGCTGTTGAAAGGACAAAAAAATCTCCAGGTGATAAGAAAAGGCTGAAATTAAACATTTTTTATTGACTATAACGTATGCGCTATCAAATACACTTAATCGTAAGCACATGGCTCAATGGGTTCTTATATACGTTTTTGCCCCCGTGGCCATGCCCAGTCACAATATCAAACATCGGCAGCACCCCAGAAGGTAGATTATTATTATTATTATTATTTTTATGAGCCGTTTGTGGAGATGGAGAGCAAGCCAGAGGGAAAAACTGGAATAAAAACCATCACAGGCCTCGCAGAGTACCGATTCTTTGTCCATGTCTCCAAGGCCACTGTGTGGCGATCGTCAAGCAGGCATTGGTTAAGGGATGTCAACGTCCCGGCAACCTTAAAAAAGCCTGTTACTTCTAAGCACGCGGTTTCCACGACAACGCCCGTCCACCCCTGCCGGAGAGGAAAGTCTCGTCATAATGATCATGACGCTCATAATAATGCCCTCGGATCCGCATCACCCCTCTCCCACCCCCGCCTCCAAGCCCTTCGCACATACCCGCCAGCGCAGACCACAGGGCTTGTCTGTTAATTAACGGCCCCAAAGCGGAGACAATGAAAAGCCCCACAACAGCGTCAGGAACAATGGGGACCTAATAGATGTCATCTCAGCATTCTTAATTCATGCCTCCTCTCCTTGTAGCTGTGGAGATTTATCACAAAGGTTTGTAATTACTCTTCTAATATGCAAATGTGCCCATAAGTTGTCCTCCCGCCCTGTCTGGCTTGTCTCTGTCTAACTCAGTCCAAGCCCCATTATTCTTGTCCCCAGGGCTCCCCTCATCCTTAATCTCCTTTGACATGAAGCTGGGCAGTCTGAAAATGCCCACTGGTCTCACCCGTAAACCACCTCCCTCCCCCGCACACTTCCCTGCCCCCATCACCGGCTTGGCTCCTAAGGGACCTGCCCTGGTGCTGGGAGTGCTTTCCTATCACAGGTCCGATCCCTGTGACGTTCAGACTTGGAGAAGGAGCACTAGACAGAGAGTCCGGGGGCCTGGGGACCTGAGTGTGGTCTTGTGTCTGCTGTGGGAGGTGGACGTTGAGTCCTTCAGGACTCGGTTTTCGGTAAAATGGTGCAGACAGTATCAAAAGGCCTTTGTCCTGGCACATGGCACCTGCTCAGTATCAGGTACTGAATCAATACGTGAAGAAACAAGCGACCCTCAGTTTCCTCATCTGGAAATGGGCTGATGTCGTCCACCCTGGCGGGTAGTGGGGGGTCATGTGAGATGACACAGGGCCCAAAGCTGTTGCTTAATCAGTGCTCATGCCCTCCACTCACATTCATCCAAGCACTTTTCAGAATAACTCACCTCGTTTTTTGTGTAACGAGACTGTGTTTAACGAACACCAAAATGCAGGTGAGGGCAGGAGGGCTCAGAGGAAGGGCCGAGGTGATCTGGATGGTGGGTAAGTGTTGACTCCACCTCTAAGGCTCTTCCCCTTCACAGCTTTTCAACAGTCCTGGGGGCACAACAAGGCAGGGGGACAGCAGAGCCGATGGCTGCCCCCATTCTACAGCTGGGGAAACTGAGTTCTGAACAGATTCACTGTTTGCCCAACGCCGAACAGCGTTGGTCCTTTCTCCAGCCCCACTGTGGTCTGGCTCAGAGGAGAGCTGAGTAGGTAGATGGAGGAATGCCAGGATTCTTGTTCTGGCATTAAGAAGGGTTCAGCAATCTGGAGAGAGGCTGTAACTTAAGAAGACTCCAGAGATGAAAGATAATTTTGAAAGGCATTGGGGGTTCAGAGAAGCTTGGCTAAAGAAACTAAGTTTTCCTTGTCTCAGGATCCCTTGCTTTTTATTAATACAAATTGTCCTAAGGCAAGGTGGAGATATACACTTCAAAGGATAGGGTTTTGAACAGAAGCATTGCCAGATTGGGGAATTGCCTTCAGCAGTTGAGGTGTTTGGCCAGTAGGAGGCAATAACATATAGATTAAGATGCCCTGAGCTGTCTGGCAGCAAACAGTCAATTTATGTATCCTTTTCAGGTTTGGGGAAATGCCCTCAGCCATTCCAGCCAGCGATAACATATGTGACTCAGCCCTTGTTGAGCCCCCAAGTTCCATCAATCTTTTGATGAAACCCTTGCAGGAACTGGTTTCCAGCAGACGGAGGACTAACATCCACAGGAAGAGCAAGCACAGTGTGCAGATGGGCAGGTGTGGTTTGTAGGGACCCTCAGAGGTTGGCTGGAGGGCAGTCACCTTGGCACCTGCAGTGCAGGCTGCTGCAGCAGAACCACTTAGGTGCCTGCTTCTCCCCTCTTCCCTCCCAGGTGCCCAGGCCCTCAGCACCAGCTGAAGGAGGTCATGGGCAGGAGGGCTGCTCCCTGCAGTGCTCCCTGGCTGATCTGCCATGCACGAGTCCGGGGCAGAGGCAGCCAGGCAGGGCGGATGGGGAGAAGGGGCCGCACTAGAAAATCACCGACCACAGGGCTGTGACAGGGAGGCAGGGGAGGACATGTGCCATGCAGAGAGGCTCATGGGGAAGGTGCCGTGTGGGCACGGAGCTGGGAGGGTGCAGACGTGGCACATGGACTTGTGGGCCCTATGAAGCGGAGGTGGGAAACACTGCATGAGACAAGCACGACACACTGAGGAGTCTGGATGGGATCAAGGGAAGCAGGTCTCTGTGGCAACACGGAGAAGGAATGGGGCCGCCGGAGAGACTGCGGAGAGCTAGACGGCCTGGCTGGCGAGGAGGAGGGCTGGAGGAGGCTCCGTGGGTCCAGGCTTCTCCGCAGGCCCCTGGGAGTGGGGCTGGCTGGTTTGGGGTGAGAAGGCCCACTCTGGGAGGCCTCTGCAGCATGAGTGCACAGCGAGGCCCAGCAGAAGCCTCGGGCTTGTGGGCCCAGGCCTGTCAGTGGGCACCGGGGCCCTGGGAGCCCCGGCCTCCATGGGGGTTGGAAGTTCTCAGTGAGAGGAAGTCCTCAGAGCAGAAGGGCTGGTTGTTGAAAGTGTCTCAGTGGGGTTCAGGTCCATTAGAGAGCCGGGCGCCCCCTCCACCTGTTGTGTACTCTGCATTGGGGGGTGGGGGGGGGGCAGGGGATTCAGCAGTGGGTGGTTAAGTAGAGCCCTACTTCCCAGGGCTCACTCCTGGGAGGGGTGACTGTAACTGAACAAATGGCCCGTGTTTCAGGTGGTCGAGTGCCGTGAAGGAAAATAAAAGGGGGTGGGGCATGAGTGATGGCAGGTGGGAGCTGCCAGTCACAGAGGTCATGAAGGGGGGAGAGATGTGTAGGAGGTGAGGGCACTGTGGGTGCCTACATGGAGGCGCAGCATTCCAGGCAGGGGAGCAGCAAGTGCAAGAGCCCAGAGGAGGGCTCAGGTTGTGTAAGGGAGAGTAAGGATGCTGAGGGGATGAGTGGGGACAGAAGGTAGGGAACAGGTCACAGAGGCAGCCGGGGACCGGACCACACAGACCCTCCCGGACTCAGCACTGCCCTGGTTTCCACTGTTACCCATGGGGTGAGTAGGGCCCCCTTCACTCTCAACGTGCCCTGGTTTGGACACTGAGCCATATTGTTGCCTAACGTATGGACCATGGAAAGGCTTGACTTTTGCTCTGGGTGGGAAGGCAGCACCGGAGGGTGGTAAGGATGGGAGAGACATGATCTGACGTGGATTTGAGTGGGCCAGGCTGGCTGTGGTGTGGGGGGCAGGCTGCAGGGAGCACAAGGGCAAACGGCACTCACCAAAGATGCAGCCATCAGGACGACGGCCCTAGGCACAATGTGCTCCCCTCAACAGGCGGCCGAGGGCTCCAGGCCGCGGTCAGGCAGAGGCTGGCCCTCAGGACGCCGCCCACAGTGCTGCTGAGCTGCCCCTGGATCTGTCTGCAGCACCCTCTCCTGCCCCCACCACACGGAAGCCTTGACAAATGCAGCTTTGGTGGTGGGAGCTTGGAGCTTTTGGGGAGAAAAGTACCTGGATTGGGGACTTGCTTTCCATAAAAGATGCACCATGGGAAAGTGTATAAATGAAATTTTTGCAAATCAAATTGTATTTAAAAGCACTGGGGAATATTGCTATTCAATTACCTTATTGATTTTACGGATTGCGACAGTGTCTCTTGCCCATTAAGGAAGATTTGAAATCTCGGAAAAACATCCAGCAGGCTCATGTGAAATGAACCAACAGTTAGGGGATCCAAACATCCTCAAGGACTTACCATTCAGCAGGGAAAACCTCATAGAACAAATCACTGTGAAAAATGAAGGAGGAGTTCCTCTGAGGAGGGGTGTACAGCTAAGGGAGTTTAGGTGTGGAGACAGGAGCCTGGCCTGGTGGAGTGCTGGGGAGGCTTCCAGATGTGACTGGAAGCTGAGAGCTGGAGGAGCAGGAATTAGCTGGGCATGATTGTGGGGCCGGGAGCGGGGTGGGGAGGCGGGTCCAAGGACCAGCATGGGCAGAGGTCAGAGGTGGAAGGAATACTGTGTGCATAAGAGTCTAGAGGAAAGCCAGGGTGGCTGGGCAGGAACATGGAGAGGAAGTTTGATCTCACAAGACCTGTAAGCCATGTTGTGATTGGGAGAGGGAGCTTTAGTTCAAGAATAAGGGAAGTAAGTGGAGGATTTCAAGCAAAGAAGTGACATGATCAGGTGTGCTGAGCCAGAGTTTTCTAGAACAGGGAGAGGCATAATAATAAAATTATTATTATAATAAAAGGGTAATATGCAAATCGACTGAACCTCAGAATGACCAGTTGCTATAATGTGCACTGACCACCAGGGGCAGATGCTCAACACAGGAGCTGCCTCCTGGTGGTGAGCGCCACTCAACCACAAGCAGGGCTGATGGCTGGCGAGTGCAGCAGCTTGCCTCCACGGCAGCACTAAGGATGTCTGACTGACATCCCCCAAGGGTTCCCGGACTATGAAAGGGCACAGGCCTGGCTGAAGGACCGCCCCTCCCCCCAAGTGCACAAATCTTGTGCACTGGGCCTCTAGTTTATATATAAACCTTCAACAAACCAAACAAATATTTGATTCCTTCTCTTAGAGATGGCTGTGATGAATATTTCAGCATTGCTCCTCCCGGGGCAGTTCCCTCCTTGTCTGAACACTGGATTGCATGCTTCCCTCACGTGACACTCTGTGTCTTAAGCACTTTTCACTCATTCTTTATAGATGTCATTTATAAATCTACATAATCATCATAGCTCGCAAATTGAATATACCAACACTTACTCAAGCATTTCCTGACGGGTAGAGACAGAACATCCTCGTTTGCCTGGAATATTGCCACGTTTGTGCCTTAGCGCTGATGTCATGATTGATAGCCCCTCTCTCACTTTTTAGAGTCCTGGATGAAAAATTGTCAAGTCACCCTTCCCACGGGGCACACATGTGAGTGGCTTACATTGATGCGGATATTACTGTTCCTGCTGTTGTAAGTGACCCCGTGATGAATATATTTCAGCCCCTCGGCCTGAATAAACCATAGAGGCTCACCAGTCCCTGCTGAGGGGGCCCGCAGAATTCCCCTTGTGGAGTTCGTCAAACTTCAGACGTCCATGTGCCGTCTGCTGCAGCTGCACATGCCCGACACTCTCCTGTCCGAACATTATTTTAAATTCAACTTACTTTAAAAAACTTCTTAGAACCTTCTGAGAATGAGTCGATTACAGAAGGAAACTTCATGTTCCTACCGTGAGGGGAAAGGCAGTAGTATATCCTATTGATAAAAGCTGCATAACAATACGACGAGGGACCAGCTCTGGGCTGGATCCTGCTGGATGCCGGAGAAAGGAAGTGATGGAGCATAGCAGGGATGTTAAGACTCCAGCATCCAAGGGGGCTTTTCTCTGTAATGGAATCAGGTTTCAAAGAGCCTTTCTCCCTCCGGGGCTCCTGGGACAGGCTCAGCCCAGCGTCATCACTGGGGACTAAGGTGGGGGCTAACGTGGCTTCAGATCGTGGCTTTGCACATGGGAGTAAGTTCAGAATTCATCCCAAGGGATTTTCATATAATGAATACTGCTCTGTGCTGAGCCCAGAGCTGCCAACTGACTCACACGGAGTCACTCACTCATTCATCATTCATTCATTCATTCATTCGTTCATTTTGGGGACTCACAGACTAGCTTCCTGTTCTCCTGGAGTTCACGGTCATGAAACAGTGATAAATAAAACCCTATTTCAGCTTTATGTAAATTAAATGCTGTGAAAGCTTTAATTTGAAAAAAATAATAGACTAGTTTTTAATTTTAGGTTTACAGAGTTCCATGTACCCCCTCACCTTCCCCAGTACATCCAGTTCCCCCTGCTACTCAAGATCCTGCATTGGTTAGAGTGCAGCCAGCACTGATGCATTATTATGTGGGTTCACTCTTCGTGCTGTATATTCTATGGGTTTTTACAAATGTATAAGGACATGTATTCATCATTACAGTATCATATAGAATAATAGCTTCACTCATTAAAAGTCCCCTTTACTCCATCTATTCACCCTCCCCGCTTCCCTCCCCTAACCTTTGACACCCACTGATCTACTGTCTCCATCGTTAAGCCGTTCCCAGAATGTTAAATAATTGGAGTCATACGGTGTGTAGCCTTTTCAGATTGGCTTCTTTCACTTGGTAATATGCATTTACGTTTCCTCCATGCCTTTGCATGGCTTGATAGCTCATTTCTCCTTAGCACTAAATAATATCCCATTACCTGGCTGTCCCTCAATTTATGTATCCATTCACCTCACGGAGGACAAAGTCTTGGCTATTGTGACTAAGGCTGCAGTAAACATCTGTGCAGGTCTCTGTGTGGGTGAGAATTTCCAACCAAGAGCTTTCCTGTATATTAAAGTTATAATTTCATCCTCAGTGAAAGTTCTTTTTATTCCTTGTGATGGGCAGGATAAGATGAGACAGTTTGGCTATTTTGACAACTCCCTCAGGGAAGGTGACTTTCTAAGGCTGGGGCCCTGGGCGAGCTGAGTGAGAGCATCCCAACAGAGGGAGGGCCTTCGGGGCAAGGGCCCTGAGGGGGGAGACGCGGGCATGGGAGTGGCAGGGGCCGGTGTGGCTGGGTGAGTGGAGAAGGAGGAGAGCGACGCAGGCCCCAGGACACGTGAGCACAGGAGACTTCAGTGCCAGGGCTCTGGGACGTCGTTTGGGGCCTTAAGGCAGGGAGCTGGGGCTGAGAACCACCCGGTATTGCCGACATCATCTCGGGGATCTCCCAGCAGCCTCATGAGGTGGGACTACTGTCTCCACTGGCAGGTCGGAAACCAGGCTTGGAGCAGGAGAAAGCGCATGGTCTGTGTCTAACTCAACTTCAGGGGTGTTGCTGCACTGAGCATGGCGAGGGAGATGTGGAATCCAAAGGAAGCCTCCTATTATCTATCTGAGTGGCAGTGTGGGCAGACGGCAAGGGTAAGAAACAGCTTCAGAATTCAATTATGCGGTAAGGAGATTAGCAAAGGAGGTCGGCTTTGACCCCAGGGCAGTGGGTGGGCAAGGCTGGGAGTGTGTGTGTGGAGGGGGAGTGGGGGGGTGGGGGGGAGGTGGAGGGGTGGGGGGGTGGGGGGGGTTATAGTTTCAGATCAGAAAGAAGAATTAGGTAATGGGTATAGCCAGAATCTAATTGCTATGAGACCAACCTTGTTAGAGGAAATGGAGTCCCTTGTTGTCATGGCAACCGATTTTAAAAGGGCTCAGATGGTCAACAGCACAAGAGAGAATCACCCTGGACACTGAGCTCTCGCTTCCCAGTGAGCATCCCTGGTCCACAGGTGCATCAGGATTCGGTTCACCCAAAACCCACAATGATGATGGCTTAAACCAGATCAGTTTCACTCTCCTGAAAAAGTCAGCGGTGGCCGGCCTAGGGCTGTGTCTTATTCAGCCTTTGCTGCATAAACAAACTGCCCTAAAACATAGCGGCTGAAAACAGTGCCGGTTTATTTCTTCTTATTCTGTGCGATGGGGGAGCGGGGCCTCCCCTGTGGATTTCCCCCAAGCTGCCGCCGTCGGCCGGAGGGTTGTCTGGCCTGGGACGTCCCGTGTGGCATCATTCTCGGGCCTGGCAACTGGTGCTCCTGGCTGGGACCGAATCTCGTGCTAGGCTACAAGGGCCTCCTCCCGTGGGGTCTCAGCTCAGGCTCCAAGAGGACAAAATTGTGGAAGCTGGTTGGCCCCAATGGCCTCGCCTCAGAAATCTCCAATGCCAGAGTCCGTCGCATATGACTGACCAAAGCAAGTTGCAGGACCCGTCCAGACTCAGGGGAGGGATTCAGACTTCATCTCTTGAGAGGAAGAGGGCAGAGTCACTTTGCCAAGAGGCACTGGGGTGCAAGAGATCGTTTCAGCAACCAATCACAGGCTGAAATAGATGCTTTGTTTCATGAAATCACCAGGATCTCAGGACCTTCCTGGCTCACCATGCCACAATCTCTAGAGGGGCGCCCTTCCTCTTGGGTTCAAGAGAGTATCTAACGCCGACCATCACACCCAGGGTCCAGATGGCAACAAAAGCAGGCGTTGGGGAGAGGACACACACACACATACACATACAAACACACACACATACACACACAAACACACACACACACACACACACACACACACACTGTGTTTCCAGACAGGTTCCTGGATGTTGCCACAGAATATTTCCGCTTATATGGAAGCATTCATCTTGTGTAAAAACTGCTGTTTGAAATTTTAACCCTGCTATTTGGCTTCTCTGAATGCTTGCTTGCTTAAATAATAAGGAAAATAAGACTATTCCCACTTCAGAGAGGCCATTAAACCTTCCCCGGACGAAGTTATCAGTGCTGGCACCAGGCCAGGCCTTTGGTTGAGGTCTCAAGGCCCCACCACATAGGGGCTCTTTAAGAACTTGCAAAAGGGGCCGGAAACATCCCATATCTGGGAGACAAAGAAGGTAAAATTCTTCCATGTTGGGGCCCAGAATTTGAGAGACATTTTCCTCTGGACTTGAGAGTAATAAAGTGTGACTCCAAACTCTCCGAGCATTGCTTGATTTATTCCGGTAACAATTTATTTCTGTAACAATATCTCAAGGACAGATCTTAGTCACATCACCATACTTAGCTGCAAGGGAGGCTGGGAAATATTACTGTCTTTACTCCAGGTGGCCAAATGCTGACTTGGAATCTGAGGTCCTCGTTCTAAGAAGGAAGGGGAGCATGGGGCCCAGTGGTTTCTGTCAAAATATGAAACCTTTGCCCCTGAGATGGTACAATGTACTGAAGGAAATCACTGCAATCCAGTAAGGACATAGAAATGTCCCCTGGTTAGGCACACGACAGTAACTCTGAAAAGGTTTAGAAGTCAAGCCCATATAATTGTGTATTTGGTATTTAAAGTATTTATCACATTGAAGAGACTTTTTTTTTTTTTGGCATATTAGAGTATGAACAAATTGGCCTTGTGACTCCAATTTAAAATATGTGATTGATTTTAGGCCTGTGAGCCTTCTGTCAGGAAGCATACGGACCTTCTTATACTAAATTCCTAAATGATACCAGAATGTATAAGAGATCTTGAGACCCGCTGTATGTGCAACTTTTCAAATTACATTTTCCAAAGCGGTTTAAGTACTTTGGAAAGTTTTGCTTGTCGGGTCAGGCAGTGGACGTGTTTAAGAATGGAAATGGAATGTGTTAAATTAGTAAGTCCTGCGTAAAATGTTGGAGATAATTTAATTAACCAAGTTTGTAAATGGGATGGATCGTTTGACTGTGTGAGTGGATTGGCCATTAATCAAAAGCCCCTTAGAAGTGACTCTATAGAAATTAGAAGAATGATTTGTGAACTGAACTTGCAGGCTTAGTAACGACGAGGCTATTTTAAAAAGCAACCGTAATACACTGAATACTAATTAAATAAAAAGCACTACGAGAATTTTTTTCTGTATACAAAAAATTTCCCTGACACTGACATTCCCAAGCTCACTCAAGAGTTAAGTTGGGCCCTAGCTGGTTTGCTCAGTGGATAGAGTGTTGGTTTGCTGACTGAGGGGTCCGGGGTTCGATTCCTGTCAAGGGCATATGCCCAGGTTGTGGGCTTTGATCCCCAGTAGGGGGCATGCAGGAGGCAATTAATCAGTGATTGTCATCATTGATGTTTCTATTTCTCTCTCCCTCTTTCCTTCCTCTCTGAAATCAATAAAAATATATAAAACATGGCAGCATCTTCATTTAAAAAAAACACAACAAAACATGTTAAGTTGGGATTTTGGGGGGTAACCCCAAAGTCCTTGCTTGTGCCTTGGCCATACAGCGATGCCAGCTTTGTGGAGTGGGGGAGAGGGGGTTGGCAGGACATGATACTTGCCTGGATGGGTTGGGACAAGAGAAAAGGCATGGAGAACCAACTGTCTGCAGGTTGTGCACAGGTGTGTGTGCTCAGCGAGCCCACATAGCCACAGGAACCGCTGGGAAGATCCCCACTGCCACCTCCCATCATCTCAACCTCCCAGGGCCACACACTGGGGACTTCCCTTGGAGAAAGAAAGAGGTCCTGGGAGATACTCGTGAAAGAGTCAGGGCTGACACTGAGGCCCGCAGAGAAGTTCAGGAAGAGGAGGCGTCTCCCTGAACCCCCCCTGCTCTCTGCCTAGGAAGGGTCACGTCCAGGACATGATGATAATCTGGAACATTCGTCACTGACTTTGCAGCGAGGGTTATGGAGCCTCACCCAGACCCCTGCTGCTCTGAATCTAGGTGCTCATCGCCACCGCCTCTTCCCCATGTACCCTCCCTCGCGCCAGGCCCGAGGATGCAAAATACCAGGCTTCACCCCATGTGGGTGCCATTCACACTCCAAGGCTCACCTGGGATCAGGCTGAGGCTAGTCCACAGCTGAGACCACTTTCTTGCTTAGCAGCATGGCCACCAGTCAAACTCATCTGAGGGTCAAGTTTCCTCAGCTTCCTCCCATACTGGGTAACCATCACCAAAGGCCTGCCAATTACTCCCCGCCCCCTACTCCGCAAGGCTGACATCACTGCATGGCCAAGGCACTAGCAAGGACTTTGTGGGATGAAGGGCTTGAGTTATGGAAAGCCATGACACATAGTAGGCCCTCAAGTTAGTTCCCATTGCCTCCCCACAGCCCCAGTCTCTTCTGTGCTAATCCAGGGAAGTCTCCAAAAGCATCTTGCTCCTCGGCAGTGACCTTGCTCCAGCTTTCAGGGCTGCACCTGGTCTTCATGGAGATCTTCAGAGGGCAGGAGCCCCTTGGTCCAACTCTTCTGGGTAGGTCTGCATCCACAGGAGGTGGCAGCAACGGGGCAGGTGGCTGGTAGTTACCTGTGTCTGATCTGGGAGCTCCCCCTCGTGGCGAGACCAAGCAATACATGTTGAGGGAGGTTTTTCCACCATCCAGGTAGTCTTGTGGTTCAAATGTTAGGAGACAAAAGGAAAATAAGGATTTAAGGCAGGAGCTCAGGCACCCATTTAATACAAATGAGAAATTGTTAGCATTACAATGGGAAGTCTTCTCGGTACTTTCTATGAAAGCAGGCCAATCCTCAGTGCTGTCTTTTCTCTTTGGCTGCAAATGATTAAGCAATTTCCCCACCACAAAGAAAAGGAAATAAGCTTGCCTTAGCTCTCATCTACACAGGTGGAGAGGGAGCTTGGGCAATTGGCTTTCAGAAATTTAAGCCTCACTAGAAAACAAAGTATGTTTCTTTCTCCACCCATTCAAAATTCAAAATACAGATGAAAGCAGGCCCAATTTATTTTGTCACCTGGCCTTGCCAGAAGCTCTGGGAGAAGTTTTAAATAATAATGGCAATGATAAAAACAATAATAATAAACTATAAATGCTGAAGGCTCTCAACTAAGATTGAAATGCCTTAGTGGAAGAGCATTTCATGAGTACAGAGCAGAATCCCTGGGTGGGATTCAGTTGCTTAGATGTATAAATGCCAACTGTACTTCAAGGAGAGCAGAGACATAGTAGGACTTTGTAATATTAAAAAATATATATCCAGAAGGTATTTCAAATAGTACAAAGAGAGTGGGTGAACTAGAGTGAGCTAACATTTGTTGAGTACCTATTATAGCCACATAGTTCTTATTGCATCTTTACAAGAGCTTTGGCAAATAAAGAGGGTCATCCCATTTTATAGATGGGGAAACAGAGCAGGGAAAAGTTAAACTCAAAGTGACATCATGGAAAGGTAAAAGGCTGGGATTTGAATCCAAGTCTCTTAATGTCAGCTCAGATGTTTGCCAAGCACTGAGTCAACTGGTCTACCAACATTCATTTGGTTATTCATTTATTCAACAGATGTTTATTGAGTACCTACTGTTAGAAATAAGGCGAGCCCCCCAAGTCAAGGGTCCTGGTAGCACACAAAATACATTTGGGAACCAGGCAGCAAGGCAAACATCTTTACTTCTACATAGAACAATGCACACACATGGTCTGAAAGCAGGTGCACACCAAGCAGGTAGGCTAGCTCAGGTTTATAATCCCTTACACACGTGACCTGTCCTTTGCACTTGATTGGAGCTCAGGTGCACAGTCTTTTGTGATTGGCTAATTCAAGGGAGGGGTTGGCCTTCGCTATTTCAAGATGGTGGCCCACAGGGGAACTGCAAGCCATGCGGTCAACATGGTGGCTGCCAAGTCATGCAGTCCAAAATGGCAGCTAACTAAACTGTTGTTTGACAGAAAAGATGACTTGTTTATTCTCACACTACTATGCACCAGATAAACATAGCTATGATTGCTTGAGTGGTCCAGATTACCCATGGCATTCTCTCATTCACTTATCTATTTGTTCTTAATTTTGTTCATGCAAGGAGTTTACCTACTTATTCATTCAATCTCCCAGTTACTTATATTCTCATTTATTCACTCATCCACTCATTCACTTATGACTATTTATTTATTTGCTCATTATTTGTTCTTCGTCTTAATTCAATCATTCACTAATTTATTCATCTCTTCAATAATCCATACACTCACTTATTTGCACATCTTTTTATCCATCCATCCTTTCATCCATTAATTCCTTCATCCATTTCTCCATCAATCCATCCCTCAGTTCATCCATGCCTTCAGCCACCTATCCATCTTTTCAGGCCTCATGTTGACCCTGAAAATAAAGAATGAATAAAACCCAATTCCAACCTCAAAGGCACTTATATCCTTAAATGGTAGTAAATAAGAAGAAAGGCTATCATTTTGTTGTGATTAAAACTATGTCAAGGGGTTGGTGGAATACAGAAGGATTCTAAATAATCTGGAAGGCCCAGCCAATGTAGTGCAGTGGTTGAGCATCAACCCAGGAATCAAGAGGTCATTGATTCTATTCCTGGTCAGGTCACATGCAGGAGTCAGCCAATCAATGATGGTCCTTTCTCATTGATGTTTCTATTGCCCTACCCCTGTCCCTTCCCCTCTCTCTCTAAAAATCAATAAAAATATATTTTAAAACAAAATAAATTAATAAATCATCTAGGAAATGAGAAATTTTGGAGGAAATGAAGGCCATGCCCTAAACTTTAGGGCCTAAAGGAAGAATTAGCCAGTTGGAGCGTGATGAAGGCAGTAGGAATTTCAGGCAGAGGGAATAATATGTACAGTAAGTCTTCACTTAATATCAACAATAGGTTCTGTGACTTTAAACAAAATGATATATAATGAAACCAATTTCACCATAGGCTGATTGATATAAACAAGAGTTAAGTTCCTATAGCATCTCATCAACATTATGACAAAACAATGTTGAATTGCCAGTGTGTGTTTCTCACATCTAGAAGGGGTTTGGGAATCTGGAGAAGGCACTGTATGTAAATTAATAGAGTCTAAAGATGAAACATAATTTTGGAAGGTATTTTGGGGAGCCAGAGAAAACTTAGCTAAAGGAACCAAGTTCTCCTTGTCTCAGGACCCCTTGCTCTTTATTAATACAAATTGTCCTAAGGCAAGGTAGATATACACATCAAAGGCCAAGGTTTAGTGTACAAAAATCCATTGTAAGATTGGAGAAACTGCTTTTGGCTGTTTGGGTATTTGGCCAGCAAGAAGCAATGACATGTAGATTGAAATGCCCTCAGTTGTCTGGCAGCAAGCAATCATTTATGCATCCTTTTCAGGTTTGGAGAAATGCCTTCAGCCACTCCAGAGGATTCAGCCCTGCTGACATGCTGGAATTAGCATTGAATGAAACAATATTATTGGAGGACCTGATGTACATACTCCTGGAATCAGAGCAGGCACAGAGTGATGGAACTGCAAGTGAATCTGGAACTTACTGATAGAAACAGGGAAGGGTAGGAAGGCAGTGAGGGATGGGTCTGACTGCCTGGGGTCACACTCCTTTCTTTCTGGTATTGACTCTTAAGATTTTTAGCTTTGTGTGCTATGAGGATGGCATGTTTGGAGCTCGGTCTGTCCTAATCCCCTTCTGGCACTCATCAGCTCTGAGAGAACAGCCTGCAGGACTGCAAGAAGTCCAGGATCCCCCTCAGTGTCCCTGGTGACAGCACCCACCTCTCCTGATCACGGTCAGAACCAGTGGTGAAGAGTCTCTCTTAATCCATCCCCTCTGTCTGGGGTCATACTCTACCCAACGCACCTCCACAGAAATATCTTCTAGGTCCACTTCATCATAGCCTTTCCCAGCTTCTGCTCCCCCTCCCCCCATCTGATAGGCCTGCTGGCCCTGCCCATTCCACCTCTTCACTCTTTCCAACTCCTTTGTCAGCCAGGTTGACATTGACCTAAATCAGACCCTCATTATCTCTTGCCAGTATCTTCCTACCAGCCCCCTCTCTCATATCTCTGCTTCTAGTAGCTTCCTACAGCCCCCTCATGGCTGTCCCTCTGCCTCTGGTGTGGTGCCTCTGAAACTCCAATATTCTCATGTTATCCACCTATTGGGTCGGCAACTAAGTAATTGCGGATTTTTTAAAGAAAATCAAAGACAATTTTTTCATGTAATGTATTGCCCATTTTGATCAATGACCTTTTGCCATCTTTCAGGCAGCATAATAATCCCACGTTCAAAAAACTTCTGGTTTTTAGTAGGAAAAAACTGAATCAGGTACGATTTGACATCATCATCATTATTGAAATTTTTACCATTCAAGGAGTTTTGTAAAGATCGAAACAAAAAGTAATCAGATGGTACAAGGTCAGGACTATATGGTGGATGTGGCAAAACATCCCAACCAAGCTCCATTAATTTTTGCCGAGAGACCAAAGATGTGTGCGGCCTTGCATTGTCATGATGGAATACAACACCTTTTCGATTTGTCAATTCGGGCCGCTTTTCTTCAACTGCATTGTTTAATTTCGTTAGTTGTTCAATGTAGACATCAGAATTGATCGTTCGGTTGGGTGGTAAGAGTTCAAAGTAGACAATTCCTTTGTAATCTCACCAAACTGATAACAAAACCTTCTTTTGATGAATATCAGCTTTTGATGTTGTTTGAGTTGGTTCACCTGGCCTGCTCCACGATCTTTTCCGCTTGATATTGTTGTAAACAACCCATTTTTCATCGCCAGTTATCAGTCGTTTTAAAAATGGATCATTTTCATTACGTTTCTTTAGCAAATCACAGCTGCTAATCGTTGCATTAACTGTGATTCTTTCAGTTCGTGAGGAACCCATGTATCGAGTTTTTGAACATAGCCAAGTTGTTTTAAGTGATTTTCAATGCATGTATGTGATACATGAAGCTTCTCTGCAATCTCACGTGTTGTACTGTGACAGTCCGAATTGATTATTGCTTTGATTAGGGCGTCATCAACTTCAACTGGACGACCAGAGCGTTTTTCATCTTTGAGTGAAAAATCACCAGAACGAAATTTGGCAAACCAATTTTGACACTGCCATTCTTTTAAGGCTTCGTCACCATAAACAGCACGTAACTTTTTATGAGCTTGCGATGTGTTTTTCTCTTTGCGGAAATAAAAAAGCAAAATATGACGAAAATGTTCCTTTTGATTTTCCATTTTTCAACGAACGCCAAACGAAAACTACAAAACAGATCAAAAAACTTTTTTTACTGATTAACAGCTGAATAGCCAATTATCAAATAACAAAATGTGTTTTACATTTGTACTATGTCTGCAAACCTAAAAATTCAACTGAAGCCATATATGTGTGAAACCCGCAATTACTTAGTTGCCGATCCAATACATAAAACTCTTCTAGGGCACCTTGCTTCAGGCCAGAAGGTCATGCCCAAACTCCATGGCCAGGCGTTGAAAGTCCTTTCCCATCTGACTCATTCTATTTCTCCTGGATTGCCCAGTTCCACCTCCTCACATGTACCCTCCTTGCTTATCCAAGCCTGGAAATCCCCACATGTTCTGCCTCTACTTGCTTCTGCCTCTGTGACTTCTGGCTGTCTGCCTATGATGGTCTTCTCTGCCTTGTCCCCCCCAAATCCTTCACAGCATGATTGGGTGCATCCATTATACCTTGCCATGCTGCTATTTCCTCGGTCATCATGCTTTATTGCAAAAAAAGACTTATTTTGCATCCCTCGCCTAGCCTGGGAACTCCAGGGAGGTGGGAATCTTTTCACAGTTCTTACTGCATCATCAGGGCTGAGAGAGAGCAGTGAGAGGCACGCTGAAGGTGCTATGTAACTCATCTATGAGAGAATGGATGAATGAACAAAATGTCTTTATGGATGTCTGTGTCTAGATCAGGCCAACAACTCTTTCTGGTCTTCTGAAGTTTGTGTCCAACCTGGCCATTGACCCTGCCATGATAGCATCTCTGCGACCTTTGACAGCATCCCACCTCCCATGGTCTGAGAATGCTGGGATAGTCTTGTTGCTTGGTATTTGGGACCAGCTTCCAAGGGCTCGTTTTCCCAAAGAGATCCTGTCTCTGCTGTTGACTGGCAGAACAGCATCCTCAGGGTGGGATTGGCCACACAGAGATTATCCATGTGCTGGGATGACAGCTGAACCCTGGGATCAAAGTCAAGGTCCTTTGGGAGAAAGTGTTGGCGGATAAAGGTTTATTCTGAGGTTCTGGCAGCTGTTTCCGGAGGCTGACTTGCTGCATCTCAGCGCTGACATTCCTTTGGCACAGGCTGGGAAGTCCTTGCCAGTGTCATCCCCAACACAGATGGTCCTGCCTTCCTTTTTGGCCCACAGAGAAGGGACCACACGCCCAAGAGGCAGCTCAGTGGGAAGGTAGAGCAAGCTGCTGGGGCTGCCTTGCTCCGCTCTACTATGAGGTGAACTTGACAATTCCCTTCACTTCATTGGGCCTCACTTTGTAACCTCAGATTTAATGCAGGGATGGCATCAGTTCCCACCTCCTGGGGCTGTTGGGAGGATTAGATGAGATAATATATCTCAAGCCTTTAAAACACAGTCAGGCTCACAGGAAATGGTCAGTAAGAGTTAGCTTTTATCATTTACTGAGTCTTTAGCAGAAAGGCAGCAAACCCAAGAACCTAAAGAGGCCAAGCATATTGTGGACTTTTAATCCAACCTGATAATTTTTGCCTGTTGAATAGTGTATTTGGACTATTTCCATTTTTAAAAATATATATATTTTATTGATTTTTTTTACAGGAAGGAAGGGAGAGGGATAGAGAGCTAGAAACATCCAGGAGAGAGAAACATCAATCAGCTGCCTCCTGCACCCTCCCTACTGGGGATGTGCCTGCAACCAAGGTACATGCCCTTGACTGGAATCGAACCTGGGACCCTTGAGTCTGTAGGCTGATGCTCTATCCACTGAGCCAAACCGATCAGGGCGACTATTTACATTTTATGTAAAAATTGATATAGTTGCATTTAACCCACCATCTTGATATTTGTTTTCTACTTGTCCTATTTATCTTTTGTTTCTTTTTTTCTTTTGTATTGAATATTTCTTCTTATGATTCCATTTTATCTCCTTTGTTGGCTTATTAGATAAAACTTTTCTTTTTCATAGTTAAAGTCTTTAATTTTTAGATCCATGTTAAATTCACAATAAATTTGAGAGGAAGGTACAGAGATTTCTCATATGCCTCCTACTCTCACACATGTACGCCTCTTCCATGATCAACATCCCATTCCAGAGTGGTACAATAGTTACAATTGAATAGAACAAAATGTGGAGGACGGATGAATTTACTCTTTGCTTGAGCTGGAACTTTCATCCATTTTGCCCTCAGATATTGGTGCTCTATTTATTGTTTGTTTGTTTTAGAGAGAGAGGAACACATCTATTTGTTGTTCCATTTATTTATACATTGATGAGTCGATTCTTGTGTCTGCCCTGACAGGATTAAGCCTGCAACCTTGGGGTATAGGGACGATGCTTTAACCAACTGAGCTACCTGGTCAGGGAAGACACTGGTGCTCTTGGTTCTCACCTTCTGAGCTTGGGTCAGGACTTATAACATCAGCCCCCCTCCTCAGTTCTTGGGCCTTGGCTCGGCTCTTGGATTGAATTACATCATCAGCTTTTCTAGTGGGACTTATTTGCCTCCATAATCACATGAGCTAATTCCTATAATCAATCTCTCTCTCTCTCTCTCTCTCTCTCTCTCTCTCTCTCTCTCTCTCTCTCTCTCTCAAATTTTCTATATTGATTCTGTTTCTCTGGAGAACCCCGAGGAACAGAATTTTAAGATCAATTTTCTGAATTGGTTCTGTCATTTTTGGAATAAGTTCTCTAATATGATTAGATTTATAGATGCAAATGACTCTATTTTCAGTAGTAAAGAGAGCTGATATTCCATGGTGTGAACTATTTTTTAAAATAATCCTTTATTGTTGTAAGTATTGCATATGTCCCCTTTTTCCCTCGAGCCCCTCCGCCCCCGCCCACTGCCCCAGGCCTTCACCACCCTATTGTCTGTGTCCATAACATATTTGCACATAAGGTCTTTGGTTGATTACCTCCCACCCACCCTCCATCCCTTGCCTTCCCTCCAAGATTCCGCACTCTGTTCCATGCTTCCCATGGTGTGATACACAAAATCGCTGCATTGGATACTCCTATTCAACCTAATCAATGCAAAGCAAGGAGCTGGGTGACTGTGTATGATACTTGTAAACATTTTTGGGAAACTAGGGAATATAATGACATTGGTTGCTTGGCCTACTGTTGCTGAACAAAGTGGGAGAGGGAAAGAATGAGCTTAGGGATTCAAATTCCCAGCTCAAACTCAGTGTAAGTGACCTGAGAGCGGCTATGTGTGCCCTGAAGGAGTCTGTAAGGGTGAAACTGCTGAAAAGCAAACACAGATCATCATCCTGCAACTGGCTGGATTACAACGCAAGTTGGACTCTCGGCCTCACAGGCATCTGCTGTTCCAGTGAAGGTGTTGATTGGGAAGGCTGAGATCCTGAAGGTGGAGAGTGGGTGTGTGGAGACAATGAACCTCTAAATTCTGATGAGTCTTCTTTGCCAGTGGAAGAGGTCTCCTGACCTCCAGGATATTTGACCCTCACCTTCCTCAGCAGAAAGTGGCTTTTCCAATCCCAGAGATATTCACGTCCCACCTTCAGGTAAGGGCATTAACCCTGTGTCACCTGAGGAAACTGTAATGACCTCCCCGAGACAGCTGTGATGCTGCACAATGCTGACTCTCCCCAGGATCAACCACCATCACCCTTTTGTTGCTTCCAGAGCTATGGCCAGACTTAAATCCCAGCAGGTCCGTAAACTTGCGTTACCAGGTGAGCCACACTCCAGAAGAACTTCTTGAGTTTTCGAATGAATCCCAGGGACACGTGTAGGAATGACACTAAGGGTGTCGGGATAATGGTGGAAGGGTCATACCAAGTTTACTGACATGGGCTCACTCAGCATAGAGTCTGCATCCACTGCTATAGCTCAGGAAGTCAGGAAGGCCGCTCACAGTAATTGTCTGATGGGCTGAAACGTGGACCGAAACATGGCTCACGGTAAATGAATTGGAAATGCTCAACCTCCTGTGGCTTAATGCAAAGGAAGGGATTCAGAGGTTCGGGGAGATTCCAATGTTAGAGTGGATTTGTCATTTCAGATCTACTGCCTCACTCTGGGAGGGTCCAGAAGACGCACGTTTTACCAAGACTGTGAGAAATTTGTGGGAGGAGTTCCAGCATCTTGAGGAGCTCCATCATCACTCTCCTCTGTAGGCAAGACCTCACAGAGGGAACCGCAAAAAGCCTAAGTGCAATGGAAGTTATTGCGTCCCGGGGTGGTAAGAGGCACGTGGTTACACGGATCCACAGAAGCCAAGGTGGGCATGGTGACCACAGTGGACAGGGGAATCAAAGCAGCAATCAGAATAGTGCGACCGTCGTAGACCTATGGCGTTGGCTCGTCAATAATGGTGTTTGGAGATGTGGAATAGATAGGAAGCCTACTGGATTCTTACTCCACCTGTATAAGCAGAAAAGTGCTAGGTCAAGTGAACAAGAGTCAAATCTAAATTCATACTAAGAGTTATGACCCCTCAAGCAATTCCCAGACCTGAGCTGGTTTATACGCCCAGAACCCCTCGAATGAAGGGAGACCAGGTGTCCTGGAGGAAGGATTCCATACACTTCTGAAAATGTGTACTGTTACTCCCAGGCTTCTCCCCAAAGGCCCATGGTCCCTTCCATTGGGGAACAGGAAATAAGCAGAGCGTTTGGGGATTACTGTGCTCCTGGGGAGATAATGAGACCATGGTTCTGGTCTTCTTGAAGAAAAGATTTCGGTTGCGAGACACAGTGCAGCAAAGGAAGCAGGAAGTTCTTGGCCACAGCAGAAGCTCATGCAGATGGGACATTTATTAAAACTGGGGACACTGGGGCAAGGACGGGCTTGGTGTAGAATAGCAGCAGGAGAGCCTAGGCTGGGCTGCTTTAGCTCACCAGGCAGTCAGAGAAAAAGAGACCTTTGAGACAGGGTCAGGGGTTAGCCCGGGACAAATCGCAGCTGCCTTTTGTTCCCCTGGTTGCAAGTCTCCAGAGATCCCTTTATACCTAACGCCCTGGGCCCCTTTATCCTGGGGGTATTTCTCTCCCTCTCTCCCTCTCTCCCTCTCTCCCTCTCTCCCTCTCTCCCTCTCTCCCTCTCTCCCTCTCTCCCTCTCATTCTTTCTCTCCCTCTCTCCCTCTCTCCCTCTCTCCCTCTCTCCCTCTTTCCTCTCTCTCTCTCTCTCTCTCTCTCTCTCTCTCTCTCTCTCTCTCTCTCTCTCTCTCTCTATCATAGGGAGGGTCTCAGTAGAGAGATCCCCTATGATCTCTCTCGGGTATCAAGGGGAGGGTCTTACCATGTGCACTCTTTTAGGGTCATGGCCTCCACTCATTGGTCAGCCCAGGACAGGGGGGTCATTAGTCAATGCAGCTGGTCCTGAGGCATCACTTGCCTGGTTTTGCTGCTTTTCTGGGCCTGGAGCTGAAATACAACTGAGGCCTAGATGTTATCTTTAGTGAGGAAAAATCAAAGGATCCAGACCACAAGACCAGTGACATGAAAGATCAGGGGGTCCAAAACACAAAATCAGTGATATGAAAGGTCAGTGTCCAAACCATAAAACCAGTGATATGCTGGTGATGACTGGAACAGTAAGACAAGGCTTTTTCCCCCGCTCCGGGGTCATGTCTTGCGACCCTGAAGAATGAGCTCCGTGGACCAGAAGATTTAAGCAGAAGTGTGGGAAATTATTACAAGCCCATTCAGACTCCCCAGTAATGGGCTGTCCGTTAAAGCCTTGTAGTCCAGGGGTAGATATTTGCTCCTAGCCTGTTTCTGTATCCATGTCATTACTTCACCTGACTGAGTCCCTCATGGTTCTTGCCCAGCAACAGACCTGAATTTTCCCTGTTTCTGTGTGTTCTTCTCTCTGTCCCTAAGCTGGACTTTTTCTGTTTCTATGAGTTCGTACACCTCATTGTTGCAGGCTCTCCCTTGATTTCTCTTGCCTCCGGCTTTGAGTGCAGAAACATTTTGCTATTCCTGCTTGGCTGGTTTCTGAGATTGGGCTGCTCAAACAGCGATATCTGCCTATGTCCCACCTGCCTTTGTTTCCCCCTGGGCCCCTGCCCTGTCTGCCTGCATTTCAAGTTAACCCTCTCACTGGGGGTGAAAGGTTACCCTGGAGGTGAGGTCCTTGTTTTCCCAGTTTTGTCCCTTGCTAGGTCACCAGCCCTGGTGACCTTCTATATCTGGCCCTTGCCCTGCTCATGTCTTTCTAACTATTACCTCTGAACTGACATTGATTCCAGGAGAAACAAATATCATTGTGGCCCACCATTCAGAAGGGCTTATGGAGGTCAGGTGATCAATGAGGCTGTGGATAAGATCCATCTCACAGTGGATCCCTAGACTCGCCCTGCATTTATTTCCCCCATTCAAGAATGTGTGATTGGGATCAACTACGGAGCAGCTTGCAGAATCCCCACAGGGGTTCCCTGACCTCTGGGGTGAGGGATATCATGGTGGGAAAGGCCAACCAGAAGCCATTAGAACTGCCCCGACTTAGGAACATAGTAAATCAAAAGCAATACCACATCCCTGGAGGGACTGCAGGGATTAGTGCCACCCCCAAGGACTTGGAAATGCAGGAGCAGCGATCCCATTCAACAATCCTATTTGACTGGTGCAAAGGACAGTGGATCTTGAATGACAGTGAGCCGTCCTAGGCTCAACCAATTGGGTGACTCTAATTGCAGCTTCTGTGCCAGATGTGGTTTCATTCCTTGAGCATATTAACATACACACCTACCTGTACCTGGTTTGTAGCTATTGATCTGGCAAATGCCTTTTTGCTCATACATACCTATATGGCCCACCAGAAGCAATTTGCTTTGAGCTGGAAAGGCCAGCAATGTACTTCCCCTGTCCTACCTCTGAGGTATATCAATTCTCCAGCCCTATGTCATAATGTAGCTTGCAGGGATCTTGGTATCCTTTCCTTTCCATAAGCCATCACACGATCCACTACATTAATGGCATGATGTTGTCTGGACTTAGTGAGCAGGAAGTAGTGTCTGCTCCAGACTTATTGGTATAACATGTGTGTGCACGTCAGATCACAGGACATAAATATGACAAAAATTCAGTAGCCTTCTTCCTCAGGGAAATTTCTAGCACATTGAGATTCGCTGCTTCTTCTTCTTCTTCTTCTTCTTCTTCTTCTTCTTCTTCTTCTTCTTCTCTCTCTCTCTCTCTCTCTCTCTCTCTCTCTCTCTCTCTCTCTGTCTCTCTCTCTCTCTCTCTCTTTTACAGAGAGGAAAAGAGAACTAGAAACATTGATGAAAGAGAATCATTGATCAGCTGCCTCTTGCACACCCCCCATTGGGGATGTGCCCGCATCCAAGGTACATGCCCTTGACCAGAATCAAACCTGGGACCTTTCAGTCCACAGACCGATGCTCTATCCACTGAGCCAAACCAGTTTTGGTGAGATACGCTTCTTAAGGTGAAGGGTGAGTTGCTGCATCTGGCCCTTTCCACAACCAGGAAAGAGGCTCAAGGCCCAGGGCACCTCTGGATTTGGGAGACGATGTAGTCCTCATTTGGGCGTGCTGCTCCAGCCCATGTACCGAGTGATCTGAAAGCTGCTGGTGCCAAGTGGGGCTCAGAAGAGAAGGTGTGCAGCCAGTCCAAGCTGCTGGGCCAGCTGCTCGCCACTTGGCCTCCTGATCCAGCAGATCCAGTTAACAGAAGCAAGGACCATCATTGCCATGAGTATCCTCCATGTTTTGTGGTGGCTACCTTTGTGTGTATATATATACACAGGTGTTAAGTACATACCTTTGTTTTCTTTCTTCTCCTATTACCTTTTTCATGTAACAGAAGATGTGTTGACTTGGTGTCAGTAAGTGTTAATTTTGCATCATAACGTTTTCACTATGGGACACCAGGAGAGGAGCAAACATCCCTTTAGGACTGTATCTCCTCCTCTGGGGAAGGGATTGCTGTATTTTGGTTGTACACTGGATAATTATGTCGTGTAAATGGTTTTATGACCTTTTATTGTCTTTATTTGGAGGTTTGGTGTGGTTTAAGGGCCATATAGATATGTACCAAATTGGCAAGGAGTGGACTGATGATGGTTATAGACCATAGATAGTCTTCACACATATTATGACAGTTAATTTGTGTATCTGCTTTACCGGGCTAAGGGATGCCCAGAGACCTCGCAAAACATTTCTTCTTATTTTTTTACATTTTCTATTTTTTTATTTTAAAAAAATATTTTATTGATTTTTTACAGAGAGGAAGGGAGAGAGATAACCCTAACCCTAACCCTAACCCTAACTAAAAATATTGATGAGAGAGACACATCGACCAGCTGTCTCCTGCACACTCCCTACCGGGGATGTACCCGCAACCAAGGTACATGCCCTTGGCCACAATCAAATCTGGGACCTTTCAGTCCGCAGGCCAACAGGCGTCTTCAAACTACGGCCCGCGGGCCACATGCGGCCCGCAGAGGAGTCTGATCCGGCCCGCCAGGTTTTTTGGGCAGTGAGCGCAGCCGAGGTGTTACAGTAGGAATTAGTAGTTCATATAGTCCGGCCCTCCAGCTCTCTGAGGGACTGTGATCTGGCCCCCACTTTAAAAAGTTTGAGGACCCCTGTCTGAGCCAAACCAGTTTCGGCAGATCTTAGGACTTCTTAGCCTCCATCCCTGCATGAGTTGTCCCCCCCGTTTGTGGGGATACATTCCAAGACCCGCCCAGGGAATGCCTCAAACCACAGATAGTGCTGAGCCCCATGTACACTATGTTTGGGTGTTTGTTTTTCTATGCATACATACACTTTACAGCTTGTCTTTGGCATATCCGAATTGCCAGCATCACTACTTGTGTATTTCAGGGCCGTTATTGAGTAAAATAAGGGTTACTTGAACACAAGCACAGCGAAAACCACGACAGTCCATCTGATAACCGAGACAGCTTCTAAGTGGCTCACAGGCGGATAGTGTATACAGCTGGACAAAGGGATGATTTATGTCTCCGGCAGGAAGGCATGGCAGAGAGTGAGATTTCATCACGCTGCTCGGAATAGCACGCAATTTAACACTCACGAATTGAGTATGTCTAAAAATTTCCATTTAATATGTTCAGACCATGGTTGACCACTGGTAACTGAAACCACGGGAAGGGAAACTGCAGATAAGGGGGGCGGGGGTATGATAGAAGCCTCTTCTCCCTCGTGGCTCGCTCCCCTGGAGAACCCGGCTGGCAGAGATGCACGCACAGTGTTCAGGAGAAGGTGTTCTGCAGGGCGGGCTCCCGAGCTCACTCGTGCTTTCTCTCTCTCTTTTTCACTTTCAATCCCCCCGACCCCCAATCTCATTCTGTGCAGCTTGCTCCTCAGTGACACTCTGCCCTGTGAAGGCCAGCCACCTTGGCCTCCCAGCTGCATCTTGGAGCTGCCACTCAGGGAGTCAGACGCTGAGCTCCGCCTGGCTCCCCCGCTGCTCCGTGGCCTGTGGCATCACCGAGCTCCCTCTTTGGTTTTCTCTCTCTCTCCGGGATCAATGCCGATGCTGCCTGATGTCCACGTCTCAAAAACTGTTGTTTCACATCTTTCCCAGCTTTTTGTTTTAGGTGAGAGGATAAACTCATTCGCTGTTCCTCCCTCTGGGCCCGAAGGAAAGTCAATGAATGAGCTTAGATCTCTTCGCCAGGAACCCATCCATCTCCAGGTGTTTCTATGGAGCAATTAAGGAGAACCATTGATCGGAGCCTTCCTAATTCCTCTTTCAAATCGTTTTAAAAAACACTGGATGGACTAAATAAGATCTGCTTAGAGTCTATTTTTTTGGTGCTTTGAGACTTATACCCTACCTGTTTCCAGATATTTTTTTTTACTTATTGCTTTAACTTGTTTAAGCCTCAACATGGATATTCCTTACATTTTACAAACGCAGAAGACTCAAAAAGGTTAGCAACCTGCCCAAAGCCCAGAGCTGGGAGAGACAGGATTTTTTTTTCTTAGAGGTAACTCTTTTAAAAAAATATATTTAATTGATTTTTTTACAGAGAGGAAGGGAGAGAGATAGAGAGCTAGAAACATCGATGAGAGAGAAACATCCATCAGCTATCTCCTGTACACCCCCTACTGGGGATGTGCCCGCAACCAAGGTACACGCCCTTGACCAGAATCGAATCTGGGACCCTTCAGTCCACAGGCTGACACTCTATCCACTGAACCAAACCGGCCAGGGCGAGATACAGGATTTGAAGGCAGGTCCTCTCTGACTTCCAAGCTAGTGCCATTTCCTACACGAATCCCTACCCCTTTGTCCTCATCCGCCCCTTACAGTTCACTTTGCTGTGTGTGCTGTCTGTATGCTTCTCCTCCCCGCCCCTCAGTCTTCAGCAGAGGGCCTGACCCGGGGGAGATGACAGAGGAATTTCTGTTGAACAAACGACTTCTCTCCATCTGTTCACCCCCTTCCTGTTTCACGCCTGCCCCGTCCACACCTGCCTATTAAGTGGGAGGTGTGTTACCGGCAGCGCAGGTAGGATTTAACCCGGTAGCTGTTCCCGGTGCTCCGACGCCTCTGCGCCCACCGGGCGAGCAGCGTGGCGCGATGCCAAGTTGCAGTCGGTTCATTAGAGGGGAAAGGGCTGGCTGCTTTCACATAAACACGGGCTTAGAGGGATTAAAACACATTACTTCTTAACCCTAAGATATCGGAGGGGGTGATATTCAACTTCAGTAGCCGTCAAAACAATTCCAGTGAACAAACAAAATATCAGCGTGGTTTCAAAAACTGTTGTACGGATGCTCTCGGGCGCTGCTGATGGATTTGCAAATCAGTATAATTCTTTCTGAAAGGCCATTTAATAAAGCTTATCAAGACCCTTAGCCATGTTCATATCGTTGGACTCAGCAATTTCACATCTAGAACATTCTGTCCCAAGGAGATCATCGGGCAGGCGCTCCGTGATTTGTCCATGAGAACGCGCATTGCAGCCATGTGTATACTATATCCATCGGCCACGAGGGACCTGGTGAGCGCATCGGTTTGAAAGAGAATCCTTCAACCTGTGAAAACAAACACGCAGAACACTGACTGGGAACAGATTTGTAAGCCATTGTTTAAGAAAATCCGACTATACAGTGATCTGCATTTCATCAGAATCAATGCTTTACTTATTCCATGAACTCATTCAGCCCCTTCGGTGATCGGTGGAGGCGCACATAGTCCTCGTAGGAGCCAGAGCCCAGAGACTCCCCTGCAGGCGGGCGGCAGGGGGTCTAGTCAGGATTCCAACCTGTGACACCAAATCCCAGAGTCCGGGACCTCACCAGCCACACCAGCTCTTCCCACAACGCGGGCCTGGACCAGTAGCTCCACATGAAGGGTAATCCCCAGGCCGGCTCCAGGCCCTCAGGTGAGAAGCTGGGGGGGGGAGGGGCAGCCATGTGTGCATGTGTGTCAGAGCGAGCCTTTCAGATGGATGCTCACAGAATGTGTGAAACCACTGCTCCACGCTATTCCACTCTTCCTTGAAGTTTTGTTCAGAAGAGGTACACGTATGTAGAAAAAGTCTCCGATGAATTAGTCACTAAAATATTAAGTGTCATCTCTGGATGGTAGAATTCTGGGTGATTTCCATTTTCTTCTTTGTGAGCTATTTATTTATTTATTTGTTTGTTTGTTTGTTTGTTTATTTATTTTTATTTCCAAACGTTTCACAGCAAACATGTGTGACCAGGAAAAGAATAAATTCTTTAAACAAGAAGAAGCAGGTCCCCAGGGAGAGGGAGGTCTGCACTGAAGCTCGGGGACTGGGGGGTCTTTGGAGGGGAGCGTGTTTTCCTAAGTCTGGTGGCAGCGCCAGCAGTGCCCAGTGCGTCTGAATCCCCAGGGGCCTGTGAGCCGCAGACGGATGCTGCAGGGAGAGTGGCTGAGGGTCTGGATTTCCAAACAGCTTCCGGTGAGGCAGGCCCAGGGACCACCCCTGGAGAAACAGGAACGTGAGAGGTGTAAGCTCTGGACTTGCAGAACGAGAGTTCCACCAGGACCTTTTCTGGTTCAAGGATGTGTCCCCTGAGCTCAGAGCAGAACATAAGCTTTACCAGCCACCCGCGCTGAGCTGAGACCCTGCAAGCAGGCGCCCCACTGAGCACCCAGGACACTGTGTGTGTGTGTGTGTGTGTGTGTGTGTGTGTGTGTGTTTAAGTAAATCTTTATTGTTCAGATTATTACAGGCGTTCCTCTTCCCCCCCCCCCCCCCCGCAAAGCTCCCCTCCTCCTGATTCCCCACCCCATGCCTTTATCCCCCGACCACTGTGTAAGATTTTATCCAGTCTCTTTCCATACCCCTCACACCCCTTTCCCCCTGAGAATTGTTTTGATCGCAGTTCTGCACCTGCTGCCGGCATTTTCCCAGGCAAGCGGTGGCCTCCCCGTGTTCACTCGGCAGGTAACAATTCTGGGCTCCTTTTCTGTGACCCGATCGATGTCCCACCCGCTCAGCCTGGGCCAGGTGAGCTTCCAGCCTCGGGCACACCTGGGAACACCAGGAACCTGGCAACTCGCAGCCGGAGTGTTTGTCGAGGCCCCAGGGAAGAAGTCAGTAGTGGAGCAACCTCCAAGCTGAGGTTTCCGTAGAAACACTAACTTGTCCACACAGTCCACGTGCTGCACTTGGATTACAGGTTAGGCTGCTCGAAAGCCTGAGAGAAATTATATACTCTTCGTATTATTCAGCATGGTGCTGTATAATAATAAATTATACAGTTACAGGCCTCAGCCCAGGTTATAACAAATTATACCACGGCGTATAATTACCCCGCACTGCACCATGTAATAATGAATGAGACAGCTAGAAACCTAAGTTGTGATTCCAGAAAGAGGTATGAGAGTGAGCAGGGGCTGTTGATCCAATCCTCTGATCAGACCCTGGTCAGACAAGCTGGGGGCCCGAGAAAGGGGATGGTCCTCCCTCCCTCCCTCCCTCCTTCCCCTTCTCTTCCTTCTTTCCTCCTTCCCTCCTTCCTTCCTCTCTCCCTCCCTCCCTCTCTCCTTCCTTCCCTCCCTCCCTCTCTCCTTCCCTCCTCTCTCCCTCCCTCCCTCTCTCCTTCCCTCTCTCCCTCTCTCCCTCCCTCCCTCCCTTCCTTCCCTCCCTCTCTCCCTCCCTTCCTTCCTTCCCTCCTCCCTCCCTCCCTTCCTTCCTTCCTCCCTCCCTCCCTCCCTTCCTTCCTTCCTTCCTCCCTCCTCCTCCCTCTCCCTCTCTCCCTCCCTCCCTCCCTCTCTCCCTCTCTCCCTCCCTCTCTCCCTCCCTCCCTCCCTTCCTTCCTCCCTCCTTCCCCCTTCCTCTCTCCCTCCCTCCCTCCCTCCCTCCCTCCTTCCCTTCCTCCTTCCCTGCCTCCCTCCCTCCTTCCCTCCTTTCCCCTTTCTCCCTCCCTTACTCCCTCCTTCCCTTCCTCCCTTCCTTCCTTCCTTCCTTCCTTCCTTCCTTCCTTCCTTCCTTCATTCCTTCCTTCCCCCTCTTCTTTCCCTTCCCTCCCTCCCTCTCTCCCTCCCTTCTCTCCTTTCTCCCTCCTTCCCTCCTTCCTTCCCCATATGTGGATGCCTCCTAGATCTTGAGCATAGACTTGACCTTGAAACCTGGACTAATTGGAACGAATGCCCATCCTGAAGGGTTCCCAGGCGTGGGGAGAACCACACACAAACGGAAAATGCAGCAGAGTGGTACCAGCAGTATGACTAGTAAGGCAATCTAAAGTAGCCAGGTGTCAAACGTATGAGCACAGGTGCCCTGCGCGGTGGGCGTCATCATCTCCATCGGACAGGTGAGATGAGCAACGCTGCAGGGACTGGAAATGGCAGATGGGACTTTACTCCAGACCCGTCCGCTGGTTCATTCTTCTGAGGGGGCTATGCCATGGAGTCTGCTTGGAGCGTGAAACTCCTGGACAACGAAAAGGGACTTGGAATGTCCCTGGAGACACGGGTGGGAGACCCGCGCGCCTGGCCTCCTGGGAGTCGGGGGGGCGGTTCTCTGCAGCCGCCCGCTGCCTTCCCTCCCCTGCAGTGCCGCCCAGAACCGCTGGTGGGTGTGAGGCGCTGCTGCAGGCCCCTGGCAGGTTGCAAGCTCATCTGTCCCCTCAGAGACCCAACGGAGAAGATGCTCTTCTTCCTCCCGGTTTACAGATGAGGGGCCCGAGCCACCGAGGTGCTGGCAGTCTGCTCAGGTTTGTAGAAGAGGAAGTGGCAGGGCTGGAATCACACCTCAGACCAGTCTGGTCTGCCGACCGCTCACTCCTGGCCTCTGTGCTGCTACTGCACAAAAACCAAAACCTTTGATCTTGAAAGCCTAGCCTTATCAGTAGTTGTAGGATGAGAGGCCCAGGGACTGAGGGTTACATTATGCTGGAATGTGCCTAACACTGCATTCCAATATAGTTGTGTCATGCTATTTTTTTGACACCTGTAAGTGAAAAACCTGAATGTCCATTAAAGTCCCACACATAATAAAAAATAAAAAAAGATTCTCACAGATTCTCCCCTGTATCTCACATCCTTTGAACCACTGGTGCCAAAATTTATCGTCTTTTTTTTTTTTTTTTTTTTTTTTTGTCTTAGAGCATATTAAACAGGTATAAGCTATGATTCCATTGTAATCTCAGTGTGAATGAAGCCCAAAGGCCTTCTCTGACTGTGGTGGTCAAGGAAGGCTTCAGGGAGGAGGTGATCTCAAAGGTGTAAGGGTGAACAGGAGTTTAAAGCATATTCACAGGAGGGAGAGGCATTGCAGGCCAGGAGAAGAGTAAAGGTGAAGCCCTGCCGGTGAGAAGAGATTGTCTTTGGGGAAATATCATCTTTCTAGGTGGTCTTATGAGGTAGGCAAGAGGTGAGGTGCATGGCAGGCTGGGCCCTTAATGCCTCATGTGAGAACTGGCCAGGCAGCTCAGTTGGTTACAGCATCATCCTATATGCCAAGGTTGCAGCTCGATCCCAGTCAGGGCACATACAAGAATCAACCAATGAATACACAAATAGGTGAAACAACAGCTCTCTCTCTCTCTCTCTCTCTCTCTCTCTCTCTCTCTCTCTCTCTCTCTCTCTCCCTGTCTCTCCACCCCTGCTTTCTAAAAAATCAATAAATGAAACATTTAAAATACATACTTTTTTAAAAAGAAAGAACTGGAACTTTATCCTAAGGTGGTGATGATCAGCGTGTGGACTCGGGGTCCCTCGGGGACTCCCCAGCCTTTCAGCAAAGCCCAGGAGGGCGAGACTCAGGTCCTGCAAGGACCAAGCTCACCGGTGCTGCTCCATCCTCCTAGGCTCCCACACGCTGGTTGCATGTTCTTCTTGTCAGTTCTGGCAAATGGACGAGGCTGGGAGGGCATCTGTGGGGGATACCGATAGGGTGGCCAGATACAGTACAGATGCCTATTCCCGGTGGAACTTAAATTTCAGATAAATAACAAATACGTGTTTAGTATAAGCATGTCCCAAATACTGCATAAGATGTACTTACTCTAAAAAAGGTGTTCATTGTTGGTGCGGATTCAAGTCTGATAGAATGGCCTGTATTTTTATTTGCTAAATCTGTCAAGTTTAGGTGGAGGAGAGCTGGTCACTGTCTACATCAACCTCCAATCCCCGTGCCCCAGGGAGAGTCCCATCAGGGACCCAGAGCCCTTACGAGTGGTCTGGGAGGAGAGAGTCACCGTGGGGCTGAGGCCTCAGCAGTGTGGGAGCCGGTGGGGCTGCCTGTGCTGGCTGCCGCCCCTGCATTTAGTGTGAGCTGGAAGGTTCTATGGGTCAGCAGAAAGAAGAGCCGCTGTGGGCGAGAGCAAGGACAAACGGGAAATTGCATCTATCTGTCACCAGCCTCAATGCAAAAACGGCCTGTCGGGAGCCGGTGCTCCTGGCCCCAGACTCGGAGAAGCTCAGGAAGATCCGCCTGGTGGGAGCTCCGAACCTGAGCATCGGCCCCATGCCAACGAGGCGGACAGCAGGTCACGCCGACATGCATGAGTGGCTCTCTGCCTGGCACCGGGCACTGACCTTCAGCGCAGAAAACGATGGTGGCCCCTGGCTGGCGTGGCTTAGTGGTTGAGTGTCAACCAATGAACCAGGAGGTCACGGTTCGATTCCTGGTCAGGGCACATGCTGGGTTGCAGGCTCAATCCCTGGTATGGGGCGTGCAGGAGGCAGCAGACCAATGATTCTCATCACTGATGTTCTAACTCTCTCTCCCTCTCCCTTCCTCTCTGAAATCAATAAAAATATTTTTAAGAACACGGTGGTGGCTTCTTAACTCCTGCCCTGGCAACCTGGAGCAACATGTTGCACGTGGCCTATGTCAGCCCAGCACCACGTGCGACGGGAATTGTGGGTCACATGACTCCAGCTTGGCTAACGTGAGACAGCCCACGGCCCTGCGGCAGGCGCAAAGCATGACGACAGAGGAAGGCATCCGGTTCTGCCCTTGACCAGCTCGTCACCTTGGGTAAGTGAACTCCCCGATGCCTGGGTTTCCTCTTTTGCAAAAATTTTACAAAATCCATACCTCCATTATTGAGTTGCTGAGAAGATAGAATGAGACAATGAGTCTAATTTGACAGCTGCCACCTCATCAGCAGTTAATGAATAATAATGACTACTTGCTTCAAAGCGTTTGCTATCCATCTATGTTGCTACGGGAAAAAGAAGCTGCTCGCCTTAAGAGATAAAATATTAAGGAACAGTATGTTGCGAAATCCTCTCCCAATTAAGTAACTCGCCAGGTCAGTCTGGGAGAGATAACATAAACCTTCTTCAAAAGCATCTCCAAATGCCCAGATTAAAATCATGCTCGTTATAAGTCTCCGCCACCTTCCCCTGCTCCCGAGCAGACAGCACAAATAACCCCTCAGTGATGAGCGGATAGTAGAATTATGCTCCGACTCTGCGGCAGATGCCGTGGCTGCTGATTAAAGGGAAATTCTTTCTTTGAAAAGGCCAGCCATGAAAGGGAAAGTCTGGGCTCTGGAGTGGGCATGGAATGCAAGTCTGGAGGCGGCCTGGCAGGTGGTGGCCACTAGGGGGCACTGACAAGACCTGGTGTGGCCCCGGAGGGGTGGGAGGTAGAGGACTCTGAGGATCCCAGCTTTCTCCATTCCTGGTCCTTGATCGTTTGTAAACTCAGGGCCTGTTCTCACTGCCATCTCAGTGCCGTGCCTTGTTTTTGTGGCTGAACTGGAGGGGGGAAAAAAAAAAAGGCAAGGTCCCCGTGGCTGGAAGAAGAGGGTAAATTGGTCCTGTTGGGGTGAAGGAGGCCTTTTTATGGCTCCCCCTGGAACAGGTGGCCTCTGGGCAGTTTTCTCAGCCACTTAGCCTGATTCTACGCTTTTCTCTTTAATAAGAAATATGATTGCATTCAGGACTGGGGGGTGTGGGCTGGGGCTGGCGAGGTTGGGAGTGTGTATACCCAGGAGCAAAGCCAAAGCAGGTGGAGAAAGTGCAGCTGGAACGGCACTGCTGCCTGCACCATGACGGAGCAATGGAAGGCAGTGTGGCAATCTGGACACGATTTATAAAAAAAAAAAATGTTCGTGTGCTCAACCCGACCATCCCACTTGCAGGAGTTTCTGTGCAAGATAAGAATTCTGTTGCAAAACTGTTTACAAAGAGGGAGCAAACAGAAACAGCCCAAACCTCCACCAAGGGGGGATGTGTGCCCGCCCTCATTCTGCCAGCAGTGCCCCTCCAGTTCATTCCCCCCCCAGCAGCCAGAGTGGTTTGTGGAAGTTCGTGTGAGAGCAGGCGTCTCCCCTGCTCCAGCGGCTCCTGGTTTCTCTCAGGATAGAAGCCGAGCTCTCACCATGGCCCTACCCGTTGCGCCCCAGCTGGCACCTCCACCATCATGTCCAAAACGCTCATTCTCTACCTCCCGTCCAAGGGCACTGAGCTCAGTCCAAACTTACAACCTTCGCCCTTGCTCTTCCCTCTGCCTGGAATATTCCAGCCCCGGTTTCTCCCTGGCCTCCCCGCTTCTCCTGTTGCTGGTGGCAGTCTGAATGCCATCTCAGGGGGAATCAGAACGCTGCATTTCGATGGCTTTTTCTCTCGCCATCCAGTCTCCCCATCACTCTGCACCACCTTATTTTCCTCGTAGCACTCCTCAGGTGAAATGATCTCTATTATTTATTTGTGTGCTTATTAATTGTCTCCCTATGAGAACCAAGAGCAAGGACTTAACGTGTTGTGTGTCCTTGCTGGGGGTGTAAGAGGCTGATGCTACACACACGTTTGGCAAATGAAAGGGCGAATGAACAAATGAAGATAAGAATTCCACGAAGGTGTTTAGGAGAACAAGGTATTTGGGAAGGTGCCCCAGACACAAAGTTGGATATGAGCCCATTTGTGTAAAAACAAGACACATGCCATAAGAACAGCCACCACTTTCTGTCCATCTGGACCCCGTGGTAACCACTTTTATGTTATTGTCTCATCTCCGTGGATCTTCCCAGCAGCCCTCCGGGAAGGTCCTGCCGCGAGCACCGCTCTGCAGAGGAGGAATCTGACACTGAGGGGTTGAGGAAGTTGCCCAAGGTCAGCTGGAAAGCAGGGGAGCCAAGAAAACGAATCCAAAGAGTCTGGCTTCCAAAAACACATTCACTAAGTGGTGATTGATAGGTCCTCTGAGTCCCTCGGTGAAGGTGAGGCTGAGGTGAGATTTGGGAGGCCCTGGATGTCAAGGGAGGAGCCAGATGCCAAGTCTATTCTTGGGGTGTGATCTTGGCAGGTCATCCCCCTTCTCTGTGCTCCCCTGGGAGCCCGGGGGTGGTCCAGAGCTCACGGAGAGGAATAAATTGGCTAATGTACCCGGGTGCCTATCAGCCAAGGTTGTGGGCATTGTGGGCAGGTCTAACCTTCACTGCCAAAAAATCCTGTTCCATTTGCTGGAGCCAAGGTCGCACGGAGTCTCCGTAGGGCCTGGGTGCTTGGCTCAAGGCCAGGGTCTTTCCTTAGGGGCCCGGCTCCCAGCTGCCAGCCAGCAGGCTGCTCCCACTGCACTGGAATGCGACTCCCTGGGTGGCGGGCGCAGGGGGCATTCCTGGCATAGCTGAGCTCGAAGCTCTAGGTGCTAAGAGCAGGGCAGGCACGATTTCAAAGGGCCTCTGCCCACTGGAAAGACCACATGGTAAAGGTTGTCCTGAATCAGCAGAGCCCGCAGCTGGGAAGGGAAATTGGGTTCCCAGCAAGTGGCTCAGGAATCTGGAGGCTGCCCCAGCAGCTCTGTTTCCACTGGAGGGTGTGGTCTTGGACAAACTCCCAGGGTGCATGTGCCTTTGGGTCTCCGGGAACCTCCCCTTCTGAGCGCTTATCATGAACTGCAAGTTCACATTCATTAAAAAAAAAAAAATATATATATATATATATATATATATATATATGAGTGGGTGAGTGTGTGTGTATTATCAACATATATTATTGATTTGAGAGAGAGAGAGAGAGAGAGAAATGTCAATGTTAGAGAACATTGATCAGCTGCCCCACAGCCTGAGTATGTGCCCTGACTGGGAATCGAACCAGTGACCTTTCCGTGTATGGGATGATGGCCAACCAGCTGTCACACCGGCCAGGTCACATTCATGCTTGTGATTATTTGGCAATCCCTGCCTCACCTGCTCCCTCCCCCTGAAAGGACCAGGACTTTTCTGTTGTGCCCTGTGTCCACAGTGTGACCTAAAGCAGTAGTTGGAGAAATAGTTGTTGAGTGAATTTCCCCTCTGCCCGTTTTGTCAGGTTGTGAAGGCCCCAACTTCCTTCAAAGCTATAAGGCTCGAGAGGCAGCCTGTCTGGATTTGAACCCGGGCTCTGCCTCCCTCGGGAAAGTTTCTTAACTTCTCTGTGCCTCAGTTTCCTCATCTGGAAACTGGGGCCTTCAAATACCCACGTGAAGGATAAATGAGCAGCTTCACACAGGGAGGGCACTTACAATAAGGACTGGGAAAGAGTGAGGTCTAGCTAAACAGTAACTTGTATGAATTGTAGAATAACAATCACATCAACGTTCTTAAGGTGTAACTTACAAACAATAACATGCACTCCTTTTAAAAAGTCCGCGAGTTTTGATAGATTTACATGCCTAGGTAAGCACCACCTCAGTCAAATAAAGGACATTTCAATCTCCCCAAAGTTCACTCTGCCCTTCAGCCAATCCCTTCTCCTTTCCCCACAGCCTCTTCCCTGCTTTCTGTCCTGATGGATCCCTTTTGCTGGTTCGGGAACTTGTGCCCAATGAAACCATACAGGGGGCACGCTTTAGGGTCTGGCTGATTTGGCTCGGCGTAATGTGTTTCCGAGGTCCGGCACATTGCGGTGGGTATTGGCAGTTTGCTCCTTTTTATTGCAGTAGCTCATGTTATTAGCAATCATTTTCTCAGTTTCCTTTTCCTCATCTGCAAAATTAGGTTAATCATTTCCACCTGGTAGAAAGTAGCGATGACCAAACCTTGGCCACGGCGATACCTACGGCGATTCCCTGACAGGGGACCTGCAGCCCCCACTCAGGCATGCTCCCCACTCCCCACCACCTCCCCATGGCCCCCCAGACGGCCCCCCACTCCCCACCACCTCCCCATGGCCCCTCAGACGGCCCCCCCTCCCCACCACCTCCCCATGGCCCCCCAGATGGCTCCCCACTCCCCACCATCTCCCCATGGCCCCCCAGACGGCCCCCCCTCCCCACCACCTCCCCATGGCCCCCCAGACGGCCCCTTCTGGGAGCCTGGGCCAAAAGCTCAGGGCTTGTGAATGGACGGGGAGAAACTTTCTGAGATGATGGTTGTGTTGATAAAGCAGGCTGTTACTTTCCAATCCTTTGCCTGTGTCCTTTCCCCTACTTCCCTCTTCTAAGGATAATTAAAATGCAAGCTGGCCCTCTCTGCCAGGAGACAGCTGAAGATTTAATTGCCCCAAGAAATGTTTTTCAGCGAAAGGTCCTGCGGTAATGGCAGCCCCGGGCCCGGCCACCCCGGCGCCTTTGCAACCCGCACGTCACGTTGGCGGTAATGGCTCGCCCGCGTGTGCACCGGGTCTGTTTACGGGCGCCCGGGGAGCCGGCTGGAAGGAGCGGACAGCCTCCCAGCCCACAGCCTCCTCCTCAGCCCACAGCCCCCTGGCCATTAACCGCCCACCCGGCCTCCTTCTGGAGACGGGTCTGTGGCCCAGATCCACGTGACCGCGGCGGCACCAGCTGACCCTGCCCAGAGCAGCCAGCGGGGCCCAGGGCCGGCGGCCGGGAACAGCCCTTCGCCCGGAGGCCGTGGCCTCTGACCGTGAAGGGAGGCCAAGGAGGACACTTTCTCTGAGCAGCCCAGCCCCACCAACCAGTTCTTGCGTCCGTCACGCTGTTTTCTCAGCGTGGCCCCAGCTTCCCAGGATGAGGCATCAAAGGCTCAGACAAGGGCCACAGGCTCCTCGCCTGCTGGGGAGCACATGCCAGCTTTTCACACAGAGACGGCTCTGGAGCCAGGGCCACGGTGAAAGGCAGCCGGGCACGGTGGGAAAGGCCAGGTGGTCTGGGCTTTTATTCCTCTTCCAACCTGCCAGCCGGGCACGATCAAGTCTAAGATGCCACACGGTCTCCAGCTCCTAGGCTGCTTTACACTCCTTATGTTCTTCCCCTTTCCTTCCTCCCCCTCCCTCCTTCCTCTCTCCCTCCCTCCCTCTCTCCTTCCCTCCCTCCTTCCTTCCTTTCCCTCCTCCCTCCCTCCCCATCCCTTCTTCTTTCCCTTCTTCCTTCCTTTCTTCCTTCCTTCTTTCCTCCCTCCCCCTCCCCATTCCTTCATTCCTTTCTCCTTCCCCCCTCCCTACCCCTTTCTCCTTCCCTCCCTCCATTCCTCCTGCTTCCTTCTTTCTTTCTTCCCTCCATCCCTTCCTCCCTCCTTCCCTCCATCCCTCCCTCCATCCCTCCCTTCTTCCCTCCCTCCCTTCCTCCTTCCTTCCTTCCTTCCTTCCTTCCTTCCTTCCTTCCTTCCTTCCTTCCTTCCTTCCTTATATATATCCATTCCCCCATGCATCTATCCATCTACCTTTCATCCTCTCTCCCTCCTTCCATCTATCCATCTTCCCATTTGTTCATTCCCTCATCCCCTCATCCTCCATCCTCCCACCCCCTCCATTCCTCCTCTCATCCAGCCAACACATATTTATCGGATGCCTTCTATGGGCACGAGTTACATTGAGCAAAGGCAATACCTACTTTGCCCCAAGGCAGCTCCCAGGTGGTGGAGATGAGGGATATTAATCAACGATCATAGGGTCAATGTATAATTGCAAATGGTGACAAGGAATTCTGGGCAGGGTTAGGATGGTGTTGAACAAAGGAACTTGTCCCAGTTTTTGGGTAGGAGGACACGAGTAATAAGGGTTCCAGGCAGAGGGGGCAGCATATGCAAAGGGCCTGTGGTTCATTTCAGGAGCTGTCAGGACCCTGTTGCTGCAGAGAGTGATGGGGAGAGCAGTGCAATGCGGGGCTGCAGAGTGTGGCAGGGGCCGGCCCATATGCTTGCTTCTGCCTGCCACTGCCTCCTTCATACCCTCTTTCTCTGGCTCATTCATACACATCTTTTATGTCCAAGCTGAAAACACTTCCTTTTCAAAAAGCCTTTTCTGCCCTATATAGGATGAGGACTGTGCATTTTCTCCTAATAAGAAAAAGTATCTGAAACTTATAATTAAACAAAAGAAGGTATCACTTCCTTTTATTGACATACTGGGGCATTGTTTACAAAGCACCACTAGCCCTGACCGGTTTAGCTCAGTGGCTAGACTCGTAGGGGTGTCGAACTCAATCAGAGAAGGGGCCAAAATCTAAAATCCAGCCTAAATCGCGAGCCGAATGGTTTACTGAACAGTCATAAACTGTCATTGTGATGGAAACGCAGCGGAGTGCAGTGATGACAGCGCGGTGCGGGCCACATTGCAAGGCCTGGCGGGACGGATTTGGCCCGCGGGCCTTGTGTTTGACACATGTGAAGCATCAGCCCGCGGACTCAAGGGTCCCAGGTTCGATTCTGGTCAAGGGCATGTACCTTGGTTGCGGGCACATACCCAGTGGTGGTGGGGGGGCGTGCAGGAGGTAGCTGATTGATGTCTCTCTGTCATCAATGTTTCTGGCTTCCCTCTCCCTTCCTCTCTGTAAAAAAATAATAAAATATATTTAAACATAAATAAAAAGGCCCACTAAAGAGTTAGTTAATTGTATTCATTCGAGTTTGACTTTGTATGTGTATGTGTGTGTGTGTGTGTATTTTATATATATATATATATATATATATATATATATATATATATTTTTTTTTTTTTTTTTTTTTTTACAGAGACGAGGAGAGGGATAGCTAGAAACGTCGATGAGAGAGAAATATTGATCAGCTGCCTCTTGCACACCCCCTACCGGGGATGTGCCCACAACCA
Source organism: Pipistrellus kuhlii (assembly GCF_014108245.1). Lineage (NCBI taxonomy): Eukaryota > Metazoa > Chordata > Mammalia > Chiroptera > Vespertilionidae > Pipistrellus > Pipistrellus kuhlii. The sequence goes on along the minus strand of NW_023425562.1, from coordinate 56,498,263 downwards.
AGGTACATGCTCTTGACCGGAATCGAACCTGGGACCTTTCAGTCCGCAGACCGACGCTCTACCACTGAGCCAAAAAACGGTTTCAGCTTGACTTTTTATTTAATTAGGTGCCAGCTTTTGTGCCTTTTTGTACAGGAGAGGTGTAACTGACTTCTGTCTTTAGAAACGATCACTCCAAAGGTCTGATTTTTATTGTTTTGTAGAACATTAGCCAGTTTTACACATAACCTAAAAATGTTATTCTATATTCCTTTTTCAAAAGTCTGTAAATACCCATTTCTTCTTGGAATCGGCCGTCCCCTCCTGCTGGCTCACTCATTAATGTGCTCATTCTGTGGGTGCATGTATCATGTTTTATAGCTTCCTGAAAATCACATGCTGACAGCCCCTCGTCCTAGCAACATGCGTGCACATATTGGAACCACCAGAGGCACTGGCTCCCTCCCAGCCCATGAGCTCACAGGGGTGTGGCCGGTCTTTTGTCAACATGGTAGCCTCAGAATGCTTGCACAGTAATTATTGGCTGAGTGAGTGACCTTGAGCTTATATCTCTTTACTCTTCGGAGCCCCGATGTTCTTATCCAAGAAATGGACACCGTAGCACCCATCAAACATCCGAAGGAAGTAGAGTTCAGAGAAATAAAGAAGCCAGGGCCGGATCCTGCCCAGCACATGGTGTTCAGTGCCGCTTCCCCGGCTGGACCCTAAAGGAAGGAAGCGCAGTTCTGGTCGGGGGGAGGTCGTGGTCTGGTTGGGAGCACCGTGTGACTCACTGTGTGACCAGGGCAGTGCCACGTGGTCTACCTGGTATTTGATGGGACGGGAAGGCTAACTGGTATTTGATGGAATGGGAAGGTTAACTGGCCAGAATCCAGGCTGGGCTGGGGAAGAGCAGGAAGTCCCCTTAAAAAGGTCAAGTGGGGTGAAGGAAGACGGCCCTGGAAACCAGGCTGGGGGATTGTATTCTCCAAAGTTGGTAGGAGGGAGCCAGGCTAGGGAGGGAGGGAGGGACTCGATACAATTATTTCAGCCAGGAGAGGAGGCCAGCATTGCTGAGCTCCTCTGAGAACCTGGCCTTGGGGTGTGTGTGTGTGTGAGCATGTGGGTGTAAATGTGTGACTATGTGTGATTGTGTGAGTGTATGTGTGTGTGAATGTGTAACTGTGTGTGTGAATGTGTGAGTGTATGTGCGTGAGCATGTGGGTGTGAATGTGTGAGTGTGGGGGTGTGAAAGTGTATGTGGATGTATGTATATGTGTGGGTGTGAGTGAGTGTGTATGTGTGAATGTGTATGTGTGGGTGTGAGTGTGAGTGAGCATGTGTGAATGTGTATGAGCATGTGGGTGTGAATGTGTGAGTGTGGGGGTGTGAAAGTGTATGTGGATGTATGTATATGTGTGGGTGTGAGTGAGTGTGTATGTGTGAATGTGTGTGAGCATGTGGGTGTGAATGTGTGATTGTGATTGTGTGTGAGCATGTGGGTGTGAATGTGTGAGTGTAGGGTGTGTATGTGTGTGGTGTGTGAATGTGTATGTGTGGGTGTGAGTGTGAGTGAGCATGTGTGAATGTGTATGAGCATGTGGGTGTGAATGTGTGAGTGTAGGGTGTGTATGTGTGTGTGGTGTGTGAATGTGTATGTGTGGGTGTGAGTGTGAGTGAGCATGTGTGAATGTGTATGAGCATGTGGGTGTGAATGTGTGAGTGTAGGGTGTGTATGTGTGTGTGGTGTGTGAATGTGTATGTGTGGGTGTGAGTGTGAGTGAGCATGTGTGAATGTGTATGAGCATGTGGGTGTGAATGTGTGAGTGTAGGGTGTGTATGTGTGTGTGGTGTGTGAATGTGTATGTGTGGGTGTGAGTGTGAGTGAGCATGTGTGAATGTGTGTGAGCATGTGGGTGTGAATGTGTGAGTGTAGGGTGGGTATGTGTGTGTGGTGTGTGAATGTGTATGTATGGGTGTGGGTGTGGGTGTGAGTGAGCATGTGTGAGTTGACTGCTGCCTGCCCACTCCGTTGCACAGGGTCTTGATCTAGACTATTTAACCTCCATGAGAAGCCTGTGGGGTGCAGACATCTATGTCCCATTTCTCAGGTGGCTCCACCCAGGCAGAGGTGAAGCTGTTTGCCCACGGGCACAGGGTGAGGCTGTGTATGCGGCAGCCTTACAGCCTCGGGGAAAGCAGGAGGGGCACAGAGTGAACAAGAGTGATTAAGGGGTCTCAGTAGATGGAGAAATGACAGAGAAATGGTTTATCCTTGTGGCCAGCCTTAGTCTCCTTGCCCAGTTTGGCACTTTTTCTTTCACGTTTCATGTGCTATTTTGATCCCTGGGATGCTAGCTTTCAAATGAACTCACCAACACACCCCTAACCCCTCACGGGAGCCAGGCCTTGGGCTGGCCCGAGGACGAAGATAAAACACTGACACCATCTTTAAGAAACTGGCAGGCTGGGGCAGGCATCAAAGTTGGGGGGTTGAACCCCCGGGGGGACAGGGCACCGGTCTTTTTGAAACGTTGAGGTATGACTTACACGCAGGGAAATGCAGACACGTTAAGGATGCATTGACGGACCTTTACATCAGCGAGGCCCCACGTCACCACCACTCAGATGGAGACTCAGAACGTCCCATCACCCGGAGCCCCTCTGGCTCCTCCAGTCGCTGTCCCTCCCAAGGACAGCCCCTGCCCTGTCACCAAGGATTTGCCTGTTTTTGAACAGCTTGTTTTTGAGCGCTTGTTTTTCTAAAGCATTTAAAAATCTCATAGTCTTGCATTCAGAAAACAAATCTGGACCCTGGTCAAACACAGTGCCATGGTTAACAGATGGGCACAGTGGGGACCCCAGTGGGGGCCGGCCAAGCCTTGGGGAGGCTCAAGGATACATGAGCTGCCTGGTGGTCAGCCAGGTGCCTGGGACAGCCCTGCTGCTCTTATCTTCGGGGGTGAGGCCATGCGATGTTTTCTGGCTCCTTGTTAGAGCTCAGTGCACCCCAACACTCTCTGAGGGCCCTGCTGTCTTCCCAGCAACCCCCAGACCCCTACCTGCCCACCCCAGTGCCCACCCACACCCACAGCTGCACCTCTTCCTGGGTGGCGGCCCTTGAACAAGATGCGTAATATCTCTGTGCTTTCATTACTCTATTAAATGGGATAATCACAGTGTCTCCCTGACAGGTTTGTTAAGAGGATGGAGTGAACTGATATCACATATCTTATTGTTTGTTCAGAGTTTATGAAACTGTTGGTACACAGTAAGTGCTTATGTAAAAATAAAGCAAACTGGATCCACATTTAACTGGTGGGGGTCTGCTAGAAGGCACGGGGGCTTGATCGTTGGGCATTAGAATCTTGAGGAGGGACAGAGACTTTTTGGATGATTGTGTAAAGTGGGCGGGCCTCCAGGTCCCCATGTAGTGGGGTTCCTGTCCTTCTCCTTTGCAGAATGAAGAACACGGAGGAGGTGCCCGATGAATGCCGAGGGCCTGGCGGACAGCAAGAGGGCCACTTGGCTCCTGGCAACTCTCGTTTGCCTGCCAACCTGCAGCCTGGAGATCTGAGCCGTGGAGAAGCCAGGCCCAAGTGCTGCATGAGATACATTCCCCGCGTCTCCTTGTCTGGACACACAGCCCTTCACCCCCCACCTTCCCAGGACACGGGAGGCGTTCCCCGGATTCAGGCCTGAATACCTCATCCCCACAGCAGCTCACACAGATTTCACAGAGCTGAGGCCTCCTTCACGGCCAAGGCCCTGGCCTGGGAGGCAGGTGACCTCGGCCCCGCAGGAGGCTCTTTGCCTCAGGAGCCCGCTCAACCTGGACCAGGCCAAGGGCTCAGGATGCTCCCGGGAGCTCTTATGGATCCATCTGAGTGCAAGTCCCAGCTCAATTAAAGATTCCTTGTAGGGGATTCAGGACGTGGTCAGGTCACGTGCACATCCTGAGTCTCAACTCCCCTTCTCTGCGAAATGGGCATGAGCACTGCCGACAGTGATGAGGAGTAAAGGAGGCAGCGGGGAAGAGCCAGACTCCTCGGGCTCAGACCCTGGCTCTGCTATGGGACACTGGGGAAATGGCTTGACTTCTCTGTGCCTCGGTTTACTCATCTGTAAAATACAGCTAACAAGAGTTCCTCCCTCACCTGGTGGTTGTGGGGATTAAATGAGTTAATAACTGTAAAGCACTTGGCATATTACTTATCATACTATATAGTCTGTAATAATACTACATGATGTATTGGTATTAGCTCAGAGGTTAGACGTTGGGCACCAAAGTCAGAAGGCTGGAGTTTGAGTCCCAGCAACATCACTCATCAGCTGTGGGACCCTGTTTAAGTTCCATGGCCTCTCAGTGTCTATTCATAAAATGAGATCAAGAATATTACCTACTTCGAGTTATGAGGGTCAGAAGAGCAAATCAATGAAAGGTGCCAACTCTCAGGAAGCATTAAATATCATGCAATTGCCATTCAGACTATTACGATACTAAAGGAAGCGAACATTTATGGAGTACCTACTGCAGTGGTCGGCAAACTCATTAGTCCACAGAGTCAAGTAACAACAGTACAATGATTGAAATTTCTTTTGAGAGCCACATTTTTTAAACTTAAACTTCTTCTAACGCCACTTCTTCAAAATAGACTCGCCCAGGCCGTGGTATTTTGTGGTAGCCCACGCTCCAGGGGCCAAAGAGCCTCATGTGGCTCGCGAGCCGCAGTTTGTCGACCAGGGACCTACTGTATATGGGCAGTTGACGTGAATCGTCAAGGATATCCTCGAACAAGCGTTCGGTTGCTGCGTTCGGCAGAGGAGGGAGCGAGGTTCTGCTTGTCCAGGATCCCATGGCTGCGAGGGGTAGCCGGACCCCAGGGTGCAGTTTTGGTGGGAGAAAAGGCCCAATGCTTCCTGCAGGACTGCATGTCCCACCCAAAGGGCTTGGCGCCCCGGGATCCCCTTCCGTCCCCAGAGTACCCCTGGCTGGGGCATTATTGTCCCCACTGTGCTGAGGGCTGACCTGGGTCTTAGAGGGGTGAGTGGCTTGAATTCCTGCAGCTACGAAGTGGCAGAGCCGGATTCAAACTCAGTAGTCTTATCAGAGTTCTGCTTATGCCCATGACAACCTTATCCCAATTCCCTCTGAGCCACCGACACAGTCTCTGCGTCTCTTCAAAACCCCAGAGAGAGGACCAAAGCCAGGATCACTGTCAAGCCCCAGGCCCACATGCAATCCCCTCACGGCTTCCGGGGGGGGGGCGGGGGGGGGCAGGGGCACACACTCAGAGACACAAAGACACTCAACAGCCAGAGGGGTCGTTGTTACCCAGAAATCTTTATTACAAAAATATTTTGCAAGCCAAAAAGTTTAAGTTGCAACTATATACAAAATGGGGCCTGTTTCCTTCCCAAACAGTCTTAAAATAAACTCTCCAAACCACGCTCCTTCCGCACGGCTGTCTGTCTCGACCTCTTCCTTTTCCTGGGGTTCGATACACAAGGTGGGAGAACCGCCAGGCTGCCAGCCTGCACCTAACGCGACACGGCTCCCTCGGCCTCCTTCCCTCACTCCCCTTCCGAAAATCCGAGATTAAATTAAATTAAAATGGCACCAAGAAAACATTCCCTCGCGATGCCGGGTGAGTGAGTGTCCGTGTGCCTGCGTCTTCTCTGGGCAGAAGACAGGGGGACGGCGGTGCCCGAGCCGGCCTTTGGGGATCTGGAAACAGTCCGAGGCAGGCGGCTGGGACACTGCGCTCCCAGATGCCACAGAGAAGCTCGGGCTCATGGGCCAAAGCTGCCCACACGGCCTGTTGGCTCAGCGCATTCCTGGATGCCGTCATGTCAAACACCAACTCGCAGTCCCCCCCAGACGGCCGGGCCTGGGCGGAGCTCCCGGAGTCCCGGCTGCGGGCCACGCGGAGGGCAGCCTGGGTCCGCTTCTCTCTTGCTCTGCTGGCCTGAGCAGCAACCCCTTGGGCCCCGGCGGGGGCGGAGGGGGGAGCAGCGAGGATTAGTGTCTCAGTTCTAAGCTGATCAGTTACACGTGGAGACCGAACACGCAACGTGCACCCTTTGCTTGCCCTGGGCCCAGCCAGGCTCCCTCGCTGAATTGGAAGGGGGTGGGGAGTGGGGGGTGGGGTCAGAGGACAGTGGGTCACAGCTTCTGCCCACCCTCCCGAGACAAAGGGACAGCAAGGTGGGTCAGTCCTCGTCTTACGGCTGCCCAGGTTGATTCCAGTTTGATCCCAGGAGGGTTTGAGAGCAGCAATGGGAGATCTCCCTTGCAGAAATCAGCTCAGAGAGCTGGCATGGGGGAAGGTCGCTAAGGGGGAAGGGTTGTTGGGGGGAAAGCCAGGCACAGCTTCCTACCCTGCATGGCCCTAAAGTGCTTATGAGGAATGGCGGGGAGGGAAGGCATCTTCCTCTCCCCCGTCCAGGTGAGCAGACTGAGGCATGAGGTGCGGACATGACCGCAGGGCGGGGGGCGCAGCCTGCAGAAGCACTGGCTGGTTCCGACTTACCGCGCGAGCCCAGGGCAGGAAGGCAGTAGGACCAGCCACGTGGCTCGGCTGAGGACGTGGCCAGTTTAGTCCCGGAGAGAAGGAAGGCTGAGCATCTCCACGGAGCAGCCAGAACGGAGGAACCTTCTTCCCCATCCTCGGGCTCCGGGACGGGGAGGAGCTCATGTTCCGCTGCAGGAGACTCCCTCCGGGGACCGACGGCTACACCTTGGCCAGCACAAGACCCAACCAGGTACTTCAACACATGACAGAGAGCCAAGGTAAGGCTGCCGTTGTTTCAAGAAAAAGAACAAAACAACAAAACAAAACACCACAGATCAAATTTTCTTACACCTCAGTTTCAAGATTGCACGTTTCACATTTATCAATAATTTACAGGCGTCCACAGCGAGCGGTTGCTGAGTTAGTGCGAGCTGGAGGAAGCAAGCTCGGGTCTAGAAGGCGAGGCGGGTCCAGGTGGAGTGTGGTGGTCAGGATGCTGGTCCTCACGGCGACTCGGAGGGCGGGAAGAGGAGGGTTTTGTTACTCAGTCCTGGTGGTGGTGGTGGTGGTGGTGGAGGGTTTCCGGGCGGGTCCCCTGCTCCCCGGGGCTGGTGGCGTGTCAGTCCAGGGATGCGGGAGGGCAGGACCGTTGGCAGCAACCTCATGGAGTCTCGGGACGTGGTCCCGACGTTTGTTTTCTAAATTCCCCGTGGATGGGGCATTCGAATCGAGACAGAACTTTTCCCAGAGCCCCAGCTGCATGGTGGTGGCGGTGGTGAGAGGAGCAGGTGGGGTTTCTCTCCCTCGTCACCTTGGAAGATCAGGCTGCGGAGCATCTAGGAAGCTGTCAAGAGTCGCCAAGACCATGGCCAAGAAGACCCTTGGATGATGGAGAGAGGCATGAGAATTCCTGGACCCCTGGCAAGCTCCGGCCAGTTCCCACGTGGGCTCCCCGGCTGGTGTGGCAGCGTCGGCCTCCGTGTGTGGCAATGTGGGGTGGCGGGGGCTGTGGCCACCCTGGGAATGCTAGAGAGCCAAGCGGGTTGGGGAGACAAGATCCAGCCTCATCCTTGGGTCCCAAGACCTGCACCACCCAGGCCCTCCAGGACCCGGGGCGGCTGCCCCCCGTGGGACAGGAAGGCTCGTGGGCACTGATCCAGAGACGCCCGAGGCCCCGTTCACTTCCTCGGGACCTGGACGCTGGCGTACTCCGAGTGAGACGGCTCGGGCTTGGGGGCCGGCGGCTTGGGGGCCCGGTTGAGGTGGACCATGTCCAGGTCGGCGTAGGTGAGGTTGTCCTCAGGCGCGGCCGGCCGGACCGCCTGGATGCTGGCGTACTCCGTGTGGTTGTTGGACTCGGCCGCCCGGGGGGCCGACTTCTTCCGCTTGGGCAGGTTCAGGTCTGCGTACGTGATGTCATTGTTGTCCTGGGTCTGAAGGGGACGGAGAGAAGGTCACTCGGAGCCCCTCGCCTCCCGCCACGCAGCAGCACCCACAGGTCTGGATGCTTCTGTTTCCTCCACTGACTCAGCCGTAGCTCACGCCCAGCTCCTCTCGGGCCAAGGTTACCTGCCTGCAGCCTGACCCTTCCAGTCCACCTCCCTCCTCACACGGCCTGGGGACTTTCTACATGCCGCTGTGGTCGCCTCCCAGGCTGACTCAGTGTTTCCTCCTCCCACAGTTCTGCCCTGCCTTGTCCTGCTCCTCCCTCTGCCTGGAGTCCTCCCCCTCCTTCTCCTGGGGATGACTCCAACCCACCCTGCCCTGTGCATTGAAAAACAAGCGCTGTTTCATCCTGAGACCTGCCCACTCGCTGGGTCCAGGGCTCCTTCTCTGTGCTTCCTCAGCCCGTGTTTCTCCTGACAGCACCCACCACCCAGGACTGTGTCTGTCCAGGGGTGTGAGAGCATGAGGATCCCCCAGGTCTGAGCCATGCATCCATGTACTCTTTTAGTCAACAAATATCCCCTAGGCATTTGTTCGGATGCAGAGATCAAGGCTGACAAAGAGGAGGCCTGATCGCTGTTGAATGAACGAACGAGTGAATGGCAACAATTTCAGCCTCACTCAGGGTGCCAGAAGCCTGGAGTTCAAATCCTGCTTCTGCTCTTTCTACAATAGCTGAGAGGCTTTGGGCAATTCACGTCACCCTCCCGGGCCTCGGTTTCCCCATCTGTAAAGCAGGAGTAATAAACATATCTATCACCAGGATCGCTGGGAGAACCGGGCAAGATCAACCAGGGGAAGCTCTTAGCGTGGAGCCTGGCACGCACTGAACAAGCACTTTGTGTTCAATAATGGCTACCATGACCAGCCACCCAGCAAACCTGAGCATCTGTCTCCCATGTGCTAATCTTATCACCGCAACCGTGCCTTAAAATGACCCGTCAGGGACGGTGAGCTTGGCTTCCTCTGGGCCTGGCACCCAGGCTGCTGAGGCGGAGAGGAGCTGCTGGCAAGGGTCACTCTGGTGGGTGCATGATAACCACTACGGACCTCCACTCCCAACGGCTACCAGCACCACGCCATCACCGGGGCCACCTCAGGTAGGCAGGCCCTATCACAGCCCGGCTTGGTCGGATGCTGTACCTAGTTTACAGGTGAGCAAACTGAGACCTGGGGAGGTTACATAATTCGGTCAAAGCCACACAGCTGGAGAAGAGCCAGTCTGTTGGGTTCTAACGCTGTGGTCTCACCACACACAGCTCCTCTGTCCCGACCGGCACGTTCACCCTTCTCTCTAGGAAACCCAACCCTCGCGAGGGCTGGCACCAGGAATCCCAGACGCCAGCCTGCGAACGCCACCAGACCTGGGCTGTGAGTGTCCTCCCTGCTCACTGCCCAGGGTCAGGCACATAGTAGGTGCACAGCAAGTCTTTGCTGACTGAATTCTGCTCAGGTTTTCCTTGGTCAGTTCTTTTTACCATCATTCTTTTTTTGGAAGAAGTTGAGAGGTAAAATGATTGGGCATTGTCATGTGTTTCTAAGTATCACCTGAGCCCGTGCCCAGGGCACTGGGGGGCCGCACTGGGCCGGGGAGCAGGGCACAACATGTTGGCCTGCAAACATCATCATGTCTGTTAGCAGCCCCGGTTCCCTCCAACAGATTACATCGACGAGGATGACAGCAGCCAGGGAAATGTCAGGGACAGCTGGCGCGCGCGCGATCCAGGTCCAGGGCAGGGCCTGTCTTGTTACAAGACACAGGGGAGCCCTTTGCCTCCACGGGCTGACAGCGTCAGCGGGGAAGAAGCGAGGCTGGGCTTCTCGGGAACGGGCCAACTGCACGCTGCCCACGAAACCTCCTCCGCCATGATGAGGGGACGCTGCCAGCTGGAGGCATTCATGGCACAGGGTCTCTCCATCAGAGAGACAGGTTCTGGCAGCGCCGTGCTGCTGCTCCTCGGTGTGAGAGGCAGCAGGAAGAGCCAGGAGGGAACCAGGCAGGGCGCTCCCGCTGGCCGGGCGGGGCTGGCCTGGGCAGAGGCCTGACTCCACTGACATAGAGCACACTGTGAAGGGTGCCCCCTGGAGGTGTGCAGTGGGGGCGCTGAGTCAAGGAGGTAGAGATAGCCTGGCTGGAGTGGAGGGCGAGACTGTGCAGAGAACCAGGGAGGAGGGAGGAAGGTAAAGACTCTCCTCACCCTCCCCCCCACCCTGGGAAAGGAGTCTTAATTTAGAACCGAATCTGCCGCTCCAGCTGGTGCAAGAAAATCACACCATCGCGTTTCCCGGGAAGGGCACCTCACCAAGGACTGTACCTGGGTTACTTCTCTGGCGTTCTTCTCGGGCTCGTGCAGCCTAAAAAGGAAAGAGGCACACAGATAAAAATATCCTCCCTATCTCAAGCGCTCACATAAATTGATAAGAATAACACCGAGGTTCACTTCCTATGGGGTGGAGGACGTGGATGGTTCACAACAGAAATACAGCTGCTTATCAAGTTTGGGCAGATGGTCCGTCTCACAGAAAAAAGGAATTTGAAGCAATGTATAAAGCTACTCTACCCGTAAGAATCTTTGAAAATGATAACACTTGGTGCTGGGGAAGATATGGTGAAACTGGCATCTATATATATATATAAAAGCCCCGTGACTGGAATGGAGGAACGACCAGAATGACTGGTGGCTATGACGTGCACTGCGGCAGCCAACCAGCCTGATCCAGGCCCCCATCGGCCCTCAACACCCCAATCGAGGGTGGGGCTGACCAGCCAACTGCCCATGGCCCCTGTCCCCCGCTGGCCCAGCCCACTGGGCCCCCATTGGGGCGGGCTGGCTAGACCCCACCAGTGCATGAATTTGTGCACCGGGCTTCTAGTTTTCATATATTATTGGTGGGAGGGGCAAGTTGAGGCAACCCTTTTGGGAAGCAGCTTAGTTAGCCAAACCAAGAGCTTGGAAGGTGTCATCACCTTTGGATTCATAATTGCATGGGGGGTGGGGTGGGGATTCAAAATATCCCCAAAACTGTCTGCATAGAGGCAGGGTGCAGGGCAGGGCGGGGGAGGGAGTCACATCTAACAGCTCTGCCAGTGGGGACTGCCTCAGGAAATTAGGATAGACTCGCTGATAAAGATTTAAAAGGTTTATGAAGAAGTTTCTTTCTTTAAATTATGAATGATTACATTAAAAGATAAGTGCAAAAACAAAATTCTCAGTGGAATGATCCAAATTATGAAAAATGTGTGGATAACACTGGAAGGAAACAGTAAAATGCTAGCAGCAGTGGTCTTCGGGTGGTATTTTTTTTTTCTTTCTAGTTTCCCATAGTCTCCCGCTGTCCCACATCATACACATCTGGGTTTTGTCATTGGGAAAGAAGAGGGCCCAGGCTGGTGTCCCCAGTGGTCAGAGCGCCCGCAGGCTGGATTCTGGTCAAGGGCTCGCACCTTGGCTGCAGGTTCCCACCAGAGCTGGGGCACGTGTGGGGGTGGGGGGTGGGAGGAGGCTGGGGGTGGGACGGGGGCACGTGGGAGGCCTCAACCAATTAATGTGGGTCTCTCGCATCCATGTTTCTTTCTCCCTTTCCTCTTCTACCCTCCCCCTCCCTTCCACTCTCTAAAATCAATGGAAAAAATATCCTCCAGTGAGGATTCAAAAAAAAAAGACGAGGGAAGGATCAAGTGTCCTGGTTAATCAAAGAAGCCATTCATGCGCTTGATTCTGTAATTGGAGGCCATGGCCTGGCTCACTGCAGGGTCACGGTCAAGGTGGTGAGCAAGTCAGAGCCACTGGTTCCGCAGGAGCGGCATACATTCTCAGGCCACACGCTGGGGATGTGAGCCTGGATAATGTCAGAAGCGGGCAATGGGGCTTGGCTGCGAGGTTAGCCATGGATTTAGTATGAGTGCTTGGCTCAGAAAGCATCCTGGGCATGATGGGCCTCACCTGCCCACAGAAACGACCCTCCAGGAGCAGGGACTGTGTCTTGTAGGGAAGGTCATGCAGCTCTTTCCACATCCCCCCTGCTTCCAACCCTCTGGGGCTCCCAATGTCTCTGGTCCAAGTCCAACTCATCACCCTGCTCATAAGCCACATGTGGTCTGGCCCCTACTGACCCCTCACCCCAGGACTCATTCATTCCCCTGTCCTCACTTCCCCACTACCCACCCTCCAAATATTTCGAGAGGGCTACTTAATAAGACATACTCTAGGGGTCAACAGCAACATCCCTGAATGACCTTCTTAGCCACCTTTTTTTGGTTAACTCGTGTATCATTAAGACTCCACTGCGGAGTCAAGTCCTCAGGCTGGCTGGGTTGAGCCTGATGACAATTTCAAACCTCCTTATGTAGGTTCCTGTGTGGTGTATGTGTCTATCTGCCTGCCTGCCGTGCTTCCTTCCCGGATGGATGCTCAAAAAGTGCTCCAAAGTGACTGGGAATGAATGCCAGTCAGACTGCCCCAGGGCCTTTGCACAGTCTTCCCTGCCTCTTCACCTAGTTCACTCCTTCTCTTCCCTCGATCGCTGCTTGAAATAGTCCTTTCTCTGGGAGACTTCCACTGAGTCCCCCGACTCCTCTCGGAACACGGGGCTCCTTTCTTCCGGGGCAGCACTTCAGACTGGAGGACGTTTTCCTTGGTGTGTATGAGTGTCTGCCTCTCCTCCGGCCTCTCCTGCCTCCGTGAGCCGTGCTGCTCTCCCTCACCCCCGTGCTCGGGCTAAAGAGGTGGGAGGCCCTCCGAGCCTGCTCTCTCCTTCTTACAACCCACGTCTACGCCATATAAGGCTTGTTCACTCAGCCCCCACAATACATATCAGGCCCACGTGCTCCATCACCTCGGCCCCCAGCTCCCCAGATTCCCGAGGTGCCTCGTCCCTGTGTTCCTGCTTCCATTCCCAACTCTGCATAACAGTTGGTGCTGGGGGAGATATGGTGAAACTGGCATCTATATGTATATAAAAGCCCAGCGATCATCCACATGTAAAAATGCATGGAGGATGTTTTGTCATGTTTCTGCTCAAAACCCTCAACCCTGCGGTGAGTATCCTCTCTGGCGAGGCCCGCCTGGCCTGCCCCCCACCGCCCATCTCTCTCCCCTGGCTCCCTCCACTCCAGCTGCCCTGGCCCGCTCCATAGTCATGAACGCCTCCAACTGCTCCCGCCTTGGGCTCTGGGCACTGGCTGTTCCTTCTGCCAGGCCCACTATTGTCCCAGATAACCCCATGGCTGGTGACTTCCCATCCTCCAGCTGTCCTCTAGATGTCACCTCCTCAGAGAAGCCTTCCCTGATCACCCACCACACCCACCCCCTGCTCTGCTCTGCTCTGAGCCCAGCTTTATTTTATTTAATCAGCACCTGCATCACGCTGTGTAGTAACGTCCCGGCTTATTTGATCACCTGCCTCCCAATGCACAGTGGTCTCCAGGCAAGCAGGGATTAGGCCCATCTGATTCTCCACTGGAGCCCTGGCTCCCAGTAATGGGCTGGTGAGTCATTAGCGTGCAGTAAATGTTTGAGGGATGAATGAATGAATGAATCCATCCATCCATCCATCAACATCTGTTCCACTGGATCAAAAGTGCCATGAAACTGGGCCTTCGTGTCATGTTTGCTCCCCTTTGCAGTCTCCCAGCTTAAGGCCTGGCACTGAGCTGGGCTCGGTAAGAGGAATAAATGAAAGAATCAGGGAAGCCCTGTGTATTCCAAGAATAAACGCGGTGAATGTCTGACAAGTGAACAAATGGCCAACTGCACGAACCCCGGTGCCCAATTAAGGGAGCAGCCACATTGTGCCGTCAGATCTGGGGAAGATTACAGACAGCGCTCTGCCTGTGCGGTTCCTAACCCCGGAAGGTGGGCATCGCCAGTCCCTCCACCGGCGGCTCTGCAGCCCGAGGGGCGCTTTGAGCTCAAAATGGCGGCATCCCCCGTGGCACCTCCCTGTGGCGCACAGTGCTACCCACGCCACCGAGCTCTGGAAAGCCTCTGATGCCAGCCAGCCCAGCGGAAGCGGCCGCTACACGGGAAACCACCATTACGGCTCGCTAGCGATTGCTTTGGTTTAGAGGGATGAAAGGGAGCAAGCGATGTCCCGGCTCCCTGGGCAGGCTTCTGATGGAAAAATAAAAAACAGGCAGGAACGGCTGGCTTCTCTGGGGAAGGAGAATCCGGCAGCCAGAGCAATGGCGCAGACAAAGAGCATCAGCTCCAGCGTGGGGACGGGGGAGGGCGTCCAGGAGCCGGCCCTCCCGAGCTGTGGGACCTTGGGAAGGTCACCCGACCTCTCTGAGCCTCAGCTCCCTCACCCACACACGGGGACAATAACAGCCTTCTGAACGGGGGTTCCCAGGGTCTGGCTCGGGAGCCGCAGCAAGAGCACCACCTGAGAACTTGTCAGAAACACGTGTTCTGCAGTAGACGCTCTGGGGGTGGGGCCGGGAGTGTGTGTGTGAGCTAACAAGCCCTCCGGAGGACCCGCTGCACACCGGAGCCTGAGAACCACGGCTCAATTACAAGGGATAACAGTAAATCACAGGGCTTTTTGCGATCATTAAAATCACCTTTGGGCTAAGACCGGCAAAGGCATAGATCGGTTCCTGGGTCCTAGGGAGGGCTCAAAATACATTAGCTGCTGATGCTGTTGTCATTATTATTATTATTATTGGCATTGCCTTTTTCTCCCAGAACTTACTGTCTAATTGGGGAGTCAAGACAAATAAAAAATAATGACAACAATGAAAACAAAAACAACAAAAAAGAGAGATACGGTCATATTTTGGGTCGTGAGGCCACGGAGGGGAGAGTTTTAGGGATTCAGAAGAGATGGAGACTGCTGCAGTGGGTGAGGGTGGCATTCATTCATTCATTCATTCACTCGTTCATCTGACAAACCTTTGCTGGGCACCTATTCCATTCTGGGCCCGGTGCATGGCCGGCACTGAACATGAGGGAAGTGAGCCTGCCGCCCTCGGGAGGGATGGGTTACAATTTGGGGCCATGTGCAGGGATGGCTTGAGCTCATCAGGATGACAACGCAGGGGCACTAGGAGAGTTCCCAGGAGGGGCTCCCGGTCCTGGAGGAGACCATGCCCTCGCTGAGCCCAGAGGAAGAGCAGGCGGTAACCAGGTGGAAGGAGGGTGCCCACTCTAGCTTCCATGTCGCACAACTCTAAGGAGTGCCATTCACAGAGCCCCCTCTGATGCCCCTGGGATTGTGGAGACCCTGGGTGGTGAGTGAGCAGGGATGGGGAGCACAACCTGGAGAGAGGGAGGCCTGAGGGAGGAGAGAAGGCTGAGCCACAGAATGAAACACTGGGGCGTGGCCAGAGGTGAAACTGTCCATGTCAGCACAGGCCAGACCATGAGGGATTTGAAGGCCTCAGTTAGGCACTTGGACTATCTTGATGATCACGAGAGCCACTACAGGTTTTTAGGAAAAGGACGAAAGCTGAGTCTTGGCCTTGCAAAAGAGTATACTTGGTGCGCGCGCACGTGCGTGCAAGCGTGTGTGTGTGTGTGTGTGTGTGTGTGTGTGCTCCTTTTTAAACAAGTCAGATCATCTCCCTCCTATGGCTCCTCATTCCACCGGCAGTAAAACCCCAGGTCCTAGCGGCCACAGCCCTAGACCACTGGCCTCCCCTTCAGACCCTCAGGTCCTGCTCTTTAATTCTGAAATCCACACAGCTCTACAAAAGCAAAATACTTGCAAAATCCATTTGGTGGCAAAACCTGACCTAAACGTGAAGCTATTCATAGTTTTTATTTGTTGCTCTTAGTGCAGATGTTCATATATTTCTAAGCCGGAACATTCACATAGTAGATTGTGGCGTGCTGCTTCTATTCTGCTGGGGCGAACGTGGGGGGCCTCCCTAGAGCTGGAAAGCCTGGATGAGTAGCACATGTGGCTGCATGGGCCTCGGCTAAGAGCCTGTGGGCCGGCACCTCCCTGAGCTCATCTCCCGCCTTCCCCTCCTTCCTCTGCCCCAGCGCACAGGCCTGCTCTGGGCCGCCCGTCACCTCCCACCTCGGGCCTTGGCCACACCGGCTGTCTCCCCTGCACACCCATCTGCAACCTCTGCTTCACAACTCCCCAGCTCAGAACCTGCTCACATCTTCCGAGGAGGCCCCTCCTCCTGCCTAAGATGGGCCTGCCATAAATCTCCTCTGCTCTGTCTGATTTGTCACATGGCATTACATATCATTTACCTCTATGCTTACTGCAGCTGCTCTCACTGGTGTGCAAACCACATTTGGGTCTGGATTGATTATTTTTTTGTTAATATTCACCCAAGGATGGGTGTGTGTGTGTGTGTGTACACACACACACACACACACACACACACATATATATACTTTTCCCCCTTTGATTTTTAGAGAGAGTGGAAGGGAGAGAAGGAGGGAGGGGATGAGGGAGGAAGAGGGAGAGGGAAAGAGAGAGGGAGAGGGAGATGGAAAGGGAGAGGGAGAGGGAGAGAGAGAGGGAGAGAGAGAGAGAAAGAAAGAGGCAGGCTCCGATGTGAGAGAGACACATTGATTGGTTGCCTCCCACACACAGGAATCGAACCTGCAACCCAGGTCCATGCCCTTGAATAGAAATTGAACCTGTGACCCTTCAGAGGTTAGAGCTTGGACTCTACCCACTGAACAACACTGGCCATGGCAAGTCTGGACCGACATCTGTTCACTGCTATATCTCCAGCATCCGAACCTGAGCCGGCACATAGTAAGGACTCAGTAAGAATCATTGAAAACATGAATCAACAAACTAAGACACCATTTGCGACACAATGCCATCACCTTAGCCTCCTACCAGGGCGCGGGCTTCAGGATGGGCAGATGCTTTCTGTCCTGCTCACCCCGTGTCCCCAGGGCCACCCGTGCAGAGCACTTAATAAATATTTAATGAGCAAAGGAAAGAGCAAAGCCCTGTGCTCCTGCCACCGTCCAAACAGGATTTCATCGGAGTCTGCTTGTCTGTGGAAGTCCCCGCCAGTCCCCCGGGATCGGTAATTAAGATGGGCCTGGCGTGAGGCACTTCCAGAGCAAGGACAGAAAGGCTGGCTGGCAGAGCTGGGGGTTCAGCGGGTGTGGACTCTGCTTTTCGGTTTGGGGCTGTCAAACAACAGAAGCCTCCCAGCCCAGGGATGTGCTTACCTTGTGGAAGAAGTGGAGCCCTTGGCTGCAAGAGAAAAGAAATAAAAGCCAGTTATTGAACCTAGAAACATATTTTGTTGTTTTTTGTTGTTGTTGTTTTTGGGGAAGGGGAGGGCAAACGTTTGCCTCCAGGGACCCTGGGAGAAACTGTTGAGATCATATCCTCCCAACCATAGGAAACCCCGCGCTCACCCCAGTGGGGTGGCCCAGTATCTTCCATTGGGGGAAACCAGGAACTGAGCCTTCCTGCTTTCTCACCTCTGGGAACTGCCAAAGGTCAGAACCCAAAGCAGCCTTCAGCCTAGAGGGGTCACCTGCCCTTAGCCCCTGGTCTGCACTTCGCCACACTCCTCACCCGAGACCCTGCATCAAGCCTGGGTCCCAGCCATGGCCGCTCCCTGCTGGAGAAGATCCTAGCAGGCCTGTGAGCCGGGGAGCAGGTGCGAATCCCTCTGCTGCCACCAGCTCGCTCGCTGTGTGGGTCTGGATGGGCCCTTTCTCCCTGAGCTTGGATTTCAGCTCTCTGACTCACAGGACTGGGCTGGGCGTTCACGTATTTCCATGTCACCTTTCCCCGAAAAAGGATCTTGGGAGGACAGAAAGAGCCCATCTGGCTCAGAGGTTTTTAAACCTGTGCTATGGGGCATCCCACCGAGAAGCCGCTGGAGTTCAGCCACCATTTGACTCGAATTTCACTGCAAAATTGTAATTAAAAAGCAACATGCACACGCAAATGTGCTCTGCCCCTCGTGTCGGCAGGCTGGAGGCTGCCACAATGCAGCCGCCCTCACTGCTGGGTTAATGCTCGGGGCCTGGGCAGGCAGTGGGTTTTAGGTGAGCGGGTAGCAGTGGGAAGGCTGCAGCTCAGCATCTGACATCTGAATGGAGGCTGATGGGGTGCAGAGCACTAGGACATGAGACGTCTCAGGGGAGTCCAATGACCGATCACCCCCATTTTACACCGAGGAGGTTGGGTGACACACGGATGAATGGTAACTGGTAGAATAGAAAGGAAGACACCTCACTGTATTGAGGTAGAAGATGGGTGGATCTTTCCAGGGACCAATGAGGAGGAAGGGGAATCTCATTAAAGCGAAAGTGATGTGCAGCGTGGTCCCTAGAGTCCTACGGCCAAGGCTTGAATCCTGGCCCCACCGCTTGCCAGTTGGGAGGCCCCGAGCAAGTCTTACAACTTACCCGTGCCTCAGTTTCCTCACCTGTAAAATGGGTTTAATACCACCACTGCAGAAGACTGTGGCAAGCACAGTCCCTGACACATGAGATGGGCTGTGCGAGTGCTACTTGTCACTGTCACTGGAGCGTATGTTTGAGAGCTGGGCTCTGCAATATGGACCCACCACCCAGGTCTGGGTGGCCCGCATACATGTCTACAGCTCTCCAAACCGCCGCTCCTCCTCCGGAGCACCCGGTCGCTGATGCCTAAGCCCCCGTAATGAGCTCGGGTGTGCCGGGAGTGACACGGTGCCCAGGGAGGAGGCTTAGAGTCTAGACCAGTGGTCAGCAAACTCATTAGTCCACAGAGCCAGATATCAACAGCACAACAATTGAAATTTCTTTGGAGAGCCACATTTTTTAAACTTAAACTTCTTCTAACGCCACTTCTTCAAAATAGACTCGCCCAGCCTGTGGTATGTTGTGGAAGAGCCACACTCCAGCGGCCAAAGAGCCGCATGTGGCTCGCGAGCCGCGGTTTGCCGACCACGGTCTAGGCGAAGGGCTGGGATGTCCCTAACAGCCACTGTGAGCTCTCCCTTCAATGGCCTGGCTTGTCCCTGCGATGGGCAGGGGGTCCTTCCTGTGAGGGCTTCCCAGGAACTCTAGGGAGACCCCTGGGCAGATCACTGGCAGAAGCTCCTCCAGATCCCAGAGACATGGGCCTGACTCTAGCCTCCTGGACCGGGAGCTTAAGGCTCGGGCAGTACTCATTGCTAAGTCTTCCAGCCAGCCCAGGAGGGAGGGGCAGCGGGGAGGCTGCAGAAGAGGCGTGTGACTGACACCTCCAGCTGAGCCCGCACGTGGCACGTGGCACGTGGCACGTGGTACGTGGTACATGGTACGTGGTAGTTTGCCACCAGTACTTTGCAGAGAACTTAGGATAGACTCTGACAAAAAAGAAAATATCACAGTTCTAATTTCATCTGTGGGGCGCGCATGTGTCAGGCTGACATATAAAATGCATTTCTATCACTTGTAGTCAAATAAGTTTCAGAAACACTGGCTTAAACTTGTCTCCTTCGAGAGCAGAAAAGAGAACTTGCATTTTTTGAGGCCTGAGAATGTGCCAGAGCTGTTATTTCACACGAGCCTCTTTGGTTGCATAACCATCCTTCAACATAGGCATTGCTACACCCATTTTGTAGGTGAGCAAACAGAGACTCGTGGAGGCCAAACTGATTGCTTGGAACCTATAACGGCCCTGGTTTGTCTTAACTCCAAAGGCAGAGGCCTTGCCATGACAGGAGCGACACAACCACACACACACACACACACACACACACACACACACACTACACAATGTCCCCTCCTGCCCCTGGGAAGGCGGTTTCCCAGGGAGGTGGCTCATGTTTAATGCTGATGACAGGAGGTAACATTTATTGAGCACTTGCTGTGTGCCAGGTACGCTCCCAACTTTTATATATATCACCCACTTCATCCTCCCAACGGCCTTGGAGGTGGGTGCTGCTGTGACCCCTATCCTCTTCCAGCCTCCTGCCTGGGGGATGGGCGTGTAACTGGACAGGTAAGAGGAAAGCAAATGTTGGCCGGGGGTTCCTGGCAATATTACTTGCTCTCTGAGACCCTCTCCCCACCCTGCAGCTTCGTTTCCCACCTCGCAGAGGTGCCCTGAGGAGGCATGGGCTGGAGCAGAGATGCCGTCTTGCAGCCACGAAGGGAAGGCCCCAGGAGGGATCCACCCAGGCCCACCCAGGCCCAATGGGGTGAGGGTGTCACCCCAGCTGGCACTGCTCCCCCTGGACTCCTATCTCATTCCAGGAAGGAACTGCCCCTAGGCGTCGCCCAATGCCCTCCTGCGGCCTCCCCCGCTGGAAAGGACAGCCCGGGGCAGACTCCCGGGGAAGCGGCAGGGAAGGCACCCACCTTTTTTCTGTCGGACTCGCAGGAGATAGAGGGCGGCCATCAGCAGGGCCACCAGCAGGGCACACACCACGCCCACCGCAATGAAGATCCCCTTCAAGTTCTTGCCCTCACCTGGAGACAAGGCAGAAGAGAGGCTTCAGGCGCGCCAGTGAGAACCAGAGAAGCGCCACTCACCGCCTCTCTGCACCCCTGCTCGGGCCCGTTCACGAGAGCATCGGGCTGGGTCTTCTCGGATGTTTCGAGCCTCCCGGGCACATTCATGGCTCCGCACACACGTCCCCACACGGATCAACCATGGGAACACACAAGCCATGCCAGGGTGCCGGGGGAGACTGCGTGGTGCCGCAGCCGTGGCGGAACCCGGGCTGCCGGGCAGGGGCAGACACCTCTCTCCCGAGGAGCACAGCCTGTTCTCTGCATCGGCCCGAACCAGTGGCCACGGAGGCCACGGGAGCTACACAGCCCCGTTCAACCTCCGAACCACAATGGGAACCACTGCAGGCGACGAGTGGGCTCTGCAGGCCTCTCAGTGGGCTCTGCCGGGACCCAGGCAGAGGGGCTCTGAACCCAGACACTGAACGAAACTAGGACCTGGCGGGCCCCGGGCACAGGGAGGGAACCTGCACTGGAGCACTGTGGGTAGTCGGGAACAGGGCTGAGCTGCAGAAACGTGGATTTAAATCCTTGCCCCCAATGTGTGATCTTGAGCCGGTCACCTAAACCTCCACATACCGGCTTCCTCTTGTGTTACTGAGGCCAAGAATAATCTCTACCATGTTGGATGGCCCTGAGGATTAATCAGCAACTAACCAACCAACCAACCAACCAACTCACTCTTTCCTCCCTTTTAAAGGGGTTTCCCTACTATATTGCTGGGCTGTGGGCTAGGCCCTGAAGCTGCAGTGCCCGGGATTCCTAGCAGCTGGGACTCTGAACCAGGGTCACAGCTCCTCTTCTTGGGCACTGCCTGGAGCAGTTGGAGGCCCAGAGAGAGAGGTACTGACTCATCCGAGATAACCCAGCAGGTCTGGGACAGGTGCTGCTCCGAGTGCAGGCCTCACCCTCTGCGAAGCAGGCATCGGTGACACCTAAGGGCATCCTGACAGGGCCCCGTCCTTCCCTGGAGCTCTCTGGCCCCTTGAAGGATGCACAAATGAAAGCAATGGCCTTTATTCTAACCCACTCAAAGGGTCTACTGTGTCCAGGGCACAGCTATGCTAACGAGGGAACAGTCCACGCTGGCACCGAAGCGCCAACTGGGTGCTGCTGTTTTGAAGGAGGGAGACGCACACCAATGCATTCGAGGAGTGCTGAGACCTTTGACTCTCCCAGGAGGCGGCAGCATTCCCAGCCTCTTCAGTGCGCACGCGCTCGGGCCCTGAGATGCCCTTTGGGAAATGGCCCCATAGAGAGAGCTGCACATGTAACACAGCATGCACAGGACATGGACTGCAGCAGCTGACACTGGACAGAAGCCACACCCCTCTGGAAGGCCCGCCCCGCCCCCTGCAATGGCAGCCAGAGGACCAGGCAGAGGTTAGACAGAGCCAGGAGGAGGCAGGGGCCCACATGGCTGTGAGAAGAAAGCAAGAGGCAGGCTCTGTGGTGGCCTCCCGCCCTCCCTCGCTCTTCCCTTTCTCAATGTACACTGATGTGAAAAGACCCATCAAGGCGGGTGCCAAACTCTTACCAGTGGTGACGGTGGAGTGTGGGGTGTGGGGAGGGGAGCTCACTTCAAATGGTCCCTTCCTACCTATAGACTTCTAGGTTATTCTGTAATAAGCATGCATTACTACTTGTAACAGTAAAAGTAAAGGTGAACTTTACTCAGAGCCGGGTCAGTTAAAGTGGGGCCTCACCAGCAGGTACATCTGGGTCCTTCTGGGGAGCCGGGGCCTCCACAGTGACAATTTTGGTGACCGCTGGCTGCCCGTCGTGCTCCACCTGGCAGGTGAGCTTCGCACCCTCCTTGTGGGCAGACAGGTTCACCAGGAGCCAGCTCTTCCCGGTGAAGGTCCCGTCCTGGTTCTCTGTGAGGGTCAAGGCCGTTTCTGTTCGGGACGTGTTTCCGTTCTCCAGCCAGGTCAGCTGCAGGCGCTGGGGGTAGAAGTTCCTCACCAGGCAGGTGACGTTCTTCTGCTTCTCTGACACCGCGAGCTGGGTGACCTCCACGGTGGGCGGCACTGAAACAGCACAGGACACAGCTCTGACCTCGTGGGACACAGACCTCGGAGGAGGCTCCGCCCTCAGCTCCCCCACCACAGGACGGTGTCTCACAGGGCAGGTGCTCGTTCATAGGAATGAAGTCACTAAGCACGGGAGCCTGCACACAGTAGGGGCTCAGGGACTCACAGCTCCGGTGAGAGTAACAGGATTGAAGTGAAAAGGCACAGCCTGCATGCGGTGGGGCATTGTAACTGTAGGAAAATAAATGAAATCACCAAGCACATGGGAGCTGGGCTTATAGAAGGTGCTCAGTTACTGGACTTGCTGTTGGTAAAGTAGATGCAACTACCAAGTACAATGGTGGGTGTGCACCGGACAGCTGCCATTAGACGGGGTGAGTGATGGGCACATCCAGGTGCCTGGTGAAGGGCAGGACTTGAGGAATTAGATTCCAGGAAAATCAAACTCTGGAGCAAAGAGCATGGAGAGGAGCCAGCGTGGGGGCCAGGGGCCAGGTGTGGGCTTGGGCTGGGTGTGAAGGCATCTACCTCGGATGGCCTCAGAGAGGTTGGCAGTCCCACGAAGAGGCAGGTCCCCCTTTAGGGTGTTGTGGGTCACCTGGCAGATGACCTGGGAGCGAACATCCCTCGGGGCCAGCAGCACCCTGGCTGTGCTGGAGATGCTGTAGGAAGGGCTGTCTCCCTCTGGGTCCACGGTGGTCTGGAAGGCTGGCAGCTGATTCCCATCCTTGAACCACTTCAGGTCGATGTTTCTTGGGGAGAAGCCGTGGGACTTGCAGGTGTAGTTAACTGTCTGCCCAGGCGGCGACCTGCCCGTGGGGCCCGATACCACAGGGGGAGAGGGTTTGGCTTTAAAAGGAACATAATAAACAACGAATATGATTGTGAATATCACCACTAACAATAAGAATTTGACACTGTCAAAACCTTCTTCTCATATACTGTCTGTTTTTTAATCCTTCTATTAATTCC
Source organism: Pipistrellus kuhlii (assembly GCF_014108245.1). Taxonomy (NCBI): domain Eukaryota; kingdom Metazoa; phylum Chordata; class Mammalia; order Chiroptera; family Vespertilionidae; genus Pipistrellus; species Pipistrellus kuhlii. Next base: position 56,474,890 of record NW_023425562.1, on the reverse strand, counting down.
GGGGTGTCATCATCCCCATCTTACTTGGGGGGACACTCAGGTCCCCTGAGTGAGGGAGGGGCAGCGCCAACAAGCAAACCCAGGCCTGCGTTCAAAGTCACCTTCTTTCCTCTCCAGGTGACGTCCCGCCTGCTGGCCCAGGGACACAATTACTGAGCCGTCTCACTCTTCACAGTAACCTCCTAGCCGGCCTCCCCTGGACTGTCCCAGATGGAAACGCAGAGGAAGCGGTGGGGTAGCTGGACCCCGTGACAGCTGGACCCCGGCTGGCCAGGGAGCGTCCCAGCTTCCAGCCGTGAAATGGGGCAGCAGGCATTTCTCCTTCCCGGACTGCCAGGAGGGGTACCTCAGGCAGTGGAAGCATTTTTGCTCTGAGCAAAACGGAAGATGCTTCACAAAAATAAAGAAACACAGGTCCGTTTTGAACTTGATGTTTATCCAGAGCTCGCCCCTCAGGTGTTTATGAGTCACTCCATACTTCTCCTTCGTTCCACCAGTATTTCAGCAGGGTCTATCTCATCTGGGCCAATCCCCGAGTTTGACAGGGAGAAGACAATGGGATGTTTTTTTTTCTGAACTTGGGTTCTTCTCTTGGGTTTGAACACACAGATCACCGAGTGCTGAGAACGCCGAAGGGGGTTCATGTCTTAATCGGTATTACATTAGAAGAGGCACAGACACGGGCCTCGGAGTGGGCGGGACTCCTGAGTCCTGAAAGCATCCACACCAGGGACAAAAGCGAGAGCGGTCTCTCCCTGTGGGAAGGGCCAGCAGGGTGGGTGCCTCCCCACTGGGAGTTCTTACCCAGCCCCTTCGCTCACCGCGGGCAGACAGCACATATTAACAAGTACTTGCACCTGTAAATATCTAACTTGCTTCCTGAAACTCATCCAACGTTTGAGGACATAGATAAGGGAGTGTCACTTGAATCAAGTGGTAAAAGCATCAGCGTCCGGGACGCCCCTAGAGATGCTGGGATCGGTGACCGTTTATTGAGAAAAGCTGGCATCCTGATGTCGGGCGGGTCCCTCTGTGCCCTCAGCCCCCCCTTTTCCCGCCGCCCTGAAGGCAGGCCCTGCGTGGTCTCACTTAGGGGATGAGGCTGAGCGAGGACCCGGCTGGTCAAGGGCACAGGGAGGAAAGCCAGGGTCATCTCACTGCTCACAGGACCGGTTAGTTTTAGCATCTCGGTTCTTCATCCTTGAGCCTCAGGGTCTGGCTCTGTACTGAGTGGCCGAGAACACCACCCTGGTAAGGGGGGTGAGGATGTCTGTCACACAGAGCCTGGCATACGGGGGGAGGCAAAACACAGAGCTTATTCTTACATTCTTGTTAATTATTGTATTATTTTCCATATAAACAACAGCAAGCCTACTTTTGCCCACCCCTGTACAGTAGGTGCTTAATAAATAACACCTACCATTGTTATCATAAGACCTGGCCTTACTAGTTCTGAAACTACCTATTTGTGTGTGTTTTTTTAAATATATATTTTTATTGATTTCAGAGAGGAATGAAGAGAAAAGAGACAGAGAGAGAGAAAGAGAGAGAGAGAGAGAGAGAGAGAGAGAGAAACATCAATGATGAGAGAGAATCATTGATCAGCTGCCTCCTGCACGCCCCACACTGGGGATGGAGCCAATCAAACCATGACTTCCTGGTTCAGAGGTCGAAGCTGAACCACCGGCTGAGCCACCCTGGCCGGCCCTATTTGTTCTTCAGGCAGTAAGACTGCAAGACAAAGCATAGCAGACACACCAAGAAAGGTCTCAAATCCTGCTCCCCGCAGCTGCCGTGCACAACTCCGCTGGAAAAAGCAGAGAAACCACCAAATTATGGTTCTCTCCCTCTTTTTGTAACGATCCCCTCAGGAAACAAGTTCGGCAAAATGACTTTCAAAACACACACGAGATCACAGGCGTTTCCCTACAGGTTAGCTCTTTACAGAAGCAGGAAGGGTTTTGCAAAAAGGGAGGACGGGTTTTGTCAGAGGCGTTTGGGTGTGCTGGGGCAGGAAGGGTGCAGGCTGAGCAGGGGTAACTGAGGGGATTCCTTCTCTGTTTAGACACTCAGGTGTCCCCAGCAATGGAGCTTGGATCTGAACAGGGTGCGGGGCGGCCCCTCCCCGGGGTGGAGAGGGCAGGGTGCCACTCCCAGCCCAGGCCTGAGCCGTAAGAGGTGTCCCTGCCACTCAGTCGGGGCTCATTTTCTTGGGCCTCTGAGGAGCTGTCACGGGCACATGCTTCCCTGAAGCACCTGCACCCCCAAAGCTGCTGTTCTCTCAGCCCCAGCAGCAGGGAGGGGGCACCTTTGTCAGGGGTGGGGAGGGGGGTAATGCAAGGTTTCCTGAGGCCGCAGAGAGCACCTAGCTCAGGCTCTCTGCCTGGCTCTGCATTAGCATCCTCTGGGAGTTACCAGTTCAGCGGCCAGGCCCGCGTCTGAGCAACTAAGTCAGACTTCCTAGGGTGGAGCCAGGGACGAGGGACCAGGTTCCCAGGTGGTTCTTATGAGCAGCCAGAGCTGAAAGGCACTGAATCCCACCTTGAAGCCCGTTTATACTGAGGCCAAGAGAGGAAAGTGACCTGTCCCAGGGCCCGTGGCTTTGGCGTATCACAGCTCACATCAGACGTGTGCATCTCATGTTGGGCTGACATGTACACAGCTGTCACAGGATGTTCACTGAACATTTACTACGTGCCGGGCCCTGCTCTAAGCACCTCACGTGAATTCTCTCAGGCCTCATAGCTGCTCTGTGAGGTCAGTGCTGTCACTGAGGGATGAGGACACCGAGGCAGTGTCCGGTCAGAGGTCACAGAGCCGGGAGGTGGCAGAGCTGGGATGTGAGCTCATGCAGGGGGCTGGCCCATGCTCTCACCCGCCGGGCACTGACCCTCAGAGACACTCCGAACCACTCTATGACTTCCTTCCTCTCCAACCCCTGAGCAGGAGCTGTGACTGTCACCACTTCGCAGATGGGGAAACTGAGGAAACCAAGACTTGCACAAGAGCCCCCAGCGGGGGAGTGACGCTACTGCCCACTGGGGGTCTGTGCTCTCAGCAGCTCACTGTATCCTCACACCTTCCTGCAAAGGGTGGTGAGACCATCACTGTCTGCAGATGGGGAAATTGAGGCCCAGCAAAAGAAACTAGGCCACATCATGAAATAGCACCTGATTTTTGGGGTGCTACTCTGTGCTGGGGTGATTCAGACAGAGTACCTCAGATCCTCCACCTTTCCTAGAAGGACTCCATGGTTATTATCGTCTTACAGGTGGGAAAACGGCCGAGACAAGAGAAGGGGCTGTCTCCTCCACCAGCACTCTGTCCCAGGGGCATTTCCTGTGGCTCCAGGCTTCATGCCCATCAACAGAGTAAGTGTGCCACTTCACACCCCGCCCCCAACACTGACTGCCAGCCTCCTCTCCCTCCCACCACTGAGGTTTCTGACTTCAAGGGGTGCTCTCTAGTGCCCAGGCTGGGGGCCCTGTGGCAATAAATGGGAGAAGGGGCTCCTAGCTATGAGTCTAGGACAGTGGTCGGCAAACTCATTAGTCAACAGAGCCAAATATCAACAGTACGACGATTGAAATTTCTTTTGAGAGCCAAATTTTTTAAACTTAAACTATATAGGTAGGTACATTGTTATTAACTTAATTAGGGAGCTCCTAAGCTGGCCTTTGCTAAAAACTCAAGGGGCCAAAGAGCCGCATGTGGCTCTTGAGCCACAGTTTGCCGACCACTGCTCTAGAATATGAACTCCTGTTCACTGGGTGCAGGGCCCTCTAGGAAATGCCCCTCCTCTCCCTCAGTCTGCAGAGACAGGATGCTGCCCACGGCTCAGCAACCCCTCTCTGCTCCATCCAGGCCGCTGTGCCCGGCGGCTCCTGCAGCTGCTCCCGCGGCTGCCCAGAGAGAAGGACACCACACAGAAGGGAAGGCCTTCTGGATGCTTCTCTGTGCCGAGCCGTGTCGCTGGAACAGGGTCAGCGCATCGGGAGACAGCTGTGTACACGTCTGTGGGCTGTGAAGCCGGCCTGCCCCGTTCACAGGACCTGTTTGTAAAGCGCTTCCTGAGGAAGAGCAGAACGATTCAAGATTTTACCAAGAGAGGTGTGGAGCGCCTCCACTTGGCCAGCACCATGGGTGCGGCAGAAAGCAGGGCTGTGAGGCTGCCTGGGTCCAATCTCAGCCTCTGTACCTGCTCCTCGGTGAGGTCCTCCCTCTGCGCCTCAGTGTCCTCCTCCCTCAAAGGGGCCAACAGAGAGCCCCTGCCCCCGGGCTGGCTGCAGAGGAAATGCCACGAGGAAGACAGACGAGGCTCCCGGCCGCTCCCAGCGCCTGCTCTCTCAGCCAGGGCACCGCTGAGCAGGCAGATGGGGAAGGGACAGAGTCTCTCCAGGAGGCAGCAGATCTGAGTGGCGATGGAGCCACTGACACCTGTGGTGCCTAGGCAACCGACACACCATTGGGAAGGTGGTAATACCTGAAAATTCGGGATAAAGCCACCTTCCCTGCCTGTGTCCAGGAGTTGTGGGGAGACCCAGTTGCCACCATGTCTAGGAGGGAAACTTGGTGATACCCCCCAAATTAAAATGCACGCACCCTGTGACCTAGCAATGCCACTTCCTGTGGGCACCTCCCTGTTGAATAGGGTGACACGTGGACAAGGGTATCCCCACGAATAGCCCAAGGCTGGGAACAGCTCACACCCATCAACAGGAGACAGTGAGGGAACGGTGCTGTCTCCACAGGCTGGAGAGGAGGCAGCTGGTGGAGGAGGGGCAGCTCTCGGTGATGATGGGGATGCTCGATTTGGGGCGATGTGGCTGGAGGTACAGGAAGGGGTTCCCAATCACCTTGGGGATCAGCGTCTGAACGTGAGGGGCATGTGAACCTTTGAGAAAACAACAGAAGGAGGATTCTGGCTCCCTGTTCAATGGCTTGGTATAATTAGCTCTTATTCAGCACCTACTATGCGTCAGGTCTTCCACAGGAGAGGGTCCTATTCCCAGGCAGGAAGGAACCTGCCTGGAATCAGACGGGGTCTGGGAATGGTCCCCTCACTAACTGGCCATGTGACAGGGCCGGTCATCTCGTGGCCTCCGGCGCCTTCTGTGCCTGGGAGGGTTGGGAGGAGGGTCTAAAGGTGCTGACATCCAGGATTCGGGATCCTGGGCCTCTGGCAGAAAACCCGAACTGAGCACTTTTGCTGCCCATCACTTATGGGATGACTCCTAAGTCTCCACACGGGGAGCCTGCTCCCTGTGAGGGTCAGTCAGCGATCACTCAGCTCGGAGTCTCAGTGGCAGTGTGACCGGGGCCCTGCATAGAGGGGTTTGTCGGACTGACCCACAGTGAAGGCCCAGCCTCTGGGCATCCCTTCCCCCAGGGCTGCAGAGTCCACAGCGCGTCTGTGCCTCAGGAATTCCCACAGGGTGCTTCTGAGGGCGAAATGAAGGGAACATTCTCCCTCTCTCTGCCCTGGCAGGTTTCTCCCACTGGAGGAAGAGAAGGGAGCTTCCTGGGAGAAGAACCATTGCCTGCTTTGTTCTGTAGCTGCCTCAGCACCCAGCACAGAGCCTGGCTCACAGCAGGTACCTAGTGGGTATCACTAAGGTGGAGCCTCGGACACATTGAGGGAGCATTCCCTGGAGGTGGGTGAGGTCTGGCCTTGTGATGGGCATGTCACTCAGATCTTATCCCTGCAACCAAAGGGCTGACAGGATTGGAAGGCCAGGGCTGTGGAGCCAGACCAGCGGGGGATCCAGACTTTCCCCACCACTGACCAGCCGTGGTGGCTGAGCAAATAGCATGACATCTCCAGGCCTCAGCTGCCCTGGTCTGCAGACGGTGAAATCAGACCAGGAATCAGGTCTTGACTATAAGCACCCACCTCCGCACCTGACTCTTAGTTGTTTCTCAAAGATGGAAGTCGTTCTTACTGACTTGTTGTCACACACGAGGGACAAAGGATCCCCCTGTACTCACCACTCACGCTGAGCTGAGTGCCGGCTCCAGACTTGAACTCCATGTCACCACCGTCTCCTCTCCGGAACTTCACACAGTAGTAGGTCCCTGTGTCTGCTGGGGTGATGTTACTGATGCGGATGGAAAAGTCCATGTTGTCTCTCTTCGTGGTGTCTGCATTTTGTTACTCGGGGGAATTGGGCTCCTCTGAAATCATAGATTAACTCCCGGCCTGTCTCTGTCCCTCTGAACCACCTGATGGGCCCCACCGGGAATATGGTGGTCACAGTGCAGCTCAGAGTGGCCGTCTCTCCTGCTGCGACGGACACTGGCATCTGAGGCTGAATCACCTGCAGCTCCTCCTCACCTGCCCCTCCTGGAGGGAAGCACAGAGCAGTTATTTACTCAGCATATGGGAGCCTGTGGGCTGGGTCAGTATTATCAACAACAGCTTTCATCGAGGGCACACCTTGAGCGGGCCTTCAGCCCAGCACATGCATGTGTCATACATGTAACCCTCACAACCACCCTGTAATAAGAGAGCTTGTAACACAAGAGGAAACTGAGGCACAGAGGGGAAGTTAAGTGACGTGGCATAGAGTGGGTTTGAGACCTGAGCCTTCCCTGGAAGTGTCATGTCTGATCGGGGCTCTGAATCCAAACCTGAACTCACCAGGAAGAAAGGGGCACAGCGTTCCCATCAGAGGGGACAGCATGGGCCAATCTCAGAGGCGGTGGCAGCATGGTGTGTGTGTGTGTGTGTGTGTGTGTGTGTGTGGAGGGGGGTTTGGGGGGTTTTCTAGGAGTTAAGGCTCTGTCTGGGGCCTGGCCCAGGAAGCAAGCCACCAGCGGGAAGCCAGACTCAGCAGCTGGGGCTGGAGCAGGCTGTGAAGCAGTGACGTAGGAGGTTGTGGGTTTGGCTCAGGTCTTATGACTGAGTGATCTTGGCTATCACTTGGGCCACCGAGAAGTCCCAACAGGGACTCGTGTGAGTGGACTTGACACTGTGAATGTGAGTACTGCCCCTGTATTATCCTCTGAGCCTCAGTGTCCCCATCTGTCAGTTATATGGCCCCGTTTCCACAGACCAACCAGCAGGCCTGGGCAAGGACAGGGCCAAAAGGAACATCTGGGCCCAGGCTCGATCCCCAGTGGAGGGTGTGCAGAAAGCACCGATCAATGATTCTCTCTCATCATTGATGTTTCTAACTCTCTTTCTCCTTTAAAAAAAAAAAAAGAAAAAGAAAAAAGAAGGAAGCGTCTGGTCTTTGAAGCCATCTGACCGGGTCTGAAGCCTGGCTCACCATTTACTTACATGTAACCCAGCTTGTCCAGTGGTATTGAGCCTCAGTTTCCATCTATAAGATGAAGACACCCCTAGCCCTCTCTTTAAGTCACTTAACACCAAGCTGGGCACAGCGGAAGCTACTGTCATTGCACAAGGAACACGCCAGGCAGGTACGCTGCCGGCGCTGACGGCCCTGCAGCCCGGGTGCGGGGCCCGCGAGGGGGCACGGTCAGGCTGAGAGGGCTCTAGGCTTGGCAGCTAGAAGGAGTCCTAGAGGCTGGGGGCGGAGGGGCCTGAGCCCACATGGGAGAGAACTGGGGCACAGGGGACAGATGTGGGTGGAGGGGAGGCCACGGCCAGGAGGATGAACAGGCAGAGGAGGATGAACAGGCAGGTGAAGATGCTGTGAGAAGGGCCAGGTCACAGGTGCTCAGAGCAAGTCGCAGCCAGGGCCCCGATCCGGAAGAAGGTGGGGTGGGGAGAAAGGACAGATCTTAAAGACCTTGGAGACATACATACACACACACACACACACACACACACACACACAGATTAACATGACACTGCAGAGACACAGAGATAGGCAGAGAGAGACAGAGTGAGAGAGTGAGAGACAGAATAGGAGGTGGGGGAGGCTGGCAGCCTTTCTAGCTGCAGGCCATCTGGTCTCTGCCCCGTGCTCCCCTCACCCACAAGGTGACCCTGTCCTGCCCCGGCCTAGGCCACCATGGCCTTGGGCATCAGACAGGGTGTCAGCTGATGCCCTGAGCAGCCCCCTCTGCCTCTGGCCGGGCAGGAGGAAGACTCTGTGCATCTGCCCACCAGTCAGTGACCCGGCACCACCCCACAGGCAGGAGCAGGGAGTCTGAGGGAAGGGAGGCCAGGGACTCCATCCGCCCTCACCGCAGGCAGCCAGGGCCTCAGGACAGGCCTCTCGTCCCTCCCTGCCTGTTGTCCCAGCCCTCATTCCCATGGTCCCAGACTTGAGCCATGACTCACATCGGCAGCCTGAGGGCAGCCAGACCCTCTCGGGTACAGGGAAGAACCCCGGGTCCACAGAGCACAGGGGCTAGGGTGTAGCTGGGGCCCAGTTGTGAGAGGCACACAGAGGAGGCAGTACCAGCAGCTGCCAACAGCAGCCGGCCACATACATGCCAGTGGGCCTGCCTTCCAGCAGGAGATTGGGGGAACTGGAAATCTGCCAGTGGGGGTGGGAGGGCAGCACAGGCTGGGACCAGCAGGCCTGGGGAGCTGGGCCCCCCTAACCAGCTGGGCCCCCCTCCCTGGGCCTCCACTCCACCCGCCCCACCATAACGAGGAGGACCGGACACCACTGGACGCGGGGGCTTGCTGCACAGATGCTGCTTACACCTGAATTTGCGTCTCTTTTGTGATCAGATGTATTATTTTTATTCCTGATTTTCTCTGGCTTTATCATGGCCCCCCCAGCAAGACATGGGATCCACAAGGCTCTCTTTCCCACCCCCTGTCTCAACCGTGTCTGACACACACCAGGCCCTCAATACACACGTCGAGGGCACGAATGAACGAAGGAAGGAGGGGTTTACTTGCTCCCAGGAAAACCCCCCTCCCAGCCTCTATCCTTATCTGTTCATGGAGCTGCGACAGGCATATCCCCGCGACGGGCAAGCCTGGAGCCTGGGACTGCACCTGGCCCAGAGAAGGTGCCCGTGGCCCATGGCAGTTATTATTATCTTCATCCACAACCCCACTTGGGCTGTGAGTCAGCGGTTGTGAGGGGAGCGGGGTGAGCGGGAGAGGCTGCAGAGCAGGCGTGCGCGTGTCGGAGCAGGTCTATTCCTGTGTTGCCGTCGGAGGCGCACAATCACACCCGGGCAGGCGGCAATGAAATCTGGAGCCGAGTGAGGGCCGCCCTCCCCGCCCCCTTTTAAGTCCTCTCTACCAACAGCAGCCAGATTTCGGCGGCTTAATTAATTAGCCGGTGTTTGTAAAGCGTTTGAAGAATTTTAAAAGCGCGACGTAAGTGCCAAATATTATTTTAATCTCTGTGTGTGTATGTGTGTGTGTTTTCCAGCAGAGTGTTTTTTCCTGCTCGCTTGCTATTCTCTTTCTCTGCAGGTTTCTGTTCTGGGAACCGGGCTTGTTAAAACCCACTCCTGCGGTTCTGGGTCCGGGGTCACCATCCTGGCATCCCGGACAAAGCCTTCTCCTGCCCTCCTGGCAGAGAGAGGGGCTATTGAGGGCCTGAGCCGCCCGTCTGGGAGGAGGGCGGCTGAGCGGGCATTCTCACACGCTGCTGGTGGGAGTGGAGATTGGAGCATCCTTTTGGGAAAGCAGTTTGGCAGAATGCATCAAAGGGGTGGGAGCTGTTTGACGTGGGGTTCCTGCATAATGATCCTGGAAAAGTTGGGGAAAACCCCAAACGGTCAATGAAAGGGGGTGGTTCAGGAAACAGTGGCCTGTCCCCTCGATGGGATTGCTGGTAGCCATATAAAGCGATCATCCCGCGGCCTGTTGGTAACCTGGACATTTCTGCATGGCATCATTTGAAGCGATGTTGTGATTATGCAAATAAAACCTGTTCGTTGCAAAGCATTTAGAGAGAACAAAGAAAGTATAAAAACAAAATAATGATCACAGAATACCATCAAGGACAACTGAGATTGACATAAAATGAGTGAATAAAAACAATGTAAAGTCAGACTCAGATAAGTAAGGCTACTAGTCTGTGTGTAAACCTTTGGCTTCATTAATTCAGTTCTGAACAACGTGAAAAACTGGAAATACCCTAATGTCTAAGCAAAAGAGACTGGCTGGTCCCATGATGTTGGACCTCCCCCCACCATGTGATGACCGAGTCTACAGCCATGAAAATGATGGTGTCCAATTTCAATTATCGACCCGGAGCTGTATTAGAAATTCATAGGGAGTTACTGAGTGACATTTTCCGCGTGATCCCAAACTTCCAGTTTTGGAAAAAATGATATATGATATTAAAGATTAGCAGTGATTAATTGTGAGCAGTAGTCTTACAAGGGATTTTGTTTTTATGTGTTCTGTTTGCATTACTGGTGCAATAAAAAAAGAAGGGAAAGCTATGCTCTCGGTGTGCTCATGACTTGGTAACGTAAAATAAATCTGTATATAAACAAACAGCTGCAAGGTGGATGTACAAGGCTATAAAACACTTCTCCCTTCAGATCATGAATCTAAAGCCGATGGGTTTCTCTTTTCTCTCCCTTCTGTTCCAGGGACTTTTCAGGCTTTCTAAACTGGATGAATATTAAAGAATATTTGCAGCATCCCACTTGGTAATGAGGAAAATCTATGTGTGGAATATGTAGGCTACATACATGTTTGTTGTTTGACAGATCCTCCCCTCCAAGAAGTTGGCCTGTTTTGTTCACTACTTCCTGACACAGTGCGTGGCACATAGTAGATGCTCAATAAACATTTGCAGGCTGACCTGAACTGATCGCATGTCCAGGGAAAAAGGTCTAGAGTGATAAATCCCATAATGTTGAGGTGAGTTATGACTGGGAAATAGGACCGGGGTGGGCACATTTTCTCTTTACTCTATGGTAAACAATATACTGAAGCCTTTTTTGCCTCTTTTTTTGTTTCTCTTGCAGTGAACATCTGCTGCTCTGGGGAAAACACTAACGTAATGAAATAAACCGTGTGAGCAAGTTTTCTAATGGAGAAGTCAGCACAGTGGGTGGTGCCTGCCCTGTGTGCTCGCTGTAAGAGGAACTGTGTCCACAGGATGCGGGAGCCCACAGCGCGGGGCGGTCAGCGATGAATTACTAGAATCCGCGGCGCACAGGGCCCTGGGCGAAGGGCTGTGGACGGATGGCTCTGTCCCTGGCCTCCTGGAGCTTGCTCACGAGCAGAGAAGATAGACTTTGGGGTGATTACATTGGGGACGAACCACAGCCGCGTAGACAGGTGCCTCCCACGGCCGTCTCTGACCCCATCCCGTGACCTGCTGCTCCCACCGCCCCGCCTCCTCCACAAACAGGCCGGGAGGGTGAGATGAAGCAGGATGGGGGCTGAGAATTGCCCCGTGGGCTTGTGTCTGTGGTTTTCTATGATCATGCCCGGCTTTTGAGACTAAGGAAAAATGAAGATGATGTTCATTAGGAGTGAGAAAACAAGCACGGGTGCTTTTCTGATAGGAAAAACAAATCAACTGAGAATGGAAACTTGCTGGAAAGAAACGGGGCCACTGTGATGCCTGGACATGATTCCTGCAGACGCCTGTCGCATCGAAGCAGAGAACGAAGCGGAAGCACGTGGCTGCCCAGAGCCAGCCTCTCCCAGACCAGTGCTCCCTGCCTCCCTCTCCAGAGCCAGCCTCTCCCAGACCAGTGCTCCCTGACTCTCTAGAGCCAGCCTCTCCCAGAGCCAGCCTCTCCCAGACCAGTGCTCACTGCCTCCCTCTCCAGAGCCAGCCTCTCCCAGACCAGTACTCCCTGCCTCTCCAGAGCCAGCCTCTCCCAGAGCCAGCCTCTCCCAGACCAGTGCTCCCTGCCTCTCCAGAGCCAGCCTCTCCCAGACCAGTGCTCCCTGCCTCTCCAGAGCCAGCCTCTCCCAGACCAGTGCTCCCTGCCTCTCCAGAGCCAGCCTCTCCCAGACCAGTGCTCCCTGCCTCTCCCAGAGCCAATCTCTCCCAGACCAGTGCTCCTTGCCTCTCCAGAGCCAGCCCCTCCCAGACCAGTGCTCCCTGCCTCTCCAGAGCCAGCCTTTCCCAGACCAGCGCACTGCCTCTTGCTCTCGAGAGGGGCCTCGGGACTGGGTGGAGGCCACCCACCAGGTTTCTGCAAACTTGAGAAGCCTTGGGCCCAGGAGACTGTGGGGAGCTCTGGCTGTGCCTGAGGCTCAGCATCCCAGATGGTTCAGATGACACCCACCAGCCCCGCTCAGCCTCACAGCAGGGGAAGCGGGCATCCCTTCCCTGACTAAAGTCGTGCTCATTACCGTGGAGGTAAGTGTGGGAGGGGGAGCTGCTGCTTTATTGGCCCAAAGCACCGCAGCGCCCCCTCAGGAGCCGCCAAGGCGCCTTCCGGGTTATGATCCGATGGCTGTGAGTGTGCGGTGCGGAGTGTGGCTGAGAGTCCGCACATGGGTGGGAAAGGGAGCAGATGTGGGAGCGTGAGGGTGCCAAGTGCATGCACTCACACACATATGCTTGGGGGCGTGTACACAGGTGAGCGTGTGCAGAGATGATGCATGTGTGTGGGAATATGTGATGGAACAGCTCAGAGTGTCTGAATGGGGCCAGCGAACGGGGGCACGAGGGGTGCGAACTGTGTGCACAGGTGTCTGAGTCCTGGCTGGCGTGGGAGTGCGTGAGCACATGAGTGGCACAAGAGGGTGTGTCTGAGCCTGAGGGTGTGAGCAGATGCCTGGGAGGGGTGTGAGCGTGACAGGGCGTCTGAATGCACCAGCAGGAAGGGGAGTACAGAAGAGACATGCATGTGAGTGGGATGTGTATACGTGTGTGTGTGTGTGTGTGTGTATGTGTGTGTGTGTGTGTGTGTGTGTGTAGGGTGTGTGCAACGGGGGTGTACACGCATGTGATGTGAGAAGTGTGTGCTGACACAGTGCGGGGGAGCAGGGACGACAGTGTGTGGGGCCCACTGTGTGTATCCATCTGTGTGTCCATGTGCCCAGCTGTGACCGTGCCTGGCACGGGTGAGTTTCCAGGCACAAGCATAGCGAGGAGGGTGGGAGAGACTCTTCCTTCAAGTCTATCTGGTGGGCGGCTCCTGTGTGGCTCCGGGCACAGGTCTTGCCCCTGAGAGGAGGCTCACACCTTGACTGACGCCCACTTACTACGTGTGGCCACGGGCACGGCAGTGAAGAGGCACCTGGAGCTGCCCTGCTGAGCTCACGGCTCTGGGCGGGGGCACGGTCTCCGGGCTCCGGCTGACTCATGGCGGTGGGGGTGGGGGGAGGGATTACGGAGGGCTGCGGGGGTTGATGGCTGTGGACTCTGCAGTTCCCGAGGGAGCTCAGGATCCGAGGCAGGTCGACCGGCTCCGGCAGCTGTGGCCGGGCATTGATTTTTCTCTGGACTCAGACTGACTCATTCATGCCCTCTCAAAGCTCCCTCTGCTGCCAGTCCCTGACCTAGATGCCACAGGACAGAACCGGGTACGACAGGTCCCTGCCCTTGTGGGACAGCACTCTAGACGTGGGCAACGCCATGTGCAGGGTGATCAATGAGCAAGAAGAGGCGTGGGCGAGGGGGTTTTAGAAGAGGGATGGCTTGTTATCTGGGATGGCTTCCTGGAGGTGGTGGCCCCTGAGCTAGGTCTTGAAGGCTGACAGAGGCTAGGGAGAAGGGAAGGCATTCCGGGAGGGCAGAGCCACATGTGCAAGGGCACAGGGGGGAGGAGAAAAGGACTCTGGACAATCCAGGAGTCCTTGCGACATGCTGGTTGGCTGCAATAGGGCCACCCTACAAGATGGCTCCAGTTGCCGTCTGGACAACAGGCCACTCCCGGGAGTCGTCCACAGCTACAGATGTATAAACCCTCTGTGCGGAGACACCCAGGTACTGTGGGAGCTACCACCTGCATGGAGCCATCAAAAGTGGGGACACACGTGGCCTTGCAAATAAGGTGGGGGCAGGCCCAGCAGGCTCAGGGTGCTCCCTCCTCCACCCCCCTCCAGGCAACTCGGGGAACTGGCACTGTGCCAAGGCCTTGCAGGGGAGGAGTAGGCCCTGGTAGGCTCTCCGTGCAGCGGGCAAACTCTTAAGGTGCCAACAGAGTCTAAAGCTCAGGCTCTGGGGCCAGAGACCAGTATGTCTCATTTCAGGGTGGGGGCGGTGGCTTGCAATGTCACTTTTCTCTAAGCCCCCACTTTCCCACCTGTGAGCAAGGGAGCACCACCATCTCTCCCTCAGGCTTGATGGTCAGCGGTCAGAAGAGCAGGACCGAGCATGGGACACGCCTCAGCTCCCATTTGCCCAGCACGGCCCTCTATTAGCAGGTCCTGCCAGCTCGACGTCCAAGGCTCAGTCAGCCTCCTCTCTCCTTACGCCTCACCTGCACCCCACCCCGCACCTGGGTCTTGGTTTCAGTTTCTGAACTGGCCTCCCCGCCTCCACTTCACTTCTCTCCGACGCACCCTTCTCCGAAACCTGAGAAGGGAGCAGCCTTCCTCTGCTGAGAACGCCCCTGCAGGCCTCACTGCGCTCGGAGGGAGACCCAGGGTCCTCCGGTGGCACCAGGACCCTACAGCCTTGCTCCCAGTCACGCCAGATTCTCCACTCACCCCAGGGCCTTTGCACTTGCCACGGCCTCTGCCTGGCACGCTCACCCCATACATAGCCACAAGCTGGCTCCCTCACCTCCTACAGGCCTACCCGAGAGGCCTTCCCTGGCTGCCCTCATATGGCCCCTCAATGCCTCTTGCTCTACTTTATTCTCATTTCGCTCACCAGCCAACATACTGTGTTAGGGTCCCTCTCCCTACGCTAGACGTACTTATAAGCCTTCTGAGAGTTAGGATTCACCCTCCAGGTTTACACCAGACCTGGCACCGGATGAACGCACGCTTTGGTTTGATTCCAGTTCCAGCATTTGAAAGGCTAGGACAGGTCTTAACCGCCTGGTTCCTCATCTGCAGACCGGGGCGATGACCATCGTCGGAGTAGCACCAGGTCGCTTTAGGATGAAAGAAGGACGGAGCTCTCAGCCGGCGCCTGGCGCAGAGGAAGCGCTCGGAGTGGGCAGCCGTTCCCACACCGGATATTTCCGGCTAAAGGGGATGACGCACGGTCACGGCCTGCAGTGTGAGAAGCTGAGGATTCACTCGGAGGCAGCACAGCTCTGCCCCAGCCCCAGCGTGTGCACAAGACCACTCCGAGCGAGCGGGGCCTGAGAGCAGGCTGCTGGCCAGGCGGCCGGCCAGGGGCGGGGAAGGCCAGCGGCCCTGTGAGTTTGCTGGGTTTGGATGACACCTGCTTGCAGAGTGGTTCTGTTTGCAAAGCAGGAAGGAACGGCTATTGGTGTGTGTGCGGTGAATGCCCTTTGTGTTTACCAGGCTGAGGGGAGCCGGGGAGGCGGGCAGCATGCAGGAGCACGCACCCCCACCCTTCACCGCACCCAGTGCCTCCACAGCCTCAGGACCTTCCCGCTTCCTTCTTGTTGGGGAGAAACTGCGGCCTGGGGAAGCTGAGAACCCAGGTGGCGTCCTTCCAGCCTCCAGGCCCAACTGCTCCGTAGACGGCCTGGTGCTGCTGGCCATGCTCTCCGTGGGCACAAGGTGTGGATGAGGCCAGATTGGGCAGCCCGCACTTAACTGTCACCACAGCCGGCAGCCTAGCGGGGCCAGTGCTGCTGTCAGCATCCTGCATCCCCTTCCTGCCGGTGAGGAGGCTGAGGCCCTGAGAAGCAGGGCAGAGGCGAGAGGGCGCTCGAACACACCCACCGTCTGCCACGGAAGCTTCTCCTGGCGACAGGGTCCCCTCCAGCTCGGGCTCTGGGAATGTCAGGCTGCCAAGGACGTGCACACATTTCCCCGCCGAGATAAAGGCCCCTTAAAAGCGACACGCATCTATTAAACGGCATTTGCCAAGGTTTCAGCACACGGCCGCCTGCCGCAGACAGTCTCCGGACGGACGAGATTTTCCCCAAGCTGACACTATTCGCTGATGCCTTTTACAGCGCCTTTTGCAGCTCGCGAAAGCACTTTCCTCGGCTCTTAATTCCCTTAACCCTCTCCAGTCCCTGTGCAAGAAGCAGCCGTGGTAATGTTCCCATTTTACAGAGGGAGAAACTGAGGCTCAGAGCGGGTGAGCACAGAGCCAGGAAGCAGCACATACCGGGCCTGTATTCAGGTGTGTGGCCCACAGCGTGTGCCATTTCACCACCTGCCCATGGGAGTCATAAAGGTGAAGGACGATGGGCATCAGGGCTGAAAGGGAGAGCAGCCACGCCGAGCCTCTGCTTCTCAGAAGGAGACATTGAGGCCCAGAGGGGCAGGATCGTAAGTCTCAGGTCTCCTGGCTGGTAAGTGACAGGGCTCTGTCTGCTCCTTCAGCCCCAAACCATGAAATGATGATCACACAACAGTAACAGTAACAGTAACAGTCATAATGGCTAACAAGCATCCAACACCGACATGGCCAGGAGCACGACAGGCCTCACCAAAGCTCTATGGGGGCCCAGCGAGACAGGGCTAGCACTACTCCCATTTCCCAGAGGACAAGACTGAGGCTCAGGTAGGGACAGCCACTTGGCCAAGGTCACGATCTGATCCACCTGCATCTCCATCACAGCACCAGGTGGCCTCAGACAATGAAGGACCCTCTGGGGGAGCCGGACCCCGGAACCAGGCCCGCCAAACCAAACCAATCCGCTGAGAGTGCCGCGGACGGGGCCACGTTTCACGTTTCGCCTGCTCATCCCACCGCGGTGTCTTCACGGGGGCAAGTGGTTCTGTGCAGCCAGAATCGTAAGTGCAAATCCTGGGGTTGCTTGGCCAACACTGCCCATCCCAGCTGAGTGCATTTTGTGCTTCCTGATACTTCAGGGGTCCTATGTCAGCACGATGGGCAGGGCTTGTGGTTGCTCCTGGCCCTGGCCCCGGCCCCGGCCACAGAGGGACTATGTCGTAGTTAGGGCACAGCTCGGCCTTTGGGCCAGGATAACAGCCTGGTGATCTTGTGGCTCTGAGCATCTTCCTTAAAATGGGGATCTCAGCACCCACCTGCTCCCTTCATTCAGCCAGTGCGCATGAACCCACCTACTGTTGCCAGGCCCTGTGCTAAGGTTCCAGGAGACCTCGCAGAGAGCAAGACAGACATAGTCCCTACTCTCGTGCAGCTTATATCCTACTGGGGGAGACAGGGCTGAAGTAATGAAACAAATATAGAAATAGGGGTTCCAGGAAGCAGCCAACGTTGGAGCCATGATAAGGTGGGGACCTCTTTTATACTGGGGTGGCATCTCTGAGAGGAGACTGCAACTGGCACGCAAAGGAAGCAAAGGCCAGGGGAGGCGTTCCAGGGGCCAGAACAGCAAGTATCAAGGCCCTGGGGTAGGAAAGAAGTTGGTGCCTATGAAGACCAGAAAGAAGGCCGCTGTGGCTGCACCCCAGGGAGGAGGGAGAGTCTGACATGAGATGAGGCTGGAGAGATAGACGTGATCCAGGAAATGTCGTGCCTCATAAGTAAGGAGTTTGATTTTGTTCTAAGGGCAGTGAGAACTACCGAAAAGTTTGGAGCAGGAGCAAGGAGGGTTTGATGCGCTCAGCTCCTTCCTCTGGATCAAGAGACTGAAGGCACCACAGTGGAAGCAGGAAAGCAATGATGAGGACGATGCAGCATTTAGGGGTCTGGGCTCAAATCCTAGCTCTGCATGTATAAGCTGTGTGACCTTGGGCAAGTCGCTTCACCTCTCTGAGTCTCAGTTTCTTTATCTGTCCAATGGGTACGATAAGAGTTCCCACCTCACAGAACTGTGGTGAGGATTAAATGAGATATAATCTACAGAGTAAAAACTGTCCTATCACATGGCCTGACACGTTCAATGTCAGGCATTCAATGAACCAGATTCTACTTTGTCTGGCCCTGAGTTCCCCCAGCTCTCCCACCCCATCTCCCTCTTCTCCAGCCTCACTGGCCTTCCTATTCCTGGGACACAGCAAGCTCATTCCAGCCTCAGGACCTTTGCACATGCTAATCCTTCAGTGTGGAGTGCTCCCCTCCCGCTATTCCCATGGCTGCTGCATTTCATTCAGGCCCCTGCTCCTCCGAGAGGCTCTGCCTCTGTCCCCACTCAACCGTCCACCCCCTCCTCCTGCTTTAGTTGATTCACAGCACTTGTCCCCACCTCACGGAATGTTTACTGGGGTCTGCTTTTATTTCCTCGTGAGAATCTCAGCTCCGCGAGAGCAGTGTTTTGTGTGCATGGCCCACAGTTGTACCTCCAACACCTAGAGCACATGTGTCAAACACAAGGCCCGCGGGCCAAATCCGTCCCGCCAGGCCTTGCAATGTGGCCCGCACCGCGCTGTCATCACTGCACTCCGCTGCGTTTCCATCACAATGACAGTTTATGACTGTTCAGTAAACCATTCGGCCCGCGATTTAGGCTGGATTTTAGATTTTGGCCCCTTCTCTGATTGAGTTCGACACCCCTAACCTAGAGCCAGCCCTGGAACACGGCAGATGCTCAGACAAACCTGTTGACTATGTACATAAAGGACAACGGAGTGGGGAAGATTAAACGTGGAGCCGGCTCTAACTCTCACTGGCCGTGAGGCTTTGGCAAGAGCCCCACCTGGCTTTGGGGAGCCTCGGGGCCCGTCTCTGTAAAGCGGGAAGGAAGGGCTCCATGCTTTGGGGCTCATTTTGAGGACCAGACAATGGTGCACATCCACGTACTGATGGATAAAATGACCCCCAACCCCTAGCATTTTTTTGTTACAATATCTCCCCAACCCCTACCCCCTGCCAGGTGAAACAAAAATGGCAGATCAGGGTGGAAGCTGGGGGCCCCTGCCCCATTCCTTCCCATTTTGTGCATGTTTGAAATTTCTCAAAATAAAAAGAGGAGGAAAACACAGATTCAAGGCTCAGCCCAGGCTACCATGCGCTTCCATTTCTGGAGGACACGTGCCCTGGAATAATGGGGCCACAGAGCCGCCCCGGCATAGGCACTCACCCTCTCCAGCCGGCTGGGAGCTCACGGCTCACGCCGCCCCGCTTCCAACCTCCCACCCAATCCTGACCAGCCACCTGACCGCCTTCAGCTCCCGGCGCTAATCTGCAGCCACGTACCACCCTGCGCCCCCAGATGGATGTGCCAGGAAATCTCACAGACACAACGATCCCATTTCCCACCGGTTCCCACTTCCACCTTGGCTGTTTTGCATCTCTGTGGACAGAGGGCCTGGCGGGACACCTGGCAGGGAAAACTCATCTTGCAGAGGGCTCCCTCAAAGACCTGCCCAGGAACGGCCATGCTAACAGGAAAGCAGTTCCAGCTGTGAAAATAGATGCTTCCTTCTCCACGATGGGACGGAAACCCATCTTGGGAGCAGCTGCCGCCTCCGGGGAGGATACACTGATTGACAGAAATAGGAAAGCAAGATGCTGGCATCTCCCATCCCCCCCCCCCCCCCCCCCCCCCGCAGCTCCCCTACCTGTCAAACAGGGCTAAATGCTGCCCGATTAACCGGGGGCTGGGCTGGGTCCTCAGTCCACTGGGCCACTTACTGTGTGGCCTTGTGCAAGCTGCTCCACCTCTCTGAGCCTTGTTTCCTCATTATTCAAATCGGATGGTCACTCCACATACTACCCAGGGTGCCGTGCATGCCACTGGGATCGGACACATGAAGTGCTGAGCCCAGTAAGTGGCCAGGAAAGATGCCTCCCATGGCTTTTACTTTAGTCTTTTCCCATGGCGTTTGAGATCCTGTCAGATTTCTAGCTTTACCGATGGAAACTTCCAGCACACCCCCGTTTTTAAAAAGCGTAGGCCTGAACCACAGGGGGCCGGGCTTGGCGTCCCACCCACGCCTTGCCACAGATCTGCTGGGCAAGCCTGCCCGTCCCTTCCTCTCTACCACTGCCCTCAGGTGCTGGATGAGGGGACTGACAGCTCTCTCAGGCCCCCCTCTGGTTTTCCATGTCTGGGAGCCCGCAAATCCAGACCTGTGGCTAGGGACAGAGACACCTAGAGGCAAGCTATGCCCACAGCACTCAGTCCCACGACCAGACAATTAAATCACACAGCCTGGGTTTCTGCTCAACTTATCCCTCCCCTGCCGGCATGAAAGCGACAGGGGGAGGCCTGCGGCTGAAGACAGTCACCCCCTTATCAGCTCTGTTGTTCTGTGAGTAGCCAGCCACTCTGCGCTCTCGGAGCTGTGCTAGGTGCTTTACAAGAGCTCGGCTTGCTTTCATGGGTGAGGAAATCCGAGCAGAACAACACTGATGATTACGACACTGGCTGAGCACTCAGCTACGTGCCAGGCATGGTTTCAAGCGCTTCACACGCAGTTAATCGACTTAATCCTGGAAACGGAGCTGTTGATTCACTCTGTTTTACAGATGAGGAGACCAAGACGCAGACAGAGCTCAGTGAGTTGTCCGTGCACATGCTCTTGCTGGATTCACACCCCGGGGGTCTGGATCGGACTGAGCCTGTGACTCAGCACGGGGCTCGCTGTGCCCACACGGAGAGGCCAGCTGGTCCCGCGCCCGCGGACCACCGGGTGCCAGAGCTAAGCGTGCACGCACAGGATGATAAAAGAAGCGGAAGGCCTCAGACAGGGGTTGATAACACCCCGGGGGCGGGTTCAGGGGAGAAAGAGATCCCTGAGAGCACAAGGCAGGAGCACGAACTGAACTGTGAAGGGGGGAGGAGGGGGGAGGAGGGGGACACAGGGAGGTAAGGAGGTACAGGGAAGGGCACTGCTGATGGCAGGAACAGCATGAGCAAAGGAACATGCTGGAGGGAGCTGCGCCAAGGGCATGGATTTGTACAGAACCATTCACCAAACTGGGTGAGGCCCCGTGAATGAGTGTTCTCCAAACCAAACGCCTCCCGTTCCTATGAATGGGGATCCGACACGCGCGGGACTTCTCAGGGTCTTTGGGTGCCATGGCGCTGGAGGAGCCGGGAAAGCTCGGGGCTGCAGAGAGGAAGCCTGGTTACCTTGTAGCATGTAAAATGTCAATAGGTCAGCCCTTTGGCAAACATGTGGTTGAGAAAGAAGGCCTGTCATGGGAGGGAGGCCCTGGTGCAGTGTGTGTGTGTGTGTGTGTGTGTGTGTGTGTGTGTGTTTAAAAGAAACTTTGGACCCACTCAACAGTTTTGAGCTGGGGAGTGACATGCTCTGAGTCGTGTTGACAGGCCAGAAATCTGAGCTCACTTAAGAAGAAGGGGAGGTGGGAGGGGGTGGGGGGGAGAGAAACCAAGACTACAAATAAAAAAATAACCTGTCACAGGGAGCCATTGGAAGCAGCAAGCGAGTGAGTGTGGGATCCGCACAACACTTTTAGACTGCCTTCCTCTCGCACACCCCCTCTCCATCTGCTGCAAAGGGCACCGGGAAGATACGCGCTCGGAGGAATATTCCAGCTCTGGGGCCTCCAGAGCTCGGCGGCCCAGATGGGGGGCTCTGACGGGAGCCCCTTGTGGCTTGTCACTCGTGAGGGCCAAGGGGCTGCCCGGGGTTTCCACCCTCAGTGTAGTTCCAGAGAAACAACTGTGACTCAGTGAAGCGTGTCTGCCCCAGGAGGAACCTTTCTACCAACTTCCATCGGAGCCGGGAGGGGCCTCCTCCTGCTCCCTCCAGCTCGGGCTAAGTCCTCCCAACTGAATCGGGGGACGTCTTCCTTCAGAGGGTACAGCCAGGAAGCCGGGGTTCAAAAACCCAGGCTCCCTACCTCAGACACGTTCCTTCTCCAGTGTGGGACTCCATTCTCCTTATCTGCAAAATGGGACTAACAGCCAGCTCAGTCTGTGTTTGCTGACCGAGGAAACTATGCAGATTAGGCAGTCCGCACGCAGCCTGGAACACAGTTAACATTCAAAGAACATTTGGGTCTCCTCGCCTCTCTCCACACATGGTTCACATTAGGAGCTCATGCGTGCGGAGCGCCTACAAGTCAGGGAATGAATCACACCCTGAGTCTCGCGGGATTGGTAAAGGAGTAAATAATTAAGGGGCAGAAGCTAACCAAGGAACCCTCGACGTTAAGGGCCTTCCGATAGCCTGAGCCCAACAGGGCGAACGCCCCCCGCCCCTGTCTTCTTGAGAAAGAGGAAGTGAGATTCGTTTCACCATTTAGGAAAGTACAGAGAAGCCTTCGGCGTGCCGCTCTCTACCAAAACGCCAGGGCCTCGCCAGAGGGCCCCGATGCCCCCAGACCCGAGCCCCCGTGGCCTGGCCTTCTCCAGGCCCGAGCGAGGAATGAATGGGAGCTCACTTTGAGGTCAGCCCAGTAGGTGCCGTCCCAAGACCTAGGTGGGGCCCAGACAGGAGCCAGCAGGTTCCGTGCCATGTGCTGTTGCTGCTGCTAGACTATCTAGCTCCCCAGATGTCCCCAAGCCCCTGTCCCCTGTCCCCTGCCCTTCTCTGGGCCTCAGAATCTCCTCAGGGCGTTGTTTTACGAAACACGCCTCCCACTGGCTCCCAGAACACAGGTTGGTGACTTCACTGGCATCTTTTTAGAATTCCCCTTTGGCAGCAGCTGTGGTGAAAGCAATCTTTAGAAATCTCTTCCCCTGCCGCCCCCAAACATGATAATCCCTGTGACCAGCCCCCCTCCAAACAGTGACCATGGGAAGCCACGGCGGTCACGTGACACCTCCCAGGCTGACAGTACCGCCAGAGACACTAGCATTCATTCAATCCAGAGCCGCCTTCCGAAGCCTGACATTTGAGTTTCTCACTCAAACAAATCCATTTTCTTAGGAAATTGCACGACGGCCCCCTTCTACCTTCCTCTGCCCTTCTGCTCTGCCTCTGTGCTGCTTTGTCGCATACCAGGCTTAGATCCACCGAGGGAGGGGCCTGACGCCCCATCCCTCAGCCAAAAACCACACGAATGCCAGGCCAGGGCCGGAGTGTGACCAGGACCCTGTAGAACATAGAGTGAAGGATGCTGGGAGACTTCGGTTATGATGGTGACACCCTGCCCCTCCGCCAGGAAATGTATTCTCGCCTCCCGAGATTTATTCATTTCAAAGTTAATCTTGGCCCCTCTGCTGCTCCCACTTTTTCAGGCTATTGATGCTGAATGGCTTGGAACCGAAGTTTTATGGCCTAATCTTTACCTTTTTATAGATTGTTTTTATAGATAAAAGGGGGAGATTCTATCACAGGAAGGGTGGTGGGGTTCCCAGCTGGGGCCCTGGGAAAGGTAGGCTGTCCATCTGAAAACCTGTGAGCCAGCGTTGCCACGCTTTTTGCCAGAAAACTAAGCCACTGGGTCCTGACGCGAGGAGGGTCTGGAATAGACATTGAGAGATTAACTTGTGCCCAATTCCCTGTTTCAGGAAAAAGAAGCACGTGTGAGAGGCACTCATGCATTTCCAAGCCAGGAAGGATGGCAGGGCAGGGGCTGGGACTCTGAAGGGTATACATGGCCGGCTCAGGCAGGAAGGAGCAGATCAGAGATGCCACTCACCAGAGAGATAGAAATATACCAGTGCTTCCTCCCGCCCAGCAAGGACCCAACAGCACAGAAAGACCTGGGAATGGGGCTGGGGGTTGGGGTTGGGGGAGACCTATGTGGATCCCCGGGTTCAGGAGAAACTGCAGGGCAGAGAGAAGAGGCTGTTTACCCCCACTTCTCCCTCCACCCACTCTCTGCTAGTTCTCCGTTTCTCACTGCTCTCAGATGGTTACCCGTCTCTAGGCAAATGCAAAAGGGGGAGGTGGATACTGAGCTCATCTCTGCCTCTTTCCTCAAGGGAGGGAGGTGCCGAGACCCCTCTGCCGACAGCACAGCTTCAAGAAGCCCAGAATCAAGATGCTCCTTTCTTCCCCACCCCTGCTCTTACATGCCATGCCTCTGCCCCCCATGCCCTCCCCGGAGACCCACGGTTTTTGCAAAACCCCTTTAAGAAGCAGGACTCCTGAATGGTGACCTCACCCCTTGGCGAACACATGCCAGCCTTCAGAGGCTGCCGGCTGGAGGCAGCCAGGTGTTTGATGTAGGCCAACAAAAAGCCCTGCTCAGAGCCACAGGTAATAGGCCCACGGAGCCCCTGAACTGCAGGGAGCTGGGGAAGGCAGGAGGGGGCGGGGGCAGGGGAGGGGGCGAGCCAGCAAGGAGAACTGCCATCCAGTGTGAGGCTCCGGCTACCACAGGGACATGCAGGGTGTTTTCCTATCAGGATCTGTTGATCTGATCGCAGCAGCTCACCCCAGGGTTACCACGGCCTCCCTCCGTCTCTCCGTCTCTCCGTCTCTCCCCCATGCACACACTGACACTGTTTCACTCTGCGCACCAGCGGGCAGGCTCCCTCTCCCTAATTGCAATGCCTGTTTCTGTTCCATCCTGGGCAGTGAGTGCCTGGGGACCTCTGCCCCCCACCCCTTCACACCCTTCTCTCGGACCCTGAAATCAAACCTGTGGAAAGCATCCGACCAGGCAGAGAGCTTTTTAGAGAAGCCGGGTGTCTGGTTCGGAAAGCAGCCGGCAGCCTGCCTCCCCCCCTTCCGGATCGGGCAGGGCGCAGCAACTCATTGGGGGCCGTTCCGGTGCCCGGCTCAGTGGCACCCAGTGGGCATCGGGTTCCATCCTTGGCTGTGTGACCTTGGGCCACTCGGCGGCCCTCTCTTGGCCTCAGTTTTCCGATCTGTAGCCCTGACTACAGACATCGCTACCCCTATCGCCGCGGACAGCCCCGCGGCCCCCAGGGGCGGCCGGGGACGCCGGAGCCCGCCGTGTGGGGGGCAGCGGCGGGGGCGCGGGCGGGGGCGCTTACCTGCCCAGGTGCAGGACGCGGCGACCAGCAGGCAGAGCAGCGGCCCGAGGCGGCCGGGGGCCGGGCCGGCGGGCTCCATGGGCCGCGGCTGCGGAGCGAGGAGGGAGAGCGGCCGTGAGTGCGCGCTCGGGCAAGCGCGGGCTGGAGCGGGGAAATGACTAAGCCCCCCCTCTTCCCCCTCCCGCCCTCCCTCCCCTCCCTTCCCCTCCCCTCTCGGCCGGGCTCCCCCCTCCCCGGAATGGGCGCCTGGAGCAGCTCCGGAGCCGCCGTCCCCGCCGCGATTTTAGGATTACATCCCCCCCCCCCACCCCCGCGCCCCCCACTCCCCGGAGAGATGGGGAGACGGGCAGACCCCGAGCGCGCAGGAGAGAGAGCGGGGCGGCCGGAGAGCGGCGAGGCGGCGGGAGAGGGAAGCAGACCGGGGTAGCCAGGCAGAGAGCCAGAGACACAGGCAGCGAGGGGTGGGGGGAGCGAGAGGCGGGGGCCGGGGAGAGGAGCGCGCGAGGCGGCGCGCGGAGCCAGACGCGCCGGAGGAGAGGGACCGCGAGCCCGGGTCCGGGGCCGCTCCGCCGGCCGCCCCCGCCGCGGCCCGCCGGCCCCGCCCGCTCTCCGCCCGGCGCCCGCGGCTCGGCTCGCTCCGGCCGCAGTCCGGGCCGCTGAGCCAGGCCCCCGCCCGCCGTCCGCCCCCTTCTCCCTCCTCCTCCTCCCTCCGCCCTCCAGCCCGCGCGGGGGCTGCGGGGCTCCCGCCGCCCGGCACCCCCTCGGCGAGCGCCCGCCAGGGGAGGGAGGAGGGCTGGGGTCTCCCGCGCGGCCAGGAGGCCGGGGTCGCCCCTCGCCGGCACCCGCCCGCCCGAGCCCCCCGCGCAGCCCCGGGGGGCGGCCGCCAGCCCCCGCCGCCGCCGGCGCACCCCGCTCGCTCGGTCCGGGACCAGCCCGGCCTCCGCCTCCAACAATGTGCCAGTTCAGAAGCCGCGCGGCTGTCAGCTCCCCGGCCCGCCCTCCCGCTCCCCCGCCGCCCGCGGACTCGGACCTGCGGGCTCGGGGGCGGCGGGGGCAGCGCCGGGGGCCGGGGTGCGGGGTCCGGGCCCGCTCCGCTCAGCGCAAACTTGTTTTTCCCAGGTCGGCGCGGCGAGCCGGGCTCAGCATCCTCTTAAGGTGGACTGGGGAAGTTGCGGCCGGCCTCCCTCGCCTCCGGACTCCGGCCGCTGCGGCCAGTCCCCGCTTCCCTCTGCCTGCCGCCGAGAGGCTGGAGGTGGCGAAGCAGCGGGGGGAGCGGCGGGGACTCGGGGTGTCTGCCTGTGCCTCCTCCCAAGTGGCCCTGCCCCTTCTCCAAAGGAAGGCCCCGTGGGGGGTACGCTTGGGCCACATAGGGGGCCCCCCAAGTCTGTCCGAGCTGGGCCTAGGTGGAGGAAAAGCAGGAAGTAAGTGAATGTGGGGGGAAGGGGAAGAGGAAGGAGAGAGTGATGGTACAAAAATAGCGTGTGTGTAGGAAGGATTTCAGTGCCGCCTGCAACAGAGGCTTCAGGGTAGAGGAGAAAGAACGATTGGAGGGCTGCGGCCAGGGAACTAGAGGGGAAGGGTCCTCCCCTCCCCGGGGAGGTGGGCACTCACTGCCAGGTGCCTCTCTGTGGCAGACTGAAGGGGGGGGGGGGCGGGTGTGCAGAGAAGGGGGACTTGAAGTCCTGGGCTCCAGGACATGACAAGTAAGGAGTAATAACATGAGGGCAAAGCAGGGGAACAGAGGCAAGAGGCTTGGAGTTGGAGAGGACAGAGCCTCTATGTGTCTCTGTCTTTCAGGCTTTCTGTCCATCCCTCCCTCCCTTTCTCTCCCCTTCTCCTTAAACTGAGCTGTGTGCCCAGTAGCAGCCAGGTCAGTGACAGGGAGTGGGCGTGCTGGCCACCTGGCGAAGGTGGTGAGGACAGTGGGAGGGAAAGGAGCCCAAGGCCCTCTGCTAATTGGAAGGCTTGGGGCTTGGAAATAAAGCGGCATCCAATGTGGCAAGGCTGTCAAGGAAAGAATATGAATGAGCCCAAACTGGTTTGGCTCAGTGGATAGAGTCTCGGCCTGCGGACTGAAAGGTCCCGGGTTCGATTCCGGTCAAGGGCATGTACCTTGGTTGCGGGCACATCCCCAGTAGGGGTGGTGCAGGAGGCAGCTGACTGATGATTCTCTCTCATCGATGTTTCTAACTCTCTATCCCTCTCTCTTCCTCTCTGTAAAAAAATCAATAAAATTATATATTTTTATAAAAAAAATATGAATGAAGCCACAAAAGGGAGCCCAGAGAGGAAGTGGATTTGCCCAAGACCACACAGCAAAGGCCAGGGGTAGAAACAATTTTGACTTCCCGGAATCCCGGGCTAAATAAAGACCTTTGCAAAGTGATAGCCCTCACTCCCATCCCAGCCTCCCTGCCAGAGGCTGGTCCTGGTCTGAAGCAGCCGGGTCCAGCTTGAGAGCAGGAACCAGGCTCCTGGGTTCCAATCCTGCCAGCTACCTCTTATGAGCTGTGCAGACTTGGGGAAACACCTTATCCTGTCCGTGCTTCACCTTCCTCGTCTGAAATGAGGCCAACCTGAGTGTCTACCCAAAAAGGCTGGTGAGAGGATTGGGTGAATTAATACTTGTACAACACTTTAAAGAGCGTCTAGCATGTCCCAAGTGCTCCACAGCATGTGACAAATAAGTGAAGTGTTTGACAACAATCCTTGGGAGCCCACAGGGTTCTGGGCAGTATTTGAAGGACGAGGGAATTTTACTTTTCTGTGGGTGTGGGAAACACAGCAGGAACCGTGTTCCTGTCCACACGAGGCATTTATATTCTGGTGGAGAGACAGATAAGTAGACAAGTAGAAATAATTAATGAACAACAGAAGATTGAGCTCAGAGAGTGAGGAGGGTGTGCTCATTTAGATAAGGGTGAGGCCTCCCTGAGAAGCTGGGAGCTGAATCACGAGAAGGGGTGACAGAGTGAGGATTTGGGGGTTTGCTGTTCCGGGAAGAGGGGGCAGCATAGATAAAGGCCCTGGGGCCAGTTTGGCTGGAGGGGAATGAGCGAGGGATGGGGGAGAGTGGTCCAGGTAGGTGGTCTTGCAGGCCTTGGTGAAGCATGCATTTATTCGACAGATAGGAAGTTATTGGCGGGTTTCAGCAGGAGAGCACCATGGGGTGATCCATATGCTTAAAAGGCCAGGGCAGCCTGGCTTCCAGCGGAGAGTGGGCCGCAGGGAGGGGAACATGGAGTCAGAGCACTGGTCAGGCGGCTGTTCTGGGGTCCTAGTATCTGAGTGGGAGGGAGGGAGCCTCTAACTCTTCAGGCCACATCTGGCGGAGACCGTGAAGGTGACCAGCTGAGACTCCTCGGAAAATCCATTATTAGAATCTATCTGGGTGGGAATGGGGGCAGAGGCTGCTGATGAAGGTCAGAGATGAGGCAGACTCCTGTCCTGGGCTTCCAGAAAGCCCTGCCATTCCCCAGGACACAAACACACACACACACACACCCTGCCTGGGATTAGGAGAAGGCGGATTAGGGAAGGATAATAATTGAACCACCTGCTATTTATACACTAGTATAGCACCTCCTCTGGCAAAGGACTCAGCGGGGCTTCCCAACACTTGTCCCAGGAGGGGGCGTGGGCCTTGTTTTCTTGTCCCAGCATCCATAGAAAAATCACCCGTGGCCAACTCTCAGGGCTGGGAGGTCACTGAGACCAGTGGGCAGCCAGCCGGGTATCCTGAGGTTGGGGGATTTGTTTGAAGTCACAGAGTGAGATTATGGCAGACATAGGAGGCCTCTGGGCTGCCCTGGGTTAAAATGGAATTGCCTCATACATATACGATGCATTCATGCAATCAACAGTATTAATCATGCATCTACTATGTGCCAGGCTCTGTACTAGGCACTGAGGATGCAGCAGGTGTGTGTGTGGGGAGCGGGGGGTGGTGGGAGGGCGGGGAGAAACAACAACAGACAAAAACCCCTTCCCCAAGGAACTGACATTCGAGCAGGGACAAACAAGCAAATCAGTATGTACTCTATTTAGTGTGTCAGATAGGGATAAAGCTTGTAGGAGGGGGGAAAAGCAGAGAAAGGGCCCAGAAGGGCCAGTGAGGGAAGGGGGTCAGGGAAGGCCCGGAGGAGGTGATATTTAAGTGACTGCCGAAGCCAGAGGCGGCTCCATCCCTGCATGGCTCCGACTCTTCCCTGTCGCTCCTGGCCCGCCATCTGTCAGCAGCGCATCCCACTGGCTGGACCGTCCCTGCAAATCCAGAACCAAACCCCCTCTCGGCGCCTCCACAGCTGTTCCGGCCCTGGTCTAAGCCTTCACCATCTCCCTCCTGGGCACCCACTTCCTGCGTCTGTTCTCCACTCCGCAGCCAGAGGGATCTTTTTATAGAAGCCCGACCGTGTCCCTGCCCTGCTGGAGAGAACTCTGGAATCAGCAGGAGGAGGGGAGCACCAAGGGCCTTGAAGCCAAGACTCGGCCCACTTGACTGATGAGACTTTTCTTTATGAGCCTCAGTCTTTTCATCTGTGAAATAGGAATAACCAGGTCTCCCTGATCCCAGGGGCAGACCTGGCACAACCATAGTGGGAGCGTCTAAGGAGTTGGCCTCTGTGTGTGTGTGTGGTGGGGAGGGGGGGGTGAGCATCTAAGGTAGGGATGTCGAACTCAATCAGAGAAGGGGCCAAAATCTAAAATCCAGCCTAAATCGTGGGCCGAATGGTTTACTGAACAGTCATAAACTG
The DNA here is from genome assembly GCF_014108245.1 of Pipistrellus kuhlii. NCBI lineage: Eukaryota > Metazoa > Chordata > Mammalia > Chiroptera > Vespertilionidae > Pipistrellus > Pipistrellus kuhlii. The sequence continues at coordinate 56,445,431 of NW_023425562.1, read as the reverse complement.
TCATTGTGATGGAAACGCAGCGGAGTGCAGTGATGACAGCGCGGTGCGGGCCACATTGCAAGGCCTGGCGGGACGGATTTGGCCCGCGGGCCTTGTGTTTGACACATGTGATCTAAGGAGTTGGCCTCTGTGTGTGTGTGTGGTGGGGGGGGGGGGGGAGAGATGATAGCGCCCAGGTGTGTGCCTGGCCCTTCTACATGCATCAGCTCCCTGAAGTCCCAGCAATGGCAACATGTGCCCAGAGGTAGGGAAACAAGGCCAGAGGCGGAGAGTGACTTGACCAGGGTCACTTTGCCTGCCAAGGCATGCTGGAACCCGCAGGGACCCAGTTCTGCCTGGCACCAGCCCTGCTTGCCAGGCTCGGCTCCTCACTTCCTGGAACCCCGGGCTGGCAGCAGCAGGCAGGCCCGTCAGGCCGCTTTTGTCTGGGGCCTGTCAGGAGGCTGGAGCTGCCAACGACCTATTTTTCTGGGCAAGAGGAGCCGTTTGGAGCGAGAGGCCTCCGCGTTGGAGCCAGAACAATAAAATGAAAACAGCAAGGACTCCTGGGCAGCTTGGAACAGGGAACCCGCAGCCCCAGAGAGGAGCTGCTGGCAGCCTGGAGAGTACGCAGGGTAGAGGCGGGAGGCGGCGGGGACTATTGCACACCCCCTCTCCCGCCCCCCCATTCCTGGTTCTGTTCTCTGACTTTATCTCCGAGGCTTCCGCCACCCATGTTATAGCCGCAGAAACCAAAGTTCAGAGGGATAGCGGCTTGCTGGGGACACGTAGTTACTGAGGGGCTGAGCCAGTTAGGATTGGAGCTCAGTTCTTCAAGGAACAACAATTCCTATTTGTTCAGCATCGACTGCGTATGCTTCACAGGCATGTGTGTGTGACATAGTCACCCCCCACCTGGGAGGGCTGCTAATCATTCATTTTACAGATACAAAAGCTGCTTTAGAGAGAGGTCTCTGCTCACAGATCACGCCCTCAGCGAGGCCCTGCCAGACCGCCTACCCAGGGAAAATAGTCCCCACCCCCGCCCCAGTGCACTCTCTCCCCTTCCCTGTGCTATTGTTTGTCTCCAGAGCACACATCATGGCCTACCTGAGCTATCTGTCTTCAGTGCATTTAGTCCTTCTCCTTAACTAGCCACAGCTCAGGGCAGCCCCAAGGCCCGGCTCCTGGCCTGGGAACACATTTATGGCTCAAACCTCAATGCCGCTTACAACTGGTGGTGGGACAGGTTACACTGCCCCTTTGTGCCTCACCTGCCCAGGTCCAGGTAAGGATAGAACCATACCTGGAAGGTTCCTTGTAAGGTTAAATGAGTGGCTATAGGAAAAGATGTTGGCCATTGTCATGGTCTTCTCCCAGCAATGCAGCCCCAGGGCCTTCAACAGCAAAGAGTAGGTTTCAACAAATATGAGTTCATTTTTAAAGCGACATGCGCAAGATCACATGGCAAGACATCAGCGGATGTCTTGATTTGAAGGTGGTGGGTCTCTCTGAGCCTGTGCTTCAACGCACCTCATTTTTATAATCACACCTTCACAGCATGCCCCTCCCCGTTCCCCCTCTCCCCTCTCCCTAGTCCCCAACAACCCCCCCGACACACACACACACACACACACACACACTCTGCAATCCCCACCACCATAGCTGCACAGGACTCAGAGTGTGGTTTCCCAAGTGAGCAGGCCTCAGTGTCGCTTGGAGGGAGCTGTTAAACAGGGATCCTAGGGTTCACCCCCGGAATCGTCGATTCACCGGTCTCGGGGAAGGTCTGGAAATCTGCTTCTCTAACAGTCCTCGGCTGATGCCTAGGCTGCTGGTCTGAGCTCACCCTCCGAGAACCCCTGAACAGACTGGCGGGAATGGGTCATGAGCCCAGCCCCCGTTTTCCTGTTTGTCCGTCTCTCTATCCCTGATTTCTGTCCTCCCCGGCCAGGCAAAGCAAAAGGGTGACAGCACTGGCTCAGGGACAGCAGCCAGTGCCCAGCAGCCGAGGGGGCGTGGCCGGTCACAGAGCTGGGGCCCAGGGGAGCCACGCTGTAATTAATGTTTTCCTGGGGAAGTCAGAGACTCAGCGACTAAGCAACTCGGCAGCAAGCAAGCTGCTCTCCGAGCTCCTCGGGGGTGGGACCACGCTGTCGGGGCCCTAAACACTGTTCTCGGGCTCTGGGGATCTGACTCTGCCAGGAGCCGAGCCCAGCTGTGCAGAGCTGAGCCTCCCCCATACTCCTGGTCCCCTGCAGGGCGGTGACGCAAGGACTGTCATCAGGGCAGAGAGCTGATTGCCTCACTAAATATACACTGGGAGGCCTGAGTTCAAGTCCCGACTCTGCCTAGTGATAAGGCTAACCATAGGAAAGTGCAAGAGCACTTATTAAGCTCCAAGGATTTTAGTGGATTCTCTTGTGTTTTTCACTCCCTATAGCTCTCATTCCCACTTAACAGATGAGAAAGCTGAGGCACAGAGAGGTGAAGGGACTTGTACAAGAGCTCACACACACCTTGTGCGTTGCAGAGCTAGGCTCTGAATCCAGGCGTTCTCACTCCCCAGCACCTGCTCCCAACCTCTGTACATTCTGCCTTGGAGCTTGGGTGGCCCCACAGTGCCCTCTCTGGTCTCCCTCCATCATTGGGGGCTGGCTGATTGTTTCGGGGCCCTTCTGGCTTGATTATTTCTGGGCCTGCAGAGGCGCTGTAGGCATGGAAAGATCTGGTGAATGAAATGATGGATGAACAGATCAGTTTCTCTCTCTCTCTCTCTCTCTCTCTCTCTCTCTCTCTCTCTCTCTCTCTCTCGTGATGGGACACCAGAGCTCAGGGCTGAGAGCTCCGAGCTGTGCCCCTCACCACCTGTGCAGTCTTGGGTGGGTGGAAGCCTTCATTCTTCTCTGAAAGCAGGTGGAGGGCAGAATTAATGGGTAAAAGGTAAAAGGGGAGGGGGGATGGAGATGGGGGGAAAGGACAGAGAGATGGAATCGGCAGACTGCCGCTGAGAGCCATGGCTGGCGCCTGCCTCTGTCCCGTCTTCTCCGTCTCAGTTTCATTCCTGCGGTGGCTCAGGCAAAATTCCTCGGTGTCTCCTTCGAGCCCTCTCTTTATCTTCCTCTCCATTCACAGTACGACCAGCCAATCACCTGGGCTTTGCCTTCAAAATAAACTCTCTATCTGACCATCCTTACCACCTGTATTCCCTCTGGTCCCACCCACCTCCATCTCTCCCCTCCTCACCTGCTTCCTGCTTCCGCACTGGACTGCCCAGCTTGTCCTTCCTTCAGCCCAAACCTCCCAATAGTAAGGTGACCAGATGTCCCGCTTTTGGCGGGATAGTCCCGATTTTTAACAATTTGTCCCTCAATCGGGACATTTTTAAAATGCCGCGGAACTCAAGACAAATTGTTAGAAATCGGGACTGTCCCGCCAAAAGCAGGATGTCTGGTCACCTTACCCAATAGCCTTGCCTCTCATCACTTGGAATAAAACCCCAAGGTTTTAATGTGGCCCACGCAGCCCCTGTGATCCCACCCACTGCCCCCTCTCTGACCTTGCTCACCCCATTCCTTGAACATCCCCAGGGCCTTTGCCCTGGCTGCTCCCTGTGCAGTGTCCTCTCACCCAGCTGCCTGCCTGGGCTTGCTCTGTCCCTTCCTTTGAGTCTTTGCTCAGAAGAAGTCCCTTCCTTGGAGAAGCCTGGCCGGATCACTCTACTTAAAGGAGTCCCGTCATATCTTAACCCCTTGCACACGAGATTTTGTTGAAAGCATATAACTATGATGCAATGCTTGGTGGCCATGCATATGCTGGCTCCACGCAGCGTCTTCGGGCTCCAGCGGCGCCTGCACGGAGCAGGGCCTTGCGAGGCGAACGCGGGGAAGATGCCGCCGGAGCCAGCAGGTCTGTCCGCCAGCAGCGGCAGCTCGGCCAAACATGCGGGCTCCTCTGCCCTGATGGCCCGGCTTGGCCTGCGTTTCCTGGAGGCATAGATGCCCTCGTTGAACTTGGGTTTCCTTCCCAGGCAGGGACGCCAGGGCTCCAGCTGGCCTCGTTCCTGCTCCGGAGAGGAAGTGTCTGTCCCGGGGCGGTAGCTGCTCATAGGGAAAACCCAAGCCACTCGCTCGGCTTTCTCTGCTCCCAGCTTCTGTGGCCTCAGGGGAGCAGTGGCCTTTATAGCGCCATTGCCCCTGGAGCGAGCGAGGGGGATGGTTGGGAAGCAGGTGCCTCCCAGGTCATTTCCTGAGCTCTTTGACCTGTTACCTCCTGATACCTGGACAGACTCCCACAGTCCGCTGTGTGAAGGCTGGGCTTGGGTGCTGGTCGCACCTGGCTGGACTTTGCACCATTCACATCCCCCCATTTGTACCGATGGGCAAACAGCGGCTCCGTGATAGGCAGAGACTATTACCTGGGCTGCATACTGGGTCAATGGCAAGCCCAGACCTTTTGCTACGAAATCCCTTATTCTCCTCCTTATCCTCAGTCTACCTCTCCCAAACGCCTGGGGCCCGGGTGGCTCATACCTGCGATCCCACCTTTGGAGTTTGTCCAGCCATGAAAGCAGTGATGGACCCCTACATGGATAAGACTGAGGCACAGAGAGGGAAATGGGGTGGCCCCATCTCACTGCCTGAAAGTCCAATGGGCCAAACTGGAACCCGTTAGCCTGTGTTTGTCCTTCTCCCCAGTTTCAAGCAAATAACTGGGCTTCGCATGTGGGTGCTGCGGGGATGTGGGCGCAAGGGGGCCACAGTAAGGCCTCTTGGTTTTGGGTGAAGTCTAAAGCTAAAGGAATTCCTGGACAGACTGGGGAGAGACTGGGGAAGAGGCAGGACATGTTGGAGAAACTGGAGGTCCCCGGCTGGTGGGGCTGCTGCTCTTCCCTCAGTGGAGCTGGGGTGTGGGGGTGCAACCTTGGAGCAGGCCTCATGGTGGCCCTGAGAAGCCAGACCCGGGTTCCAAGGCCTCTGCCCCACCACAGGCCCAAGGCCCTCCTTGGGGAATGGCCTTCATTCAGTTGACCTATTTATTGAGCACCTACTATGCGCCTTGGCTGTCCTGAGTGCTGGAACAGCCTTTGTGGACTCGGGTGGAGGAGAGAGTTCACATTCCAGAGAGAAATGAAAAACAAATACAGGCATGCTATGTAGGCAGTGAGAGCTGCTGAGAAAAAGGAAGCAGAGGGGGGGCCTGCCATGCTACATTTCTAATAAATTCAGTAAAGCCAAAGCTGCTGGTCCACAGACTGCACTGTGCCCAACGGTGCCTGCGCCTGAGCATCCTACCTGCTGCTCAGTTTCAAGCCCAAATGCTTTGGGATGTCATTTGAGGCTCTTGACAAATTTTGCAGTCCCTCCCACTTACCTGAAGACTGGAACTTTAACTTTGCAACTATTGCCTACAACAGTGATCGGCAAACTCATTAGTCAAAAGAGCCAAATATCAACAGTACAGCGACTGAAATTTCTTTTGAGAGCCAAAAACCGACTTCTGCGCCTGGGCCACGAAGTTTCGATCACCCTGTACATGCGCGCCCGCACGTGGTATTTTGTGGAAGAGCCACAATGAAGGAGCCAAAGAACCGCATGTGGCTAGAGAGCCACGGTTTGCTGACCACTGGCCTCCAACAACAGGATGGTTCTTCCCTGCCCCCTGGCATGCCCCACCCCTTCCCTGCAGGACCAGAAGCCTCTGGGTGGATACCTGGGATCTAGAGCCAGCCTGGCGGGGTCCGGGTTCCAGCCCTGCCAGCTACCTGCTGTGTGACTTTGGGAAGGAGCCTCTGCCTCTCTGTGCCTCCGTTTCTCATCTGCACAAAGCGGGAAAGAAACGCTACACACATTACAATTCTTTTCAGGGATATTTTGAAGATTCAAGAAACAGCATTCATCAAAAGTCTGGCACACAGGAGGTACTCAATAAATGCAACATCACTCTCCTCCAATTCTCTGTCCTTTAGGGGAGCGATCTATGTATTTTCATCTCATTATTCCAATTTTTTTCTATTTTTGTTTCTGTTCTAGAAAGTGCATAGAAGTCCGAAAAGAATATAATGCATTTATAAATAGACAAATAAACATACACTGGGAGTGCATGTTTAAAATGTTTTTGCTAACAGGGAATATGATTTAAGAAATTCCGAAGCCCAGTAGGATTGATAGGAAAAGAATCTTAGAGCTGGGAGGCATTTTAAAGGCCTCCAGCTCCCCCCAGCACTCCCCTCCCACCTAATGTGCAAGCCTCTCTATTACACTAAATTGCCTCTAGCAATGGGGAGCTCACTGCCTTTCCGGAAATCTGTTTTGTTCTGTCCTGAGAAGGGTTTGCTGAGCTCACCGCCCCAAGTGTTCCAGCCCCTCCCATGGCCTCCCAGTCCACCATGTCCTAGCTCTGGCCATGTGCATAGTAGGCCTTCAATAATGTCCCATAAACAAGTGGGAATAGCGATTCTTATTTGGAGGGTGCACTAACAATTCAGTATCCTGTCACCCTCGGAGTGTGTTGGTCTCTGTAATTTGCATCTATTTATTTGGGTTTGTTTACATGTGTTTGTACATGCATGTATGTGTGTATGCCACTGTATGTTTCTCTGAGTGGCTTTGTCTCTATGGATGTGTGTGTGCGCACTACAAATATCTACGTGTGCTGTACATGTGTGCTATGCATGTCTTTCTCTGGGTCTTTGTATGTCTGTGTATTCAGGGGCGTGTCCCTGTGGGTCGTGAGTTTGCCTCTGTCTGTTTGGTTTGTTTGCATGTGTGTGAGTGTGTGCTGTCTGCAGATGTCCATGTGTGGTGTGCATGTCTCTCTCTTTCTCTGTCTTTGTATGTCTGTGTGCCTGGAGTCTTTCTCTGTGTGTGTCAGTGTGTGTGTGTGTGTGTGTGTGTGTGTGTGTGTGTGTGTATGAGTGTGTCTCCCTTTCAGGGAGCTGGGGGTGACTCCTTGCAGCCTGGTCGACTTAAGGCCGTCTGACTGGCAGGCAGCAAGGGCTGCACCCCCCTCCTCTCCTGCTCAGCTGTGCTAATCACTGGGTTATATGCAGATGGCAAATGTGTGGCTGCCAGGCTGGGAGGAGGGGAGGTGAGGGGTGTATAGATGAGCAGACACTGAGAAGCAAGAAGACAATTTAAAGGCAGAGAGGGGGAAACCAGCCTGCTCGGCTTTGGAGTTAGGGTGTGGGGGTCTCTCCAGAGGCATGGGTTTTATTAAGAGGAGGCTAGCCCTCCCCCATCAAGCTCGTCTTAGAATCATGGAATTCTAGCATCCTAGGATTTTAGAGAATTCTAGAATCTCAGCCTCATGCCACTCTAGGCTCTTAGAATCATATCCCAGGACTCGAATCCTCCTGCAGTCTTAGCCTCTTCAAACATTGTTCTCTTCCTCCCCCTTCTCTTGCCTGTCTTTCTATAGAGTCACGCCCAGGGAATGACCTTGACAGTTCACCCCTCCGCCCCCTGGCTGGGGCAGGGCAGTGGCGAGGGCAGCCCAGGCAGCTGGACATTCTTGGGATGTTGACCTGGAACCCTCCCTTGGCAAGGACTTGTCTCCTGAGTGGTCTGAGCTCTCATGTTACCCCGCGACTCTCTGCAGCGACGGAGACAAAGGTGCCTGTGTTCTTGGGACGTGTTCCCAGCCTCAAGCTGGCACAATAGACTGCAGGTGTGAGGAGAGCCACGGGGCGGGGCTTCTCTGCGGCCTCACAGAGTGGGTAGGAACCCAGCTGGGGCGGGATGGGCAGCTAAGCAGGCACCTCCCCCAAGAAGTCCACTGGGATGCCTCCTTCCTCTCAAGGCTTCTCAGGATGGTGACTTAAAAGGCCAGACTAGTTCTGTCTTAGGGATCTTGGGAGCCATGGATGGTCTCCGAGGGCGGTCACTCCATGGCACCTTGACATCCACCAGGACTCGCCCAGATTCTCCAATGTGGCAGCTTTTCAGGCCTTGACTGCTAGCCACCTCACCCTCCCCTCCCACACGTGTCCAGCCACATGGAGCCTTCACTATAGCTTACCTCCAATATGTCTCACTGAGCCTTCAATAGATCTTACCTTCAATATATTTTACTTGTCCTAACCATTTTGGCTCAGTGGAGAGAGCGTCGGCCTGCGGACTGAAGGGTCCCGGGTTCGATTCCGGTCAAGGGCATGTATTGTACCTTGGTTGCAGGCACATCCCCAGTAGGATGTGCAGGAGGCAGCTGATAGGCTGATCGATGTTTCTAACTCTCTATCTCTCTCTCTTCCTCTCTGTAAAAAATCAATAAAAAGTATTAAAATAAAATACTTTGATATAGATATAGATATAGATATAGATATAGATATAGATATAGATATATAGATATATTACTTTCTCATGCCTCCAAATCTTTGCATGGGCTTTCCTCTCTGCCTTTTCTTTATGGTGCAAACTCTTGTCCATCAGTAGAACGCAGGCTCCTGCTCAATTAAGCACTGTAAGAGAAAGTGTTGGACTTAGGTAATGCTTGATTCCCAGAATCTACAGTGATGCTTGGCACACAGTAGGGATTCAATAAATGTTTGTTGAATTTTGAACTGATCCCCCACTTCCCCTCTGAAGCCTTTATTCCCACCCCCTCCTCCCGTACAAGTGTTTCCCTGGGGCCCACTCCACCATGGGGTTCCTGGCAGCCCAGACCTCAGCTCCCTGGGCCGTCTTCTTCACCAGGCTGGGGACCCCTTTAGTTGAGACCAGACCTGGCCAATCTTTCTACCTGCAGCATCCCACTCAGAGCCGGCACCCAGCAGGTGCCCAGTAAGCGGAGGGCTGTTGTGAGCAGTCTGGCTTGGGGACTTGAAATCCCCTGTTGGTCCCAACTGTGAACGCTGGTCCAAGCTGTTGGCAACATCTGTTTCAAAGACTCATTTGCAATTATACGTTCCCAGGCTCTTGCCTCTTAATATTTAATAACCAGGCAGCTAGCCTGTTCTGGCAGCCACTTAAGCCCCTGATTGCCTCTTGTCTGAACTTGGCCATGAGTGGAGGCAAGGGCCACACTGGGGTCAAGTATAAAGCATGGATCCTGATTCTGGGGCCAGTAGGAGGAGCCTCAGGAAGGAGGAAGGACTAGCTCGGAGCTTGAGGCTCTCAGATGGCCTTACCCTCAAGGAGGCTGGGCGTTGGCTCCAGCTGGCTCTACCCCCCACCTCCACCCTCACCTGGTGAGGCTGTGCCCACTTATGCCTTTGTGGGCTGCGGTGGAGGAGAGAGGAAGATGTCACGGGACCTTTCCTGACTCGTGTCCAAGCCGGCGAGAGGGAAGAAAGGGGGATTCCGCAGGCGGTGTCCCAGCAGGAAAAGTGGCTCTATCCTGTATGGCTCGGCCCGCAGGAGCCAGGCCAGTCCACGTGGGGACTGTGGTGCCACAGAGCGGGCGCTGGCAGCCACAGGGCCGGGAGTCCTTCCAAGTCAACCCTGGAGGGAGATGAGACAATAGTAAGGGCCTGACCCCTGGGGCTGCCGAGCTGCTGGGAAATCCTGTGCCCGAGAGGCCCGGGTCAGCTCTGCAGGCCAACCTCGCAGGGCCGCTGGGCCGGGAGGGTGAGGTGCGGTCACGGGAAGGCTTGGGAAGACAGAACAACAAGTGCACAGGCCAGGAGGCTGGAGGTCGGCCACTGAAGGAAACAGCCTGCAGGGCCAGCTTCTCAGCGGATTTGGATGCGGGAGGAAGGTGCTGTCAGAATCCCCGCCTGGGAAGGTAGACTTTCTGGGTCCCAAAGGGGATTTTTTCAGCCTCAGGAGACTGGTCTCCAGGTCCTGCTCTGCTCTGCTCCCAGCCAGCCCAGTGACTTTGGGCACGTCCCCGCCCGGTGCTCACGCTGTCACCACGCACATTGAACAGTGGCCATCCGGGCCATCCCGAGAAACTGGGGCCGGAGCCACCCCCGGCATGGCCTGCAGGGCCGATCCTGGAGGAAGGCCTGCCTCGGCGCAGAGCTCTCGGTTCCTATGGGCAGTCTTTATCGAGCATGTGTGCAAAGTGCCACGCTAAGGAAACCCTTTACCCCCACCTACCAGTACATAATGTCATGTAATCCTGGTCCCCCTCATCCTCTCTCTTTCCCTCTCACCCTTCTCCATTCTCAAGTCCTGTCAACAGCACCTTTTAACCTCAGTTCCAGTCCATTTGCTCTTTCCACCCCCCTTCCTCCCCCACCACCCTCACTGACCACCATCTGCACCAGCCTCCTCCCTCCCCGGCCCCTGCAATCCATCCCCAACCAGCAGCCAGGCGGCCTCTGAACAATCTAACTCCATTCATGTCTCTCCTCGGCCTTTGAGCCTCCAGGGGTTGCCATGGTGCTTAAAATCAAACCCAGACCCTACAACCCACAGTGCTCTCTCTGCTCGTCTCTCCCCGCCAACCCCCCTCCCCCCAATCCCGTGTTCTCCGCCGGAGGTCCTGAGGGCGTTCCACCCTCACTGCCCACGCTGCTGCAGCCACACTGCCAGTCCCCGGTGCCCTGGCTGAGCCCAGCCTGAAGCCTCTGCGCTCGCTGGTTCCTCCTGCTGAGCTTCCTGTGCCTGCCGGTGTAGGGGTGCCCTGGGCAGGGATGGGCTTTTTGACTTTGTTTCCAGCTGGACCACCTGCCTTGAGGCTGGGGGCTGAGGGTCTAGGGTGAGGCCAGCGTCACCCACAGCCCTCCTCCCAAAGCCCACCCCCTGTCCCGCGTCTCCTGTCCAGGCGGCCAGGCCCCCGGGAAGCCCGGAGTCTGGTTGCAGGTCGGCCATTTCAGCCCCTGCTACCCTGTGGGTTTCCAAACCTCCCTCCTCTCTGCGGCAGTCCGTTGCTACAGAAGTTAATGAAATAACAAGACCCATTATCTGATGCAAATACCTTTTGTTGCCAGCGCCAGCCCGCAGCAGCTCAGATCTCCCTGAGACCTGGCTGCCTCCTGCTCCAGGTCCAGCCTGGACCAGGCCCGGGCACCCTCCCACCCCATTCCCACCCCCACCCCCACCTCCACCCCCAACACCCCAGGCAGCAATCAGCCCCTGCAGTGCTCGGGCCCAGGAAGGCACCAATCCTTGTTCCAGCCACCTTACAGCAATCCCGTTGGGTGCAAGCCTTGGGCATATTTAATTTTCACTCAATTCCATTCCATTCCGACCCCCTGCTGTGCAGGCTTGGAGATGGAAGTCTGTGTTGCCCTCAGATGGGGTCCCGTGGTGTCTGGATATGCCCTCCAGTGCTCAACCCACCCCTCACCCACGCCTTAGGGCTCCATCCAGGTGATCCCATTAGACCCTGTTTCTCTATTAGTCACCTATCGGCATATCTATTTACAGACGAAGGTGAGAAAGGTGGGCGGCCATGTGCTCACGGCCACATGGTGTAGGTGGGACTCTGTCCTTGTCTGGGAGCCGAGGAAGGTGGGTGGGTGAGTATGGGGTGCGGTGGAGAGCTCCCAAAGCTTGCCCCTGGAAAGCCTTCATCCGGTGACCCCACACTGTCAGACACAGCCCGCCTGGTTCACCCTTAGTATCTCGAGCACGTCCAGGCCCCGGAAGGTGCTGAGGTCGCTCAGGGAGAAGACGGACTTCCCCTGAGTGCCTGTGAGCCTCAGAGGACAGCCGGACAAGAGGCCCCTCCCCCTCCCAGCTGAGGATGTGGGGGAGGGAGGAGGATGGGTGTAACCGTAGTCAGGAGAGGGGTCTGGTCAAGGCGGGACACCTGGTGTGCCAAGGGCCCTTCTCAGGCCACTGCCCCTCTCAGCAGGTGCCCTCGCCCATCTCCAGGCTGGATGCTCTGCCCCACCTGATGCCTCCCACGCAGGTCTCTCTGGCTTTTCCCTGGACCCCCCTCCTAGATGCCCCACGAGCCCCCAGATCCAAGGTGCCTGTGAAGACACTCGCTGTCTCCCCCACCAGCTCTCCTCCTGGTGTTTGTTCCCCAGTTTCACACACCCTTTGCCTGCCTCCCTCTCCCCTCAGCCCCATAGCCACAGGCCTCAGGCCTGTGGTCTCTCACAGGGGTCCCTACCGGCAGTCCTGTCTGCCCATGCTCACTGCTGCCAGCCTAGCTCAGCTCCACCTGCCCCTGCCCCACAGACCCTCCTGCTGCAGGCTCTCCGCCTCCAGCCCCGCCTTCCCAGGCCACAGGCTGGGCTTTCTGAAGGCAAAGATGGTGCCCTCCGTCCTTCAGGGGCACCTTCGCTATCTTGCAGTCTGATCCCTATGCCAGGAGTTCAAAGTCACCAAATGTTCCCCCAGCCCCACATGGCTGTCACGTGACAATTCTCCGCGTGTGTCTCCCTGTGTCTGCCTGGCCAACTCCTGGCAACCTGCCAGAGCCCAACCATCAAAGACCTCCTCTAGGGAGGCTTTTTCAACAAGCTCCCCCCTCTGGGTGAGGGGTCCCTCTCCTGTGCCTCCCCAGCCCAGGCTTGCCCTTTCCTTAGTGAACGTCCCCAGGAGGGTCATGACCTGTGCATTCATCTTCCTTCCCTGCTAGCCTTTGGGTTTCGGGATGGGCGTAGGGAGAGGGCTGGGTAGGTGGAGATAAGACCCTGATTTTAGCTTGGCGATAAGAGGGGCAGGCTCTGAAACTTTCATCTGAGGGGACCTGGGTTCAAATCCTGCCTCTGCCCCTTTCTGGCTGCGCAACCTTGCACAGGGGAACTGACACTCCGTGGGCAGCTCATCGGATTGCCTTCGTTGTGGGGTTGTTGGAGGATGAAATGGGCTTGGAGCCCTTAGAAGAGGACCTTAGCACACAGTAAACGCTCAATAAACAGCAGTTCCCGTGGTCCCCTCCAGACCCCGCTCAGGCGGCCCTTCTGAGGGTCCAGTCACCTAACAGATCAGGAGTGACTTCCGTTTAGGTCTGCGTTGACCTAAGCCCATGGTTCTGGAACTCAGGTTGGGCATCCGAACCAACGAGGATCTTGGGAAAAGTCAGGTTAGCCATCCCAGCAACCCGGGGGGTGGGGGGGGGATTGGATGCCGCTGTCCAAGGCCAGGCTCATACCCACTGCTCTGAGGGCCAGGAGGGAGCCTTTGCCATGGAAACATGATTCCAGTGATCAGCCCCTCCTCACCCCCATCTGCTGCCCCTGCAAGGAAGATTCAGGGCCCGGCTGAGCAGTCAAGGCCCTGCCTCTGGAGTCAGGGGGGGGGGTGGGCTGAAGTCTAGCACTGAATCCCCATTTCCGGCCAAGTGGCTTTTCTTCCCTGTGCCCCACCCCCCTCCCTCTCTGAGACATGGAGACCCCAGAAGCCCCCTGTTGGGAGGGCCGCATGAGCCCCCATTTGGAGACACCCCCAGAGTGAGACATAGCGAACGCGCAGCAAGCCGCGGTGGCTATTACCCTCGGCCCACAGCCGTTTGTCTTCCGAGCCTGCTCAGCCTGAGTGTTTTATTTTCTGGTGATGGATTCCAGCTCATGTTCGAGGCCTGCACCTGCATACAAATGCCAGGAGGACAGGGGCCCTCGGGATCTGTCCTCGCCTGCTCTCCACCAGGCTCCGGCTGTGCGTTCCCCACGGGCCCGGAAGTCCCAGGGCCTCCTGCGAGGCAGGGACCGCGGGGCCCTGTCGTGGCCGGAAGCAGCCAGACTGCCGGCCCCTTTGAGAGCAGGCGTCCCCAAGAGACAGTGGCCGCTGGGAGGTCTCGGGGGGATTCGGGAGCTGCTGGGACAATCGGTTGCTGTTTGGGGGAGGGAGGTTGGCAAGGCCTTGCCCCTTGGCACCGAGCCCCTTGCCAAGCCCCTGCCAAGCCTGGGTCTGGTTTCCCACTGCCTGCCCGTCCCACGGCGCCCTGAGAGGGGCCAGGGCCGCTCGCTGCCCCTCTCTCCAGAGTCCAGGAGGAGGCCTGAGCAGTGGAGGGGGGGATGCCAGGCTAAGGGCAGAATGCATAGAACCAGCCGCTCACAGACACCCCCACTGGCTGCCAGGGGTGCACAGCTACAGGGAGACAGAGGCCTGTGTGCTCCAGGAGCCTTGTCCAGTGCCTTGTCTGGGGGAACAAGGCTGCCCTCCTGCAGCCTCTGCTGTTGTGCAGGGAGACGGGAGTAAAAGCCGAAGATGGTGCGAGGGAGCAAAATAAAGCACACGAGGGGACACAAAGCGATGATGGTCAGAGCTGGCTTTGCCAGGAGGATGGTCTCCTGAAAAGGTGATTTTTGAGCAGAGACCCGAAGCGTGCAGTGAAGGGAGCGACAGGCCTGGAGGAACAGTGTTGGGGCAGAGGGAACAGCCTGTGCGAAGCTGCTGAGCAGGGAGGGGACCTGGCATGTTTGAGGAGAGCCTCGAGGCCAGGGCAGCCGGCCTGGAGGGATGAAAAAGGAAGAGGGGAGGCAGCAAGGCCAGAGGAATGAAACTCCCCACAACCACCCTGGTCGCACCATCGCCCCCCTCCTGTAGACAGGGACTGAGCTCAGAGAGGTTAGACTACTTGCCTGAGGCCACACAGCCGATAAACAGGCACCTGGCCAGACACCCGTTCATTCTGACGCCAGAGCTTTATCCCTATGTTCGTAGGATGCTCTGCTGTGAAGCACCTGGTGACGGGCTCGCTGCTTCCCTTCCGCGTTCAGTGGGGCTGTGTGCCGGGCACCCAGGGGCTGGGCCGTCTCTGAGGACCTTGCTGGAGGCCTGGAGTCTGACCTGCTCTGCTTCACTAGTCACTGGCTTTTCTCGACCTCGACTTGCTTACCTGCAGGCTGGGGCTAATTCTCTCCACCTCAGAGCCCTGGCAAGAGCTCAGGACAGCCCTAACCTGTTTGGTTCAGTGCATAGAGCATCGGCCCCTCAGACTGAAGAAGGGTTCCGGGTTCGATTCCAGTCAAGGCCATGTACCTTGGTTGCGGGCTCAGTCCCCAATAGGGGGTGTGCAGGAGGCAGCTGATGGGTGTTTCTCTCTCACTGATGTTTCTATCCCCCACCCTTCCTCTCTGTAAAAGTCAATAAAAAATAAAAATAAAGAAGAGCTCAGGACATGGCGGGTGATTAGAAAGCATTTACCCCACCCGCTCCAGCCTCTAAGTCTGGCCCTCCCACTGCTTATCCCGGCAAGTGCTCAGGAAGAAGCTGCCCTGCTAGGCTGCAGGCCCGGGGCTGAGCCGGCCTCCCCAGGGGGCTCTGGCTCCAGGGGCTGCAGGAGCCCCCTGGGGCATGGCTGCTGTGAAACCTACACAAATGGGGGAATCCGCAGCTCCCTCCTGTCCCCTCCCGGGGCTCCCTCTGCGTTTCCTCAGCGGCATCCATCATGCTTGTAATTACTTGTTCAGCATCTGTCTGCTTCTCCGGGCTGTGCGCTCCCGTTCTCGGCTGGCCCCGTGCATGGCTGGGTCCCCAGCACCGAGCAGCCGGCCTGGGGTGTAATAAGTGTTTGTTGGGAAAGCAAACAAACAGCCGCCCGGCTGGCGGAACGGATGCACGGATGCTCTTTGGAGCAGCTGGACTCGGTGTCCCTCCTTCCCGAGGCCGGGGTTCTAACCTAGGCTCTGCAGCCGCAGGCTTCTGGTGTGATCTTGGGCAAGTCACAGCGTCCTCTGGGAAATCAGACGAATTGGTGGGGAGGGGAGGGGCTCGGGGGGGATCCCAGAGACTTCTGAGGGGATGTGAGGGAGCAGATTCCAGGGAGAGGACACTGAGTGAGCAAGGGCGGGAGGCGTGACCGGGCAGGGCCAGACTTCCAGGAGACCAGCGCTGGCCCCGCACTGCAGCGTGTGAGGGAGGGTGCTGTGTCTCAGGGCGTGTGCAAGTGTGTGTTACACGAGTGTCTGTCTCGGTGAATGAGGAAGCGAAGGCACACGGAGGGGAAAGCCCTTGCCTAGCGCCCCTCGGGGCCGGATGGCGGGCAGTCCTCACCCCCTCACCTCATGGGGACCAAGTTGAGGGGGTGATGCCCCGGAGCAGGGAGGGGGCTAGGCCTTCTGGGAGAGCCTCTCGGGCTGTAGCTGGGGGTCTCCGAGGTCAGGCTGAGGAGCCCAGACGAAGACCGGAGGAGCTCAGAGCCGGCCCCTGGCTGCAGGAGCTGCTGTGGCAGCTGCAGATGGAGTAATGAGCCAGCCCTCCTGCTCACTTCTCCTTCCCTCCTCACAGAGCAACCACCGCGCGGAGGTCTCGGCGGGGTCAGGGGCTGTGGGGGCAGCTTAGCTCAGTGGCTGGGGGTGTGTGTGTAGAGGGAGGGGTAGGGGCTGTTTGAGGGTGACTCAGGGTGGACCCCACGCCTCTTTAAGAGGGAGTTCTATCATGGAAATCGTTTCGTGGCCCTCAGGTGGCACGGGGTCGCGCAGCAAGCTGGCACTGGAATATTTCGAGCTTGCAGTAATGAAAGCAAATGGCAATTTGCTGTGTCTTCGGGCTTGAAAGCCTGGGCGCGGAGCTCGGTCATTGGCGGCCGTTATTACCAGCCGCTAATGGGGACGGCAGCGCCCGGGCTGGCGCGGGAGCGGGGCTCAGAGAGGTTAAGTGACTTGCCCGGCGTCACAGGCCCGTAATAGGAGGGCAAAGTTTAAGGCGCGGAGTTTGGCCTCCCCCCTCCCCCAAGGCCAGGCAGCTCCCCGGAATGGATGGGCTCTGAGCGGTTCCTAAGCGCTGGTTTCCATAGCAGCAGGGCCATCCATTCCTGCACACGGATCCCATCTTCCCCGGGCTCTGCTGCTGTGGGGCTGCAGGTGGGGGAGAGGCTCTGACGTGCAGGGCAGCGGGGTTGTGAGCCAGGAGGAGCGGACAGGCCATTTGGACCAACTCGGGGCCCCCAGCCCTTACCAAAGGGCCACTCCTTTTCAATTCTTCCATCGGCTCTGGGGTTGGGTTCACTTTCAGGTAGAGAGTGGGAGAGGTGAGAAAAATAAAATTAAAAAAAAAACAAAAACCACCAGAATAGAGAATAGAAGGAAGACAAAGACAAAATAAATTCTCCAAACCCAAGACCAGGGGAAAATGAAGACACGTGTGCTGTTTCCCCAGATAAAGCATTTCATTTCATCTTTACAACCTTGGAGGTAGATTCTGTTTGCTCCCATTTTACAGATGAGGAAACTGAGAGCAATGCAGCGCTTCCCAAAGGATAATGCAAGAGCCAGCCCACCTGACCTGGGAGGTAGGCAAAGGGGGATGGGTAAAAGGCGGGTTCCCTGAGCCTGCCCTGGACCTTTGGAATCGGGATCTCTGGAGTGGGGCCAGGAATCTGCATTTGGTGAATTCCCCAGGAGAATTTTCTAGAGAGCAGAGTCTGAGAGTATCCACGGTCAGGATGACAGCTCTGCACTCTGCTTAAGTGTATGCAGCACATACACACAGAGCCAGGACTTAGGACCCAGAAGGGAGCAAGAAAGAGGGGAAAGTGACAAAGAGAAGCTTTTCAAAGCAAGACAGATTCGCTGGCTGCAGAAGAAAAGGCAGAGAGGCAGAGAGAGAATCAACATAGAAAGAGACCCCTGAGGGCCCAGCAGATGTGACTCAGTGGCTGAGCATAGGCCCATGAACCAGGTGGTCACGGTTCAATTCCCGGTCAGGGCACATGCCTGGGTTGCAGGCTCAGTCCCCAGTAGGAGGCATACAGGAAGCAACCAATCAATGGTTCTTTCTCATCACTGATGTTTCTAGCTCTCTCTCCCTCTCCCTTCTCTCTGAAATTTGTGTGTGTGTGTGTGTGTGTGTGTGTGTGTGTGTGTGTGTATGTATGTATGTATGTATGTGTATATATATATATATATATATATATATATATATATATATATATATTTTTTTTTTTTTTTTTTTTTTTTTTTTTTTTAAGAAAGAGACACCTGAGGGAAGTCTACAGAACTCAGAGAAGGAGCAACCTGGTAGGACCAGATTGAGCTTTATTGACTACACCTGCCTGGCAATCCACACACAGCCCCTCACCTGGTCCTCACGGTGGCCCCATCAGATGGGTCCTGCTGCTCCCATTTTCCGGATGAGGAGGCCGAGGCCTGGAGAACAAAGGGCAGAGCCAGGCTCTGAGCCCAGTGCCTGGCTTTGGAAGAGGCCATGGCTCTGGCCATCGAGCGAGGCTGCCTCGTGAGGGGAAGCTGCTCTGGAGAGGAGAGACCGGAGGAGAGCCAGGCTTCCGCTCCCAGGGGCCCAGCTGGCAGGGAGTGCAGGCTAGTGCCTGTCTGCTCTCTCCCGCCCAGCACACAGAACAGGGGCGCAAGCCTTTGCCCAAATCTTGGCTTCATCACTTCCTTTCTGTGTGACTCTAGGCAAGTGATTTGACTTTTCTGTACCTCAGTTTCTCCCCCTGTAAATTGGAGACAGCAATAAGACCTATCTCAAATGGTCTCATCGGAGGGGCCTCATCTGAGACAGAACATGAGAGGCACACAAACAATAGCTGGTGCTAGTAAGAGCTCAGGGGTCACCTAAAGCCTAGGGGTCACCTGGAAGCCCAATGGTCACCTAGAAGTCCAGGGGTCACCTAGAAGCACCAGGGGTCACATTGAGGTCCTCACAAATGGCAGATTTCTTGGGGTTTTCTGCCCTGAACTGGGGCAAGGGCGGGGGAGAGGCTTCCTCCCAGTGAGTCCTCCCCTTCGCTGAGCCCAGGGCAAACCTACCCAATACAGAGCCATTGATGGAGCAGAAACAACAGCTCCACGCAAGCCCTGCTGCTGCCAGGCCCAGGCCTGTCTTACAGGGACTCCTCAACCTGTCACTCACCCGAGCTCACACCCAAGTCAGCTCTGCCCAGATGCTGCCCTGGCTCCACGGGCGCTGCTGTGTCCCCCGGGCCCTGCAGGTGTCCCCCAGGTGTCTGGTGTGGGAGGACCCAGCTGAGGTATGGGAGCCGGGGCACCCCATCCCCCGGCCAGGAGGAACGAGTCCTCCCGTTGTATAGGTGAGAAGTGGAGTAACTCGCCCCAGATCACACGCCGGGAAATGGTGCAAGCAGGACACACGCCTGCCTCTGTTTGTGTTCTGTCGCCCCCAACAAGCATCATGGAGCCCTTGCTGCACACCAGCCACCGGTGGTCCATGTGAGCATGCTCACGACCCCCTCTTACAGGCTGGGGCACGCCGAGGACGAGGAGGTCCTCCCCATGGCATTCACCCAACCCACCAGGACCCCCCAGGATGCTTCCTGTACAGACCCACTCCCCTGTCCACAGATGGGTGGTGCTGAGCACCTTGGTCCAGCACCTGTTCTGAAACATGGGTGGTCTTGGGTTGAATGGAAAGTGGGGTGGGGAGGGTAGGAGACAAGCCTGTGGCCCCTGAGCCCCCTCCATAGGGGGGTTGGAGGGGGCAGAGGGCTGTGAGAGTTTCCTGTCTTTACTCTTGTGACAGTGCAGACCAGCTAACGCTCTGATGTCCGTTAACGCCGAGCTGACACCATGCTGCATTCTACACGATTGGACCTCCAGCATTCCGCTCACCACGTGAGGTGAGTCAGTCATCACCACCCCATCGTACAGATGGGAACACTGAGGCACAAGGGTTCAAGCAGGGAGGATTTGAAACTGGTTCTTAGGTGCCTAGACCTGTCCGTTGATCCTGCTTCTTGGTTCTCTTGGAAAGGAGGGGCAAGGGCAGGTATACGGATATCAATTTTCCCCATATTTCTGGGCTGGCTTCACTGAGGAGCTCGGATTAGGCTAGACCAGGAGATGGTCAGGAGTCTAGAGGAGGGGCAGGGAGAGAGCCCTGCGCCTGGGAGTGTGGGGTGCAGCTGGAAGGCAGAGTGCGGGAAGGTGGCTGCCAAGGCCTCGGGCCCCTCCACACGTCCTCCTGCAGGGCGGAGGAGGCTGCGAGCGCATGTTGGCACTGGGCTGCGCTCTGTCAGGAAAATGGAAGTGAGGTCGTGCCCTCCTCTGCTCCGAACGCCCCTGTGGCTCCCTGTGGCTCGCAGAGAAAAGCCAAAGTCCTTCCAGTGGCCTGCGAGGCCCTGCCCTGCTGACCCCCGCGGCCCCTCGGACCTACCCCAGCCACTTTCCCGGGCCTCACGTGGCTCCGGCCACAGGCTCTGGAGCGTGCAGGCACTCTGTGGCCCTTCTGCCCGCAAAGCTCTTCTCGGAGCCATCTCTGTGGCCGCTCACCTTACCAAATTCTTTTTTAGCAAAGCCTTTCCCTGACTATCCCATTTTATTATTATTATTATTATTATTATTATTATTAATATTTTGTTAATCCTCGCCTGTGGATATTTTCCCCATTAATTTTTAGAAAGTGTTGGAAGGGAAGGAGAGAAGGGGAGAGGAGGGGGAGAGACAGGGAAAGGGAGAGAGAGGGGGGAGAGAGGGTGGGAAAAAGAGAGGAGAGAGAGAGAGATTACCTCCCACATGCACCCTGGGGCTGGAGATCAAACCTTAAATCTAGGTATATGCCCTTGACCGGGAATTGAACCCACCACCCTTCGGTGTGTGGGCTGACGCTCTAATCGCTGAGCCACACTGGCGAGGGCCCTGACTATCCTATTGTAAGTTGTACCTTCCTCATTCCCTGCTCCTCTTTCTTAGTTAACATTGCTTGTCACAGCCATTATCGCCATCCAAGACACTATGTATTCTACCTGCTCAGGGTATGGCTGTCCCTCTGATGTCAGCTCCATCAGGACTGGATCTTGTCTGTATTGTTCGCGGCTATATCCCCAGAGCCCAGCACAATCCCTGGTACATAGTAGGTGCTCAACATAAGCAATTGTTGAATTAATACAAACACCAAGGATGATCTCATCTCATCGTCACCCCTCTATGAGTCATTTCCTTATTTTGTTGATGAGGGAATTGAGATTCAGAAAAGGTCAAGGTCACACAGCAAGTTAAGGGGCATGGTGGGTGCCCGCCGTCCCTGTAGGAAGAAGGACTTACTGCCCAGCTGCCCGAACATCATAAGTGGAATCCCAAAGACCCCATCACGTAAAATGCAGCATAGCGCGTCACAGGGTTGACAAACACCAGAGCTGGTGACTGGTCTGCACAGCACAAAAGTAGAGACACCGCAAAAGTCACACAGCCCATCACCAGGTGGGAGAGGCCCTGCAGTCCCAGGGCATCCTGTGCCTGACTTATACAACTCACTTAATCTCCCCAGTAACTTCCAGTGTGGGGGTACTATTTTCACCCCACTTTACAGATGAGAAAACTGAAGCTCAGAGGAGCTAAGTACACAGTCCAAAATCTCACAGCTAATAATCACCCAGAACCAGATTTCAGCCCAGGCACTCTGGCTCCAGAGCTCAAGCAATTAACGAGCACATACTACATATGCGGCTTGGACACGCCCCCACTCCCCACCCCCACCCCAAGCACTGGCGCGCAGTTTGGACTGAATCCCTGAAGCTGCTCTCCAGCAAATAGAATTGGATGCAAGGAGTTAACCTTTCTTGAGATGGTATCCCAAACTGTGGAAGAGAAGCCTTACCCCAGAAGCACAGCAGCATCCCACACTCACGTCCACGAGGCCCTGCTGAGGAGTCTGTCCCACAGTCTGTCCTCCAGAATGTGATTTCCCCGAGTGTTGTCATCTCATCCCCACCAAAGCCCCAAAGCCCTCTGGGGCAGGACCTCCTCTGAGAGGCACGTGGTCCTCTCCCCTGTCCTGCTCTGCATGGGCTCCGCCTCCCCAGTGGAGTCCGGCGCCAACGAGGGACCAGAGAGAACAGACTCTGCTGCCCTCCCTCTGAAAGCCTTTCCTAGCCCTCAGGAGTCTTTAGTCCACTCCCTTTTACTATATGGATGTTTGCTGAGGACCTACTTTGTGCCATGTAGCATCACAACCAGAACCTCACAATAAATTTGTGCATCTGGCCATTTCACTAAGGCAATGAATTAGTATTTATTGAGCACTTACTATGTGTCTGGCATTACACAAGACACCAGGGACGTGGCATTGAAAAAGACAGATAAAGACTCACTTTGGGGGACCTGTGGTCCAGGTGGGGAAGACAGACAGATGAGAAAAGAGGCAATCATGGACAGAGTGGAATGAAGAGAAATGCAGGGGAGCTCTGTAAGCACAGAATAGGAGGAGCTCAAAATATACTTGTGCTTCAGTGCAAAACTCTGTGCGGGATCATAGCTGTTGGGTAGCTCTCCAAAGTGCCACCTTATCGTGAAGGGTGGGACCACTGCTGTAACCAACATCCCCCAGGTCTCAGAGGCTCAGCACAATCTGCTTGTCACTGGGTCACAGTCCTACACGGGCAGCTCCTCACCGCCATCCAGAGATCCAGGCCCTTCCACCCAGTGGCTCTGATATCCTTTGGGGTCAGGGGTCTTGTACATCCCCCATCAGAAGAGAGGAAAGGGGAAGGCATGGAGGACACTGTGGGAGGCTTCATGGTCTTAGAAGGGGCTCGTGGCAAACTCACCCGGGGTGTTTGCGGATCCGGGTAGTGATGTAGGAGTGGAGGGGATGGTGTCAGCATCCAGAAATTCCTTCAGATATTTTCACTGGGGCAGAGACAGTTTCCCTAATAATGAGGCTGCTTAGAAGGATGCTTAGGGTATGAATCTGAGTGGCCCTACACTTCCAACCAACCGAGCTCCACACCAGTGTGCTAGTCAGCATTCTTTCAGCTTCATTGGACAAAAATCCATGTCAAACTCACTTAAGAAATGAAGGGCATGTGTTGGTTTGGGTCAGGGAAGGAGGGTTCAGGAACGGCTGGACAGAGGAACTCAACAGGCGTCTTTCCGCTGGGTTTTATGCAGCGACAGGCTCTCGGCATGTCGTAGGGAAGACGGTCACCAACACGCAGGCCCAGATGCAAGTGCCCCGAGCCCAGCAGCCAGCAGGAGAGAAATCTTCTTCCTGCAAACCATAGGTCCACATGCATGTCCTCGCCAAGCCGGGAAAGTCACTTTGGTTCTTGCTTGGATGGTCTCGATGGAAGTCCTGTGGGGCCCACGTGGTGGTGTGGTTGGGGGGCGGGGGAGGGACTCAGATAATGCCATCAAGTCCACTACGGGAGACCTTGGTAGCATTTTTCAAGAGCATTGGGCCGATCACATTGTTCCAGGTGTCAAAGAGGGTTGGGAAGGAGAAAAATTGGTGGTTAATATCTGTATTAATAGGCAATTTCTCAGATGGAGGTGTGGACCTTGTGATTTTATGGTGTCAGCACAAGTTTGGTTTTTTTTTTTTCCTCTCCCACTTAAATTCAGAAACAGTACAAGGAGAGCTAGGAGTCAAGAGACGAAGAACAAACGCCAGTGTGGAGACAAGGCCGTGTGGAAAACGCAGGCAGAGGCAACTGCCAGCTTTGCTTCTCAGACCCGGGCGGGTGTGCCCCTGGGCACAGTCTATGGAGGAGCACAGACCACTGTCCTCAGACCCCAGGGCCAGAGCCCATGTACACAGGCCGGGCGGGCAGGCAGGAGGGCGGGCTGCAGGGAGCTCAACTCTCCTCCCTACTCACAGGTCAGCCAGGCCTCCCACCCAGGGACGCTGGGACCCTGGGACCCTGGGAGGAACCAATGAGATCCCCTAACGGGGGCAGTACTTGCTTCCTGAGAGAGCAGATGAAATGTGTGAGGAGCAGGGAGCCAGGGAAAGAAGAATGCTTGTTTCCCTTTGTTTTTGGAAAACGACTACTCGAATAATACAAGCTACTGTGAACTTTTAAAAGGAGGGAAAAACCAAAACCAAAACCAAAAAAAAAGAATTAAGACACAAGCCTTTAATTCCACCATCCAGTGTTAGCTGTCATTACAGGTTGGTAGATGCCCCTCGGGCCTTTGTGAGTGCGTGTGTTTAAACGGAATTAGAAACATGCTTTATGCACAAGTTCTCATCCTGCTCCCTTTAGTGCTCTGTACGAGGCATTTAAGCGTGTCCGCGGGCTGCAGGCGGCACAAGGGCCGGTCAGGGACCATGTCTGATGGCCACCATGTCCCTGGGGCTTCGCACGTGTGCCACGCTCAGAAAACACTGTCGAAAAATAACAGCAGTAAAGGCCAACATGCTCATGAGATGACTGTAGACTTCCCAGTGCATCATCGAACCACATCCTTGCACAAGCCTATGCAGGGGGCACATCCATGAACCACATCTTTTTTTTTTTTTTCTTTTTCTTTTTTTAATATATTTTACGATTTTTTACAGAGAGGAAGAGAGAGGCGTAGAGAGTTGAAACATTGATGAGAGAGAATCACCGATCAGCTGCCTCTTGCACACTCCCTACTGGGGATGTGCCTGCAACCAAGGTACATGCTCTTGACCGGAATCGAACCCAGGACCTTTCAGCCCGCAGGCCAATGCTCTATCCACCGAGCCAAACTGGTTTCGGCATGAACCACATCTTCTTACGGATGAGGAAGCTGAGGCTGGGACAGGTGAAGGCACTCGTCCAAGGTCACGCCTCCGGGCCCTCACACAGCCTTGTGCAAGGCTTTTCTCGCCGGGCCTTTCTTGCCATGTTTAACTTTGAACCAGGGGGGCAACTAAGGGGCATCTCTGCCTCCCTGAGCTAGGACTCCCATTGGAAGGAAGGTGTGGCCAACCCCAAGGGCTGTGCTGGGCACCGGCCAGCATGTGGGCAGTTCCCATGTGACTGGCCTTAGCCAGCCCAGACCCAGGACGGCCTTGGGTCCATCCTTGCTCGGGTCCTGCTGCCCTTGCCCCCCTCCCCGTACCAGGCTGCACGTGCCAGGGAGTCTTCCCAGGCTCCCAGGTGCTGGGTCTTCTGTTGTGCCCACTCACTATCTTCTAGAACCCCATGGGGCAGCTACTGTGGACCCCCACTCACATCCCTTCGGCCTTCCTTTTCTATTTTGTGTGCAGCTGCCAGCACATGAGCCTATGTGGAGACTCTCTCTGGCCAGCGCAGCTGGGTGGCTCCTGAGCCTGCTCGGCAGGTCAGAAGAGCCAGGGAACAGGCCTCCAGAGAGCAGCCCTGAGCCAATTAGCACACAGCTGGCATTTACATACCCAGCTCCCTTGCCCTCAGGGGGCACAACTCTGAGGCACCGGCTGGCAGAGCTCCTCCAGCAGGGCTCAGCTTCAGTCCCTGGATAACAAACACTCATGGCTTCCTTCCCTTCCCTGCCCCCCTGCCCCACCCCTCTCACTGCTTCCTGGGATCGCTCCCACAGAGGCTTGCGTCCTTGGCTCAGGGACTGTTTCTTAAGGAACCAAACTACACCTCCCTGCTGCCATCACCCAATCAGGCCTCTCCCGCCTGCATCCCCACAGGCTCTGTCTCCACTCTGCCCCGTCCAGTCCATTCCCCAGAGCCGCCTTTTTAACATGTGCTTTGTCCCCGCCCAGGACGTTGCCGGTGTGTCCTGGCCTGGAAGCCAAGTCCGCAGCATAGTAGTTTGGGCTCCGTGTGTTTCTCCGTGTGTTTCACTACCATCCTGCTGAGCCACAACCCTCGCCCTGTGCAGGGTGGTCCTACTAACCTGCCTCTTGCACTTGCTGTTGCCCTGCCTGGCATGCCCTTTCCT
Organism: Pipistrellus kuhlii; assembly: GCF_014108245.1. NCBI lineage: Eukaryota > Metazoa > Chordata > Mammalia > Chiroptera > Vespertilionidae > Pipistrellus > Pipistrellus kuhlii. Next base: position 56,420,065 of record NW_023425562.1, on the reverse strand, counting down.
GTCTTGGTCATTCAGAAAAGTTATACTCATTCAGCAGCCCCCCCTCAGAAGTCACCTCCTCTCTGAAGCCTTCCTAGACCCGTGGTAGGCAAACTTAGGAGTGGCGTGGAATTGGATGGCAAGAGATACTTGTGTATGAATGAATGAATTACTTAATGAATGAGGGAGCTCGAAGCTGAGAATGTTCGTCAACTCTGGGCACAGACCTGCGGGAAGTTGGAAGAGAGGATGCAAAGGAGGGAACATGGAAATGCCGAGCCAGAGCCAAGAAAGTTGTTTTGCTTTGGAATATATTATTTTTGCAGGTTGCTATAGTTACCGCTGTGAAATTAAAAATTAAAACCTTGTGAAAGAGAGAGGGTTGACTGAGATGAGGCAGTTCCTTGACAGGCTGAGTTATTTATCTTTTCTCCATGTAACATCTGGTTATGCGCTTGCAAATTTATTTTTAATTCAGAGCTCTAAAAAGGATTTCGTGGTGGTGCGATGGGCCCGGATCAGCTCGGGAGGGGGAGGTGAAGCGGGGGGTATCCTGGGGCTGCTGGTGACTCTAGTGTGTCCCAGACCCTTGCCCCCTGCCTCTGGCTCAACCTCTAGGAACCAGGGGCTTCAAGGCATTCTGGACCCCCTGCCAATCAAAAGGCAGCCGTAACCATGGTTCCCTTTGCAAAGCCAGGATGAGAGCTATTCTCTCTGTTTGGTGGTTCTCCAAGCAACAGCTGGGGAGGAGGGAGACTTTGAGTTTTTCTCTCTCTAGTCTTTCTCTGAACCTGTGTGGCCCTCTGGGTCTGTTGGAACCTTCCTGAACTCCTTTATCTGACACCCAGAGAGGCAGTGAGTAACTTCATGGAGACCACACGGGCTAGAATTAGGAAATGTGGGATCTGGGTCCAGTGCAGCCATCGCTGGCTGTGTGACCTTGGGGAACCCGCTTTCCCTCTCTGATCCCTGTTCTTCCAATTCTTCAGAAAGGGTGAGAGTCTGGGAGAGCTTCTAACACCCTCAAATCCCTATTCTGGGAGGCTAAGGGAGCCTAAGGGAGTTGGCAGGCATCATCGGTGCTTATTTTTATGCTTATGCCTGACTTCCCCCCATGGCAGATTGGGAATCCTTGGGATACCTTTCCTTTCCAACCCACTTCTTGCTTCAGAGCTTTGTATCTTCTGTTCCCTCTGCCTGGAACTTCCCCACAAATTCCCAAGGCTGCCTTCCCTACCCAGCCCACCAAGGTCTCTGCTCAAAGCTCACCTGCTCATCAAAGCCCATCTGAAATGGCCTGCTCACCTCACTCTCTCTGGCACCATCACATCTGGGGCTATAGTGACCTTTCTGTCTGTCTTCCCTTCTGGGATGAAAACGCCATGAGGGCAGGGACTTCATCTGTCTCAGTTACAGGAAGTGCTGACACACTGTAGGACTTAATAAATGTTTGTGTAGCAAATGGATGGATGAGTGAGTGAGTGAATGTCGAAAACATGTATTGGGTCCTGCTAAATGCCAGGATAGGTTAAGACAAGTTAGGATAGGTTAGGACTCAGGGGAAATGGATGAGACAAAAAAATGCACAGGCTAGAAAAAACTGAATGTGAAAGGTAACTTCGAAGGAGGAAATAAATTCCCTCCAAATGGCTGGCATGTGTGTGGGTGTGAGTGTATGTGTGTGTGTATGTGCAGGACAGGCTGAGGGACCACTCCTGTGCATGAATTTTGTGCACCAAGCCTCTAGTCCTATCTAATAAAGAGGGAATATGTTAATTGACCCTCACACTGTTGCGAAGATGGCAGCACCCACAGTCAATAAGGAGGGAATATGCTAATTGCTGTTACACCCTCAAAGATGGCAGCCCCCAGTCTCTTCAGCCCCACTGGGGTGGCAGGCCCATGGCAAGGCTGGGCTACTCTGCACACCTGCCTCCAGAGTCCCCCAGTCCTCGCAGCCCTCCAGCCACCCAGGGCTGGCCCAAGGCACAGGCAAGCCTCAGATGGCAGCTACCCAGTCACCCAGGGCCACCCGAGGCTCAGGTAACCAGGGTCAGCTGAGGCTTGCACAGAGGCAGAGGTGTAATGGGTTATTGCCTTCTCCTGATCTCCCGGTCGCCTCCTGCCCCTGAGGGCTCCCAGACTGTGAGAGGGGGCAGACCGGGCTGAGGGACCCGCCCCCTGCAGTGCATGAATTTTCATGCACCGGGCATCTAGTTGTATATATAAAGCCTAAATTCTCTTAGCATAGCAAGAGTAATAATAACAACTGTGTATCAAGTCCTGATTACATAAGGGACAAAGAGCTTTGGATATATTAACTCTGATTTTTACAAAAACCCCACTGCGAGAACAGGTACTGGTCCACTATTTCCACTCCATGTTCCCAATTCCTGGTGCATATTAGGGGCCCCCCCACACACGTATGGGTTAAATGAATCTCCATTTTCTATTTAAGGTGCCTGTTTAGAATGGGTGAGTGACTTGTCCAAGGTCACATAGCCAGCAAGTGGCAAAGCCAAGATGTAAGCAGGTCTGTTTGGCTGCCCACGTGGAGAAGAGAGATCTTCCTGTCTGGTGGCCTCTTCGTGTCACTGCCTCCCACCCCGAAGAAATGGCTCCCTCGATCTCTCATCGTCACCGATCCTCACAAGTTGCCTAACACTCTGCTCAGCTCAAAGCCTGAGAAACCCTGGGCTGAACGGAATGGAAAACAGTCCAAGACGTTTTAGCCATAAAACTGAAACCCCACCTGGGCCCCGGAGTCGCTGAGGCATCCCGGCTCGTTGTCACCCGCCGCCTCCGTGCGTGATGGGGAGGGCGTGGGAGGACCAGGGAACAGGTTGTGGGCAGACAGATTCCAAACTTCCTGACAGGTCTGGACTCATTACCCAGGCTCCCTCATGGGTGAGATCCAAGACGCATGGCTGAAGCCCTAGGCCTGTGTTCAGTGGGGATGAATAATTAAAGACCCATCGGGTGCCAGCCGCTTGACGAGGGAGTTGCTGTGTAGCTGGCAAAGCCGCGTCCCAGCCTGACTCTGTTTTTGGGTTGAGGCTGTTGCTTCTGACGCCTGTGTCAGTGGTGCCCAGAGCAGCAGATCGTTACGGCAGAGCGGCATGATTAGCCTATTCCAGTGGGCAGCGGGCATGGCATGCAGGAGGGGGGGCGGGGGTACGCATTGGCAGCCAGACCACCGGTCCACAACCTTGTTGCCTCTGGGCATGGCTGGTGGTCTTGGGGAAATCTCTTCTTAGTTCCCATTGGGCGCCTTGGTTTCCTCTATAAAATAGGGAAAGGGCCCCTACTTTGCAGGCAGGGTCAGGGGCGATGCAGTTGGGCAATGTGAATCAGGAAGGACTTTGTAAAAGCTAGGGGAGGGGCGGCAGGTATTCAGAGGAGCAGCCCATTGCTTGCTTATTGTTCGCCTCCCTCGCCCTAAGGTGAGCTCTGACTGCAGGGCCCATCTGGCTTTTGTTCGCCGCCCGGGAGCACCTGGAGCATGGCACGCCCTCAATGGATATTTGTTTAATAGTCAAATGAACGGCGGGCACGTTTGGTAACTGTGGGCCAGATCAAAGGCGGCTCCTGGGCGTTCCATGTGTTTGGACACTCTGAACCTTGGAATTCTCATGGTAGGTGGGGGCAGGGCAAGACCCCTTCGCGTTCCTGGGCTCCCAGTGCCGATGTGGCCTGAGGGGCAATTGCTCAGAAGCCTGTCCTGAGCCCGGATCCAGGCAGAGGTCTGATGCTGGTGCATTTGGGGGAGAAAGTGGGACACCTGGACACAGTGTGTGTGGTCCCACATAGGGAGCAGGCAGTTAGTTCCCTGTCTCCTCTGGCCCCGCCGTTAGGAAAGGTGGAAACACACTCAGCTACCGATAGCAGAACCTCGCTGCGGAGGCACGACCTGCTTGCTGCTTCTTGTCCGGGGCGGGGCAAGAAACCCAGGCGAGGCCACCGGGTCCAGTGTGGCTCTCACTGATGCCACTGGGGACTGAGGCTCTATTTGCCAATATCGTTGCCATCTTTAGCAAGCAGCCCTTTGCTCTCCTTTCTGGTACATCGTGGTTTCAACATAACCGCCCGCTGAATCTCGGGCATTGTATCCGTGTTTCCTGTAGGAAGCCACGAGAGGGACGAGGGCAAAGGAAAGGGCTTGTTCCCGGTGGAGGAACGCGCTTTCCGGGATGTCCACCCCAGTCTCACTGGCCAGCCACGGGCCAGCTCAGTGCCACATTCCTCTCCTAGCCACAAAGGAAGCTGGGAAAATTGGCTTTCGGATTTTTTTGTTGCTAGCATGGCAGGAACTCCAGGCCCTATGGAAGGCGGCTGCCCACACATGTTTCCACAGCTCTCGAGCGGTTCCCCAGACCCTGAAGGCCCTCCTGGCTCGCTAACACTTGAACCTCCGGAAGGGAGGCCCACTCCCCTCTGACAGAGTCGCTGTGCAATCCTGCCCCACCAGGGACCCGCTGTGTGATCTCAGGGGGGTCCCGCCTCCATTTCCACGTCTGTAAAATGGGGATCACGGTCCTGCCCCCTGGGGTTGTTTTAGGAGGACTTAGACTTGTGCCTTCCCTGCACTTCAAAAAAGTGCAGCTCTGAAATGACTGTTATACGTATTATGACGCTGGTGACTAGGATAAGGTTATGATGCCAGTGAAAGCAATGAGGCCCCAAATGTCCTAGGGGTGGCCCCTCCCGCCCCAACCTGCTGTGTAACTTCCCTCTCTGGGCTGGGGTCCCCTCTGCATAATGAGGGTCTGGAGTCCGATGGTCTCTACAGGCCTCCCCTGATGGGACTCAAAAATTGCACCTCAGGCAGCCAGTGGCCACACCTTCCCTGCAAGTGGGTCTCATCACAGAGGGCAGCAGGGGCCTGGGAGGGGACATACAGGTAAATCAGGGGGCTCTTCGAGGTTTGCAGGTCCCAGGTGCCTCCTCCCAGGCTTGGTGGTGCTGAGCGGAGCCTCTCTCTGCCTCTGGGAGGGTGAGCTGCCCACCCCTCCTCCAGCCTCAGCCTCAGCCTTCTCTCCTCTTGCCACACTCAGTCTTGGCTCCTGCCACCCCTCTTTCCTTCTCTAAATGTTACTTCCTCCTGCTGCCTTCCCAGCAGCAGCCGCTGAGCTCTGCAGCCGCTTCCTGCGTGGGCGGAGGGGGCCTGAGGAGGCTCCCGGGGCCCCTCTGTGGCCTGTCTGTGCCTTCTGGGGAGGGGCTGAGAGGCCCCTCTGCCCGCCCGGGAACTTGTCCCTCAACTGGCTGATGGCCTCAGCAAGCTCCCACTCCTCTCTGGTCCTCAGTTTCCCCACCTGTGAAACGTGGCAGCTGGATGCATCATTGGAGAGGCCCAAGCAGACTGGATTTGGATGGTAGGGAGCACTCTGAGCCTCCGAGGTGCAGGACCAGCCGTGGCAGAGGCTGTGGTCAGCCCCACAGCCCCCTGGCGTGGTGTTGAGACTAAGGGGCAGATCTGACAGACTCTACCCCCAGCCCCCACCTTCTCAGATGGCAGCCTCTCTTTGATCTGTATTGGCAGCCACTGAAGTTTTGATTGGAAGGTGGGACTCCCAACGTTAAAAGTAAAAGTTTGAAAGTAATAGCGATGGCCTTCTAGACTTATCTTTTGCCAGGCACTCAGCTACACGCTTCACATGTGTTAACTTGTGTAGCCTTACAGCAGTGCCATGAGATGGGTCCTGTTACTAGTTCTAAAGGCAATGACATTGAGCAAAGAATAGGTTGGCAACTTGCCCAAGGTCACACAGCAAAGAAAGTGGGATTTGAACCCAGGAAGTCTGGCTCGTCACTCCTGTTTTCTCCCAGAAAGCCACTGGATTAGCTCATCCTCTCTGCCTCCCCATCTGGGGTTGGAATCCGTGCTGAGCCTTCCCCCGAGTTTACTGTCTGGCATGAGCTTACACACCGGCAGGATGGGGAGCTTACCAGCTCTCTGGGGATCTGTGGTCAGCTGCTGCACCGTTTCTGAAAACTGTCCCCTAAGTTTGTGGACTCCTTCGTAAGTCTACGGGGCTCAGGATGGTTTCCCGGGAAACACCGCATCTTGCTCAGCCCGCAGGGGCCTGGTGTGGTCTGGCTTACAGATGGAGAAATGGAGAAAGCGCCAATAAGCCCCACGTTTTACGACCACGGGAGAAGACATGGATGTACATCAGAGTGGTAGCTCAGAGCATGGGCTCCGGGATCACTTCCAAGATGAGCTTTAATCTGATCTTCCATGAAATAGCGCTTACAATATCGCCTTCTCCCTGGGGTTGGTGTGAGGATTAAACAAGATGATGCATATTAAGGGCCTGGAGCATAGGTAGCATTATAACAATGTTAGTACTTGGTATAGCTTCCTATCACCATCACCATCATCATCATCATCACCTATGAAGTCTATCTTCTCACTCCAAAGTGTAGAAATGACTTGGTCAGTGGTTCAGTGGTTTAACCATAGAACGAATGAGGTCCGGAATTTGATACTGGGGCCCAAACAGTCCTCTTCGGGGCAGAGAAGAAACTGAGTCCCAAAGAAGGGTAGGCAGGTTCTTACTGAAAGCTCAAGGCCAGACAGTGGCAGGAAAGACTAGAGTCCTATGTGTAGAGTTTGAGGTGATTGGATGGTCCCACTTGATCCTCTTGGAAAAATGAGGTCAAAGGTCAGAAGCAGGCCGAGTGGGAGGGTGAAGCTGGCTCCCGGGTGCTTGGTTCCGGGAGGCCCAGGGAATTGCCTTTAGAAACATGGCATAGATGAGCTGGCCAGGTGTCCAAAGCCAAACACCCTGATGTGTTGTCTGGTCAGGTGATTCTATGCTACATCTGGGGGTGAGACACTGTTTGGAGGGGGACAGCCTGAATGGGACTACAGCCATGGACTTTCTGGAATATTGTCAGATGCTTTGGAAACACAAGAGGCAGACGCAGGACACCTGCGGGGTCCAGTGAGGAGAGCAGGAACTCAGGACGTTTGAATCCCAGCTACTCCACCAACTTGCTGAGTGAGTGACTGAATTTCAGCTTCTTCATCTAAAATGGAGGGGGCGAGGGGTGTTGACAGGGTTAACTGTGACAATGGCATCTGAGTAGCTAAGAAAATTGCCAATCCAGAATGTCTTGAGCCTACTTAAAAATTAGGAGATTCGATACTTTAAATCCAGTTTACCTCTGTCTCTCAAAAAAGCAGGACCACTTGAGCACTTTGGACTTCTCTCAAAGGGCCAAGCGGGGGCATCTCTGATCCCCTGGAACTGGGTGGAGGAGCAGGACTCTCTGACTGTCAATCCACCCCACACCTACACACAGGTGAGAAGGCAGCTGGCCCACCCTCCTGCCCCGAGAAACCTGCCCCAGGCTGTGGAGACAGCCAACCTGTTACAAAGGCGATGACATTGAGGAGCAAATGCTCTCCAGGAGGGGGAATCCCTGGGAGAGAACATCCCTCCGCCCCTGGAGGTGTTTGCTCAGGGCTGCTACAGGATGAATATTTCCTTTCATAATGTCACTAATCACTTTCCCCTCCAGGCAAGAGCAGAGGCTCTCCCAAGCTCCTCACAGCTGTGGTGCCCTATGGGTTCTTAATCAATGTTACATGCTAATTAATAATGGATCCTCCTGCTCTAACTCCATCTCTCCCAGCGTCTCGCTCCCTCTGACAAGCTGGCATCTTCTTGGCCAGAAGAGGCCCAAATCAAAGGCCTGGAACTAGAGCTGAAAGGTTTCCTCCAGCGGCTTGTGGAGAGCGTGGGCCCAGGCTGGCCCCGTACTGGGTGAGAATTTTCCTTCACTCGCACCAGGACTAGCCTGGGACATCCCCCTGCTTTAGGGATGGGGCAACAGACTAGGGGTGTCCGTTCATTTATCCGAGTCGCTCTCGCACTCAAGGCTCACCCTGGTGTGATTCAATAGGTCTATGGTGGGACCCAAAAATCAACAGCTCTAACACATTCCCAATGATGCTCCTGGTGCTGGCCCAGGAACCACACTTTGGGAATCCCTGATTTGTTTCCTTCATACCCACCCAGAGCACATTACTCCGTGCCAGGCACAGGGAATGCAGGCATGATGTATAATGCAGAGGTAGCACCTGCCCTCTCGCTGGGTGGAATCTGCCTGGAGCGGCAGGTGGTGGGTAGGGAAGGATGTTCTACCATCACACGGGCTTGATTCAAGACCTGGCTCTGCTGGCTACACTCTCCTATTCTGGGGGCTTCGCCTGAGTTTCCGGTGCCTCGGTCTCCACGACTATCTAATGGGGCTGGTTATGTCTCCTGCCCTGGGCGGTTGGCATGGGGGTGAAATGAGGGGAGGGATGTAAAAATCCATGCTCAGAGCTGTGAGCTGTAATAATAATGCACCATTAGTGATGATGTTGTTACTGTTGTTGGGTCACCCTCCAAGGTTGTGTAACCGGGTCCTGAGGGAGTTGAGATTCATTAATTCGTTCATTATTTATTCATTAATTCATTCGCTACATATGTCTTGAACATCAAGTATGTACGGGGTGTTAGAAACACAAAGGTGAACTAGAAAGCTAACCTCCCTACTCCCACGGAGCACAACTTTCTTGCCACGAGCAAAGAGAGACAGCAGGTCCTGGAACAACGTTTCGTTTGAAGTTGCTTTGTTATGATGTTGATGAGAAAGAAAAATTTATTCCCGGCCGGGGCCACTGTCTGTGTGGAGTGTGCGTGTTCTCCCTACGTCTGTGTGGGTTTTCTCTGGGCACTCGGGTTTTCTCCCACATCCCAAAAGGGTGCCCGTGAGGTGATTAGCCTGAGCAATCAGCCCAGACTGATGGGGGTGTCCTGGGATGGAAAGGGGTCCTGTGCAGAGTGGGTTTCTACCTCGCACCCCGAGCTGCTGGAACAGGCTCTGGATTCCCGGGATTCTGAGCTGGAATAACAAGGGGCTTGGAAAATCATCGTCTGACTTGTTTTTATTAATCTTTCTTAAATTATATAGGTCCCATTTATTTCAGTGTCTAATACCAGAGGTGCTTGGGGTATTTATGTAGAAGTTTGGTGATGCTTTTATGGCCAGAAATACGCTGTAGGAACTTAACTCTTGTTTCCATCAGTGAGCCTCGGGTAAAGTCAGTCCCATTATACACTGAGGGGCCAGATTACGATGATCTCTGAATGCATAATAACCTGGCCACTCAGTGTATAGCCTATATAATAAAAGGCTGATATGCAAATTGTCCCTTCGACCAGGAGTTCAACCAGTAGGTAGGCCGGCCAACAGCCCATGTCCTCTCCCCCAGGCCAGGCTGGCCGGCCCCCATCCATGCATGAATTCATGCACTGGGCCTCTAATATATACACTGAGTGGCCATATTACTGTGCATTCAGAGATCATAATAACCTGGCCACTCGGTATACGTCATCTTGTCTAACATCACAGTGTGCAAGAACCCACCAACAACATTAAGGAGGACTGTATAGTAAGTCGGAGAGGAGGTAAGGGCTGTGAGGAGAAGCTGAGCATGGTGGGCCAGAGATGCAGGGCTGAGGGGTATCATGCTCTTTTAGGTAGTCAGCTGAGGGCCCTCTGGTAAGGTGACTTGGGAGCAGAAAGCTGATGGGGAGTTAGAGAGAGCCAATGGGTGTTAGAGGAGGCTGTTCTACGCAGAGGGGCAGCGAGGGCCCAGGCCAGGTGAGGACCAAGGTCTGCGCGTTCATCCACCGGGGTGTCTCACGGCAATGCATCCTGGGTTCTGGGCCTTTGAACTGGCCCACCAGAGGCACGGTTCCCTTGTACTCCAGGGCAGTCTAGTTCTGGTCCCAGACTGGGAGCTGGCTGATCCCTTTGGGACCTGAAGGAGGTCACATCCTTCTCTGAGCTCCATTTGACCCACCTGCGAAGTGGGATGATCTTCTTACCTGCACCTCAGGGAGTGGCGATGGTTAGAACAGCTGCAGGCTGTGCAACTGCTTTGCAAGCTGGACACTCAGTAGGTACTCAGCGAATGATGGCCGTCGCTACTCCTTCCTCTCCCACCTCCCTCCCCAGCTGGGCTTTGAGAGACCCAGGAATCCAGGTAGGAATCCAGGGTGGGTGGGGGAGCTTAGATCCAGCATTCTCGCTTCCCCACAGTGTGACTTATTTGCGTAGATTTGCATAAGGCCTGGAATGGTATGTGCCTCTCCTTGCCTTTAGTTCCTGTGAGTTCACGTCACCATTTAAAAATAGGGTGTTGATCTTCCCCTTTTCCCACCACTCTCTCTGGCTGTGGAAAGAATTTCAAGCTATTAATCAAAATGTGCCAGGTTTGGAAGCTGTTTTCCTTTTGGCCCCACTCTGACGGGGGTCACTCGCGCTAGGAAGCCCTTGATTATTTGCTTTAGTGGAGGGGAGAGGACAGCAATGGTCTCACACAGTGGAGGATCCTGCAAGCTCTAAAAAAGTCAATTTTGTTCTTTCTGCTCACAAAAGCAGAACATATAGGCAAAATGGAAAAATGTAGAACAACAGGGGGAACTTCCCCCCCCCAAAGTATTCATAATAACCCCAAAGGTTATTATGCATAATCACTGTTAACATTCCAGTCTATTTCCTTCCTAGTGCATTTTCCCCCATGCAATCTTCATATAATTGAGATCATACCATACATATATATATTACGTGTTGCAGCTGGCTTTCTCATTAACAACTGGCTTGAATATTTCCCTTTGCTATTACAAACTTTGTAAACATCATTTTTCATGTCCATGTAATATTTCATCAAATATTTCATCAAATGTAATATTTCATCAAATTTCTTAATTTCCCCCTGTTGAAGGACATTTAGATTTTTCCAGGTTTTGTGGGGTTTTTGTTTTTGTTTTGTTTTTTTGTTTGTTTTTTGGGGGGAGGATATTTTTTCAGGAAGGATCCCAGAAATGAGATGACTGGAATAAAAGGGGGAAATACATGTGAGGCTCCAGATAGATTTTGCTGAACCCCAACTAGTATCTGGATTGAAGAATGTGCTTTGATGTTGGTGTGGCTGAAGGCCTTTGAAACCAACCTAGCAACCCAGAGGCACCCGGCGACGGGGTCGGTAGTGGCTGCCTCCCGCAGGCTGCTGCCCACAGCTCCTGGCCCCTCACTCGACCCAGGCAGCACTGGACCCTCTGCTGGACTGGATGCAAAGGCCTGGATACTCTGCTCTCACAAGCGTTCCTGGGGCAACACGTGTTAAAGAAACAATCCTACACTTGAGCTGTGTCTCCAAGTTTGCATGAAAATGTTGCATTTGCTGGTTTTCTGTTAGGAATCCCTTTGCCTCAAACACGAATTTCTAATTTTTTCCTTAAGACAGCAGTGCAGGGTATGCTCAGCTGCCCAGCTATGCTGTCTGGACCTCGGGCTCCACCCTTCTTTTCTGCCATGTCTGTGACAACCGCATTGGTTTTTTACAGATGTTGCCTCATGGTCCCAAGATGGCTGCCACACCTCCCGGTACCAAGTCTTCATTCCAGGTTTGAATACGGAGGAATGCTAACTGGGCAACAGGTCATGCCAGCTGGATTTGTTTTTTATATCAGAAAGGCAAAAGATTTCCTAGAAGCCCCACCCAGCAGATTTCTGCTTGCGTCTCCTACAGCCATTCTTGAACCAATAGTTAGTGAAGATAAGTGAGGTTATGTGACATCAGACCAATCAAGATTAACACCCCACCCCCAAATCCCGACCAGGGCTCAGAGAGGATCTACCTTCCTTGAGATCAGTGGGTGACTGATCAGTGGGAACAAATCAATTATTTTTTAGCAGAGAAATATGGGGTGGGCAGGTAGGATGCGTGTTAGTAGGTAGAAGTTACTGCCATAAGCTTTGTGGAAGATGCTATGGTTTTCATCTCCAGGATGGGCTCTCATTGGCCAATGCCCATGCCTCTTGCCCAGAGATTGGCTTAGGGATGAACTTCACATGGTCTAAATAAGGCCAGGACAACAGACCCACAACGGGGGGAGAGAGGAGAGAAGGTTTCTCTTTCTCTGTGCAGTGGGCACTCAGTCGTGATGACCAGAACTGTTGCAGCTATCTTGTTGCCAGAAGAGAAGCCAAACTGAGAATGAAACTGACAAATACATAGAGGACGAAATAGAAATCCCAGGGGAATTCCCAAGACATAGCGCCAAAGCCTTGATCTAACTATACCCGAGGCCCTCATGTCTACTAGACTTTTAGTCACAGAAGCTAACATATGCTCCTTGTTATATAAACTAGCTTGATTGAGGTTTCTGATGCAGCTGAAAGAACTGTAACTGGTGGAGATGCAAACAGGAACTTTGCCAAAAAAGAAAAAAAAAGAAAAAAAAGATGGTGTCGTTACATAAGTTTGAAGAACCAGATTAAGTGAAGTTTGACACTTTTTTTTTCTTGAGTGGGTTCTTTTACATGCTGGTATGTAATGTGAAGCTCCGTTTCCAGAACGTATTATCCCTAGAATCATTTTATCATGGGACAAGGAATACCATGAGGAAGTACTGTCAAGCCTAACTCCTTCCCTGTAAACCTTGGCTTTTCAAGGAGATGGCTGTGTTAATGTGGACAGCGTTGGGAGGAGAGTCGAGAGAGGGTAAGGGTTTCAGTTCCCCAAAGTTTTCCCCGAACGGTCTGCATGTTTCCTCTCGAATGAGGCCCAAAGTCAAAGAGGTCGAACACAAGTGGCAACTAGAATTTGGTGCAAAGTTAATTCCAGGAAGCTCAGTGTCGCCCAGAGGAACCTCAATGGGGTACGGGAACGGGGAAGTGATTCAGGGCTCTGGCCCTGGATGTGCTGCTTGTCTTTTGGAGTAGCTTGGGATGGAGGCCTTCTCTCCAGACCTGGCCTTCTGGCTTTTCTACTAACTGGCTGTGAGCACTCAGACCCCAGGACCTTTGCACTGCTGCTCATTTTGCCTGGAATGCTCTTCTAGATAGTCACACAGCCGAAACCGGTTTGGCTCAGTGGTAGAGCATTGGTCTGCGGACTGAAAGGTCCCAGGTTCGATTCCGGTCAGAGGCATGTAAGTTGGTTGCGGGCACATCCCCAGTAGGGGGTGTGCAAGAGGCAGCTGGTCGGTCTTTCTCTCTCATCAACGTTTCTAGCTCTCTATCTCTCTCCCTTCCTCTCTGTAAAAAAAATCAATAAAATATATTAGATAGTCACACAGTTCCTTCCACTTCCTCCTTTAGGTCTTTTCACTCCTTACTGAGGCCTCCCGACCGTCCTATCTAAAATGGCATCCGTCACTCCTACTTTCCCTGACCCTCTCCTGTGCTTTTTCTCCCAAGGACACATCCCCACCTACCACACTATCTGCTTTACTTATTTATCAGTCTGACTCTCCCCTTAGGCATTTGCTCCATCAGGGCAGGGACCTTGGTTTTGATCATTGGGAGAGCCCAGTCCCTACAGCACTGCCTGGTGCAGAGCAGGAGCTCAAGACATATTTGTTAAATGAGTGAAAGCATGATGGCTCTGGCCTTTAACCATCTTAACAAACCTAGGTAGCGCATACTATGAATTTTAGTCTCATTTTCTCTTTTCAGTTCAGAAAAGTTCATCACCAAGTTCACTTTCCTCTCTTGGGCCCAATCTGCTGAAAATCTCATCAAAAGAATTCTTTTCCTCTGATGCCATATTTTTTTTAGGATAGTGCTAGCTAGCATTTCCAGCCAGTTCTTTTTTTCTTTTTTAATGGTTCCCTAAACTTCACATCTGTTTATGCATGTTGCCTACCTTTTCCACTAGATCCTTTCATTGATTTATTTCAGTTATTTTAAGTTCCTTGTTTGAGAGCAGATGATCATTTATTGACCACTCTGGGCTTTGGGCAGTGACTTTCCTCTCCCCAGCAAGTTGATTCAGATGAAAAACTTGAGGTTCAATAACAGGAGGAGACTTGCCCCAAGGTCGCCTGGCCAGAGAGCAAGGGCACTGTGGTTCCAACCCCAGACGGCCTGCAGAGCGTTGGTTTTGACCAACTCTGCTAATCCACCTTCATCCATGAGCTCTCCCGGAGACATGGACTCACCTCACTAATTTGTCCACAAAGGATCCAGGTGGCCTGTCCCCATGGCACCTCAATACGGCCAGGTCTCTGAAGAGGGAAGCCAGCTCTGATTCAAGCCCCTCTACTTGGCCTTCCAGACCCCCACCATCTGGCCCCATCCACCTTCCCCTCCCTTTCCCAGGGTTTCCCCACAGGGTGCCCAGCTGGTCCCCTCCTCTGCCAGACTCACTTTTTTCTCAGCCTCTTCTTTCCACCCCCAATCTTGTTCTTCTGTCTCTTGTTCACCAGTGCTCTCATTTAAAGTACAGTTATTTAGTGGATTTGATGCAGCATGCTTAATTCCATGAAGGCGACATGATATAAGATAGCAGCTTCTGGAGTCTGACAACTAGGTTTGAATTCCCGTCTCTCCACTTACCAGCCGTATGGCTTAAGTAAGCAATTCATCCACCTATGTCTCAGCTTCCCCATCCGTAAAGTGGGGGAAATGGAAGGGCTATCTCAGAAAACCAATGTGAAGACTGAGTGAGTTAGACCGTGTGTATCGGCCAGGGCTTGGCACTCAGCCAGCCCTCAGTAAGTGTCAGCTGTCACTGTGAGTGAATGCTGTGATGTGGGGACACAGGGGGCTCAGACCGGACACTGCCTTCTTGGACCCCCAAATCCCTCAAGGGCATCAGCCATGTAAACCCCGTCCGGTGGTCAGCTAGAGATGACTCCAGCACAGGCCGGGGCAGCCCAGGGGAGGGGCCTCTCCTTTGCCCTCCTTTGGTACCACATGACTGCTCAGAGGGGCAGAGCCACTGGGCTGTGAAAAGTCCAGCTGGCCGGGCCCTGGTGGGAGCCTCTTCCTGCCAGCCCCACCCCCAGCCCAGTGGCGTGTTTGCTCTCATCTGCCATGGAGGAGACTGAGCTGCAAATGCAGGGCAGAGACTGGGTCTGTGCCCATAGACAGGTACACGGACAGCACACTCGCCAACGTGCCTGCTTGCATGTGATTAGGCAGGTCAATGTGAGTGAGCATGCTCAGATACACACACACACACACACACACACACACACACACACACAGAGCCCTAACATCATAGCAGCTCATACATAGGTTAGAATGTGCCAGGCATCCTTCCAACATTTCATGTGTATTAATTTATTTGCTCCTCACAGCAACCTTATGAGGTAGGTCTCATGAATAGCCCCATTTTACTGAAGGGGAAAATGAGGCAGGGAGGGCTTAGGTCACTTGCTCAAGGTAAGCACCAGAGCATATAGATTCCAGCCCAGGGAGTCACGCTGCAGAGGCAGATCTCACCATCACGCATGCCTGTGACCTACACATACAGTGACTCTCATCTTTACACGTGTGGACACAGACACGTGCTCCCTGATGGGCCCAGGGCCTTCCCAGGTTCAGACACTCACAAGGGCAAGGCCAGAGTGCACACACCACCCGGAGGTGGAGGGCGAAGTGCACCACTGTTTAACCCAAGGCCCCGCCCAGCCACCTCGGAGCTCATGCCCTCAGGGGACACCCTTCAGGGTTAGGAGCACACAGGCTGTGAGCACCTGTGCCTGGATCCCACCCCACCCCCTCAACACATTCCAAGCCGAATGGAAAACAGCAATCACACGGATTCTTGTAGAAACTGCCTCGCTCTCAGCTGACTTCTGCCAGCCTTCTTCCCTCTCCCCTTCGGAGCCACAGGCCCGGGGAGATGGGGGCTTCGCCTACGAGGTTCCCCGACATGTTGGTTGCCATACCTGGCACCTCACACATGCTGAACCGCCAGGCTTTCCTCCCCAACCACAGTGCCAGGCCCTTCATGGTACAGAGGCCTGGCAGCAAGCAGACAGGCCCACACTGCTGTTTGTGGCGGTCCTGCTTCTGAAGGTGGTGGTCTCACCTTTCTGGGCACCCCTCCCCTCACACGCCCTCAGCCTCCGGGTCTCCTGGGTGGTGCTCCCGCCTGCCTCAGGCCCTTTGCATTCACCTTGGCCAGCACGAGCTCCCTCGCTCCCTCACCTCCTTCAGGTCTTTGCTGAATCGTCACTTTCCCCGTGAAAGGTTTTCTTGCTTCTACTTTGGTCGTAACCCCTCCTCCACTCACCTCCCTGCCTCACCTCCTCCAGTCCCATCATGCTGTTACACGTACCCCACGCTGTACATTTACGCTGTGAAGAGACGTAAACGCAGGGAAGGGGGCAGAGAAGGTCAGGAGGGAGGCTGGGGCTGTTATTCCAGGGGCTCTGGGGGCACCTCCACGGAGGTGGTGTCTGAACCAGGAGGTGGAGGGTGAGGAGGAACAAGCCCTGCAGAAATCTGGGGCAGAGCCTTCCTGGCAGAAGGGACAGAGGGTGCCAAGGCCCCGAGGCTGGCATGACATTAGTGGGATGGAAAGAGAGCCAGGAAGCCAGGGAGGCCAGAGCAGAGTGAGCCAGGGGAGGGGTAGCTAGCTGGTCAGAGAGGTTGGGGGTGCAGCACACGGGACTGTGGGGGCTCCGTGAGCCTCCGGAAGATGCTGTTTGATCTGGTGTGGAGTGTGTGTGTGTGTGTGTGTGTGTGCTCGCGTGCGTGTGTGTGTCTGTGTGTGCATGTGCGTGCGCCCCATTTGTTATTGTGGTGAGATACACATAACACTTAATTTACCATTTTAACCGTTTTTAAACGTAAGGTCAGTGGCATTAACTGCATTCACGGTGTTGTGCAACCGCCATCCACTTCCAGAACCCTTTTCATCGTGAAAACCTGAAACTCTGTTCCCATTAAACAATAACTCCCTGCTCCCCAGCCCCTGGCAACCAGCGTTCTCCCTTCCGTCGCTAGGGATTTGGCTATTCTAAATACCGCGTGTGCGCGGAATCACACCGTGCTTGTCTTTTTGTGACTGGCTTACTTCCCTTAACATCATGTCCTCCAGGTCCATCTGTATGTAGCCCGGGTCAGAGAGCCTTTCTTTTTCAGGCCAAATAATATTCTATTGTGTGTATGCATCACTTTTTGTCTTTTTTTTTTTGTCTTTTTTGTCTATTCATCCGTCAATGGACACTGAGTTGCTTCCACCTCTTGGCTGTTGTGAATAATGCTGCTATGAACACAGTGTTCACATATCTGTTCCAGATCCTGCTTGCAGTTCTTTTGGATTCAGACCCAGAACAGCTGGACCCTGCGGCCATTCTCTGACCTATCCCGGGGCCGCCGGGCTGCCTGCGAGAGGTCCGCTGGGAAGGGCAGAGGCCGGAGACCAGCAGGCCGGCGGCCGCATGGCACTGGGCACCCTCATCCTATGGCCCACCTGGCTTTTCAATGATTCAGGGCACTCCCCTCCACTCTGGAATTCACCTCGTCCTGGCTCTGGGAGTCAGGTGCAACCACACAGGCAAGAATGAGGCTGAGGGAGCGGGGGGGGGGGGGGGGGGGGGGCGGGCATCACAGCCAGCCGCCTGGAACCCGGGGTCTGCCTTGGCGCTTATGAAGGAAGATGAGGTGGGGAGGGGGAGACGTGAGGGGGTGGGAACCCCCTCCTGTTTCCTGCTCCCACCAGGTGAGCTGGGGAGCTCACCGCCAGAGAGGCTCCGCCTGGCCGTGCCAATGCACCATCACGAGCCTGAAACCCAACCCAGGGCATCCGGGGACCCGGGAGCGACGGGAAGCGGTGCCCTCATTAACCACCTGCCGCCCAGGAAATCCATTCTGCTCACTGGCAGCTTCAGCGGCTCGCCCCTGGGGATCATCTGCTGCCTGCATCAGGGCCAGGGTGTCTCCGGGCAGGGTTAGGTGCCCCCAGACCAGCCACCACTGGCTGTGCACCCCATGCTGTGCCTTCGAAGGCCCCACGAGACCAGTCCTTGTTAAGGTATCCATTGGGAAATGAAGGAGGGCCACAGATATTCTTTGAGCTGTGGTCAGGACCTTTATGCTAAGGTGACCAGACATCCCACTTTTGGAGGAACAGTCCCAATTTTTAACAATTTGTCCCGTGTCCCTCAGCGTTTTAAAAAAAAAAAGTCCCGATTTT
Source organism: Pipistrellus kuhlii (assembly GCF_014108245.1). NCBI lineage: Eukaryota > Metazoa > Chordata > Mammalia > Chiroptera > Vespertilionidae > Pipistrellus > Pipistrellus kuhlii. The sequence continues at coordinate 56,402,085 of NW_023425562.1, read as the reverse complement.
TGGTTCCAAAACGCCGAGGGATGCGGGACAAATTGTTAAAAATCGGGACTGTCCCGCCAAAAACGGGATGTTTGGTCACCTTACTTTATTTATTTATTTATTTGTTTGTTTGTTTATTTTTAATATATTTTATTGATTTTACACAGAGAGGAATTAAGAGGGATAGAGAGTTAGAAACGTCAATGAGAGAGAAACATTGACCAGCTGCCTCCTGCACACCCCCCACTGGGGATGTGCCCGCAACCAATGTACATGCCCTTGACCGGAATCAAACCCGAGACCTTTCAGTCCACAGGCCGACGCTCTATCCACTGAGCCAAACCGGTTTCGGCTGGTCACCTTACTTTATGCACATGCTCCCACTGCATCCGGATCCTGCAGGGAGGAGGGTGTGGTCCAGCCACCAGCACATGCACTGGGGTGACGCTGGGAGGAAGAGCTGGCAGGGCTCCATGCAGGCATCTTGGCTCTCCTCCACTGCTTCCCCCAGGGCCTGCCCTTGGCATCCCGATGGCGGAGGGCATCTGACAGAGCCACCGGGAGAGTCCCTTCGGATGGGGCCGAATAGGGTAAGGGCCCAGTCTCAGTAGCCTTCCATTCCTAGGACAATATGGCCTTTCTCCCCCTGTTTTGTTTTTGCTGTTTGACTGATGAAGATTTAGAGGATAAAGGGAAGAGAGCATATGCTGTTCTCTTGGGCCAGGGCCCGTTGGGCAAATGGAGACCAGGGCCAGGCCTGTCCTGGAGCTCTCGCCTCCCCACGGGCTTCCCTCCCTCCTGCAACCCTGCAGGTCCCCTGATCTCTCCTCACCGTTTGCCCCTTTCTTTCTCCTCCCTCCTTCCCGTCCCTGTGCGATCTGCCTCCGCATCTTCCTTCACCGCAGTCACATGGACCTCTTAGCTTTCCTTGAGCGCTTGCTGTCCCTGCCTGGAGAAATGTTCTTCTCTCACATGCACCTCTTTGCTTCCCTCAAACACTGGAGCATGATCATGCCCCAGGGCCTTTGCACTTGCTGGCCCTGCCTGGAGGAATGCTCTTCTCTGCGCTCTCCCGTGGCCAGCGTCATCACGTCCATCTCAGCTCATGGTGCCTCCTCGGAGAAGCCTTCCCTGACTGCTGGCTCTCCACAAGTCACCCTCATTTTGTTTTCTAGGCCCCATGGCAAGTCTCACAATTCAAACTTGTTTTGTTTATTATCTCCCCGACTAGACTGTGAACTTCCTGAGAGCAGGTCCTTATTAGCTCACTTCTTGCAGCTCAGAGGAGATACCTGGCACACAGTAGGTTCTCAGTACACACTGGCTGGCTGGCTGGATGAAGGTGTCTGAGCACTTGTAGGCATTTTCCTTGTTCCTCCTCCTTGTCCCATCACAAGCTGGAAATTGTGGTGCCCGTTTGACAGTGATATGACTGAGTCTCAGAGAGGCTGGGCCATGTGCCTGGGTCACACAGCTATTGAGGAGCGTATGTCTGTATGTCCCTTTGCGTGTCTGTCTGGGTGAGCCTCCGGGTGTCCTGTGTGTATCCCTGGCTGTCTGTGTGACTCTGGGTCTCTGCATCCTTCTGGATTTCTGCGTGTCTGTGCATATTTCTCTGAGCTATTCTGTGCCTGTCTCTGTTTCTGTGTGTGTGAGTCCCTGTGTCTATGTACATCATTGTGAGGCCCTGCACGTGGGCTGTTTCTGTGTCTCTGTAGGTCCTTGAGCACGTGAGTCCACCCCACCAGCTCTGTTGGCTTTCCGTGCCCCACGGGCTGGCCCATCTTATCTCGCCGTCAGCCCAGCCTGCCCAGGGCCCCAGCAGCCCGGCGATCCATCAGCCGCGAGGCTCGGAGCAGAGCAGAGGGGCAGGCGGGCGCCGTGCATCCCCAGGGCCCCATAGATCCCAGCCCTTGGGCCCCCACTGCCCCCTGGGATTGGCTCCTGACTTAAAATTGCCAATCCCAGATCAAGCTGCCAGGAGTCCGCACTGGCTGGTTCCCATGGTAACACTGAAGCCGCCAGGCCGTGCTCATAAAACAGGTCATAAAGCAGAGGGATGGGAGGAGGAACCGGGCTGCAGGCTGAGGTGGGGCCCGCTGCCCGGGAGGGGGAGTGGTGCTGGGGCCGCTCCTGTCAGAGACCTCACCATCCACTGGTGGGTAGCCAGGCCAGGTCCTGTTCCTGCCCCTTGCTGAGTGCCCTGGGAGAGCTCCTTTGTGTCTTGAGCCTCAGTTTCCTTCCCTATGAATGGGAGTCAGAGTCCCCAGTTACCACACTACTTGCATTCAGGAAGATCTGGTGGGTGACAAGCCCATCAGGATGTCAGCCTAAGATCAAGGTCTCTGAGCCTCAGTTTCCTCATCAGTGAAACAAAGAGCTGAGGGGAAACAGCATGGAAAGTGGACAGAACCAGGCTCGAGAGGGCTGCAAGCTGTGTGGCCTAGGCCCTCAGGGGCCTGTCTGTGTTCATCTCTAAAATGGAGACAAAGGGTCATAGGATTTTGTGAGAATTAAATCAACGTTACAAAATACTTAGCTTGGTGCCTGGTCCAAAGTGACCGCTGGTAATGATAACAGCTAATGGTAATAATAGTGGTTTTTCTGTGCCAAGCATTTGTCTAAATGCTTTGCTCTTAGATTGCATCCTCACAGGTTATAATTATTCCAATTTTATAGATAAAGACACTGAGGCATAAGAGATTGAGTAACTCACCTCCAATCACAGCTCCCAGAGGAAGAACTGCAATTTAGACCTGGGCTCTGCCCTCTCAGACAAAACCTAGTACTGTCACCCCATCAGGGCTCCTCTCAACCCTGGAGCCACTGAAGATGGTGGAGGAAGGCAGCATACAGCTGAGCTGGTCCCTCAGCCCAGGGACCTCCACAGTGTGGGCTACGCAGAGGGTTTGGGGAGCATGGGCTTGGTCCCCTGGAAGAACTGGAAGGCAAGCTATAATATAAGGACCATGGAACCTACCTCCTTCAACTCTTCCTCTTCCCATTGCTCAGATTGAGAAGTGGAGGCCCAGAGAGGGCTAATGACTTGTGCAAAGTCACATAACAAGATGGCAGCTGCTAGGATTCAAGTCCAGGTCTCCTTTCCTTAAAGCCTGTTATAGCTCAACTAGAGGTCTGGTGCATGAAATTTGTACACCTGGGGGGGGGGGGGAGGCTCAGCCCAGCCTGCATCCTCTCCAATCTGGGATCCCTCTCACAATCCAGGACCACTGGCTCTTGATCGCCCCTAACTGCCTCTGCCTGCCTGCCTGATTGTCCCTAACTGCCTTGCCTGCCTGATCCCCCCCTAACTGCCCCTGCCTGCCTGATCACCTCTAACCACCTCTACCTGCCTGCATGATGCCCCTAACCACCCTCCCCTGCTCGGCTGATTGTCCCTAACCGCTCTCCACTGCCTGCTTGATCGCCCCTAACCACCTCTGCCTTGGCCCCCGCCACCATGGCTTTGTCCGGAAGGACGTCTGGAAGATGTCCAGTCTGCCCAGTCTAATTAGCATATTACCCTTTCATTAGTATAGCTAATCCTGCCTGCTGCCCAAATACCCCAGATCATTGGATATTTGGGCAGAAGAGAGCAAAACAATAGCAATAGCATAATAGCAATTCCTAACTCTTGAGTGCTTAGTAGGTACCAGGTGTTTGTGCTGTGCCCTTCACAGGCACCTTATCTAATCCTTGCAGCAGCCCTATGTGTTGTAAGCATTATTATCATCACCCCCATTTTAGAGATGAGAAAACTGAGATTGGAGAGGTGATGTGACTTGCCCAAGGTCACAAAGCAGAACAGTGGGAAAATAGAGCCCTGAACGCAGACCTGCTGGTTCCAGAGCTGCCCTGGAGCCCAAGCCCTTAATCTGAAAGCGCCCAGGGGGGTGGCCTTGTGCTGGTTGCAGCCCAGGCTCTGCATGGGGCAACATCCTAGACAGGAGGGTCCGGGAGGGGAACCAGCATTTACCAGTTGGTTGGCGTTTTTAAAAATTTATTTATTTATTTATTTATTTAATCATTCAAGAAAGATTCATTGAGGCCCTACCAAGTGCCAGGCAATCTTCCAGGCACCAGGGATATAGCATCGAACAAAACAAGCAGTCCCGCAGTTCTGGCCTCCGGGAGAGGGGAGAGGCAGACAATAAACAGAGAAACAATACAGATGTATTTCAGGTGGTGGTCAGGGCTACAGCAGAAAACAAAGCAGGAGGAGGGGGCACATGTGAATGGTGATGTACAGGAGGTGAGGCCTGAGCTGAGGGACTCCTGGGGGGTGGGGGTGGGCAGAGGAAGCAGCTGGAGCCCGCTCCCCCCCTCCTTCTTCTCCCCCCAATCCCCCAGCTGTGTGTGTGTGTTAGAGGAACAGAGGGCAGGTCAGCATGCCTGGAGCAGAGGGAGCTGGGAGAGGGCGTTGGCGGGGAGAGGTGGAGGGTCAGTGGGATTCAGACCTAGCAGGCCCTCATTGGAGGTTCTGAGCAGAGGCGTGGAATAGTCCGATTTTGTTTTGAGAGAATCCTCTTGGCTGCTGGGGTGAGGAGGTACTGCGGAGAGTGAGGGCAGGAAGGCGGCTGGGAAGCTACTGTGGATGGGAGGGTGGAGGCTGGGCCTGGGGAGTGAAGGACGTGGTCCATTTTAAAACACAGAATTGGGCAGGAGAACCCTGGCCCAGGATGCCTCCAGACTCGTTGGCCTGATGAGCAGGAATGGGGCTGTGGCTTCCGGAGGGGAGAAAGCTGCAGGAAGAGCAGGTGTGTGCCCAGCTTTACACATCGCGGTGTGTTTAAGCTTCACTTACGTCAGCACTTCTTACCTGTGAGGGAGCAGCAGGCTCCCTTGAGAGGCTCGTTACATCGGCCATCCTGGACCATTGGATGCGGGGCGGAGCCCAGAACTTGCCTTTCCCATCAGTCCCCTGGCGATGCTGACGCTGCTGGTCCCAGGGCCTCATCCTGAGACTCACACGGTGAGGAGACTGTGACAGCCGAGTATATGGAGGCTCCGGGAGATGAAGGGACCAGTCCACACAGCTGATGGTGACTGGTCAGAAAGCCAGGGGTTGAGCCAAGACTTCTGAGGCACTTGGCCAGCTTCTGTCCCTGAGAGGGAGAGGGGGAAACTCCTGGGAGGTTTTCACTACCCCAACCCCTGCACGCGCGCGCGCACACACACAAACACACGCATGCTCAAACACACAAACACATGCACATGTGCACGTGCACACAGGCACATGTAAACGCCTGCATGCACGCACGCACGCACAAATACATGTGTGCGCGTGCACAAACATGCACACACAAAACACACACAATTACGCGCGCTCTTCAAGGCTGAGTACTAAGGAAAGGACCCAAGGACCCACTGGTCTCGAGACCATCCTGCCTCTGTTTTCAGAGACAGTATAATAAAGGGGGGCAGGGAGGGCAAGACTGGGGTGCCATGCCAACTCTCCAGTTTCTCCTTCTGGCTTAGTGGGTCCTGCTTGGCTCAGCCTGCGCCCAGTAGGTGGTCTGGTGAGGTTCCCTGCAAAACACAGCAGCCTCGCTCCTTTGTTTCACCACGTTTGCTGCGTCCACCTACTACAGTTGTCAGGGATGCCGGCCGCTGTCTATTTCCGGTTCTCGCCCTGCAGGCACACGGGAGGATTGCGCTTCCTGCCCCCTTGACATTAGGCCTGGAATGCGGCTTGACTTAGCCAGAGATCTGTGCGCAGCAGTGAGGCGTGCCTGCGCTGGTGAGCACCGGGTACCTCTGCCCCCTGCCAGGGAGCCAGTGGGAGCGCCACCTGGGTGGCTGGCTGGGGGTGACACGAAGCAGGGCTGACTGAAGATGGACGTGTAACATGAGTGAAAAGGAAACCTTTGTTTTTGGAAAGCCAGGGGATGGCAAACGTTCTTGGCCCGCATGCATATTTTGGGCTCCCTACAGCCACTCAGCTCTGCCATTGCAGCAGGGACGCGACCAGGGACAAGGCAGAAATGAGTGCGGTGGCTGCGTTCCAATCCAACTGGACGGACACGAGTGGCCAGCTCGCAGGTCATGAGCTCCCTGCCCTGTTTGCAGTCGGGAGAATTGGGCTTGTTTCTGCATCATGACCCAGCCATGCTGGCTACTGTGCATGCACTGGTGACCTTGCTGGTACAGGCAGCAGAGCCCCACGCCTGTGCAACAGGGGGCGGGGCGGGGAAGGGGGGCAGTAAGTGTGGAAAGAGCATTTGGCTTTGGTTGGGGACCACCCTCTTCCCACCGTTCTCCCTTCCGTCTGTCCTGAGACTCTGGCCTTCAGGAATCATGTCCATGACCTCCCTTGTCCTCTGGCCTGCAGGTGGGGCTGGCCCACGGGGAGCTCAGTTGAGGGAGAGGGAGGTTGGGTCTTTAGTCCCAGCTCCACCCTCCCCCCCCCTGCAGGGTCACAGCTGCTCTTGGGGGCTCTCTCTGTCTCCTGGTGACAGCAGCTTTTCTCTCTTCTCACCCCTGTGACTGATAATAGCACCACTCACACCAGCCCTGGGGTACGGCCTGATTTTTTTATGGGTTCCTAAACCCTGTCCACCCCTATATTAATAATCACTTTATTAAACTGGAATCAAATGACCCAATTGGATGGTGCCCTGACTGGGACCACTTGGAGGCACTCCTGTCTGGGTCCAAATGCTGATCATGCCGCTCGCCGCCTTGGGTGAATCATTTCATCTCTCTGAGCCCCTGGGTTCTCTCTTCTGCACAAAGGAGCAAAAATAACCTCCAGAAGAGGAGGAGGGGTTCACAAACGATGGTGTCTGTGCAATGTCAGGGCGCATCAAAATTCGTTTTAGAGGAGAGGGAGAGAGGGCGAGGGGAGGAAAGAAGGGAGGGAGAGAGGGAGGGAAGGGGGAAGGAAGGGAGGGAGAGAGGGAGGGAAGGAACAAGGGAGGGAGGGAGGGAAGGAGGGAGAGAAGGAGGGAGGGAGGGAGGGAGGGAGGGATCCTCACAACAGTTTGAAGCGGGCAGGGCCGTTAGTCCCCTTGCCCCTAGGGAACCGAGCCTGAGGCTGGGTGTGATGGCGTGTTTGGAGGCTCTGAAGGGGCCTGAGTCCTGGAAAGACAGCAGGCAGCCATCTCTAGTCCCAGCCCTTCTGGAGATATTATTTTAAAAGGCTCTCTAGTTCTGGCCGGTGTGGCTCAGTAGTTTGGAGTGTCACCCTTTAGCACTGAGAGTTCACTGGTTCAATTCCCAGTCAGGGCACATACCCGTTGGGGTACATATGAAAGGCAATTGGTCAATGTTTCTCTTTCACATTGATGCTTTTCTCTCTCTCTCTCTCTCTCTCTCTCTCTCTCTCTCTCCTCTCCCTCCCTCCCTCCCTCCCTCCATCCATTCATCCCTTCATCCCTCCCTCTCTCTAAAATCAATTGGCATATCCTTGAGTGAGAATTTAAAAATAAAAGTTTCCTCAGCCAGGTCCAGGCTCAAATGTGGGCTTTGCCACTCCTTTGCTGTGTGACCTTGGGCAAGTGACACCACTTCTCTGTGCCTCTTCTAAAAATGGGGGGGAAATGGGGTAAAAACACATACCTCACGTGAGGATTAGCACGTCAGGAAGGCAGGCATCCAACTCCCTTTCTGATGGCTGTATGCCCAGTGTCTGACATATAGTTGATGTTCCGTGTTTATGGGATAACTAATTTACATGGTCATTATGTGAATTAATGCATGTACATAGCGCACTTAGCACAGCACCTGCCTCATCGGTGCCCGTGAATGGCAGCTTCATAAGAGGCTTAACAGGAGGCAGGTGCCTGGTGGTTCGCTGTCCGGGCCCTGGAGCCTGCCTGGGCTCGGTTCCTGGTTCTGCCCGCTTTGGCTCTGCAGCCTTCGGCACCTCAATGTCAACTTCCCAGCGCAGAGACAGGATTCACAGTGATACCTGCCTCATGGGCCCACTGAGGACTCCATGGGTCTCCCTGTGCGCCTGGCCCAGAGGCACAGGGGCCTTCGTTCTCCCCTCTGGTTGGGGCAGGCTCCTTGAGCACCGAGGGGGGGAGGGGAGGAGTTGCTGGACTTACCCTGGCCTGGGGACAGGAGACCCGGGCCCCTTGAGGTGTGACGCTGGACTATCACTGCCTTCCAAGCGCCTCGGCTCTCCCACCTGTGAATGGGGGCGCGGGGAGGAGAGGGAGGAGAGGGACCTTGGACAGCGCTTGCAGCTTGCACCTGCACACAGGCCACTCTCCTGCCAGGCCCACGCTCGCTCGCCACGCCTCTGTGAATGGCCCCCGGGCAGTGCATGGACCAGAGCCCTCTGGGCCAGGGGCAGAGCAATGGCGGCACAGACAACGCTAGTAATGGTAGCCTTGTCATTGTTACATTTCAAGGCTTCAGGTGGGAGGAAGGCCTCTTGGGAATGGGGTCCCTGCCCTTTTACCTTTTTCCTTTTGTAAAAAATATATTTTTATTGATTTCAGAGCGAAAGGGAGAGGGAAAGAGGAAAAAAAAAAAAGTAATGATGAGTGGGAATCACTGATCAGCGACCTCCTGCACACCCCCACCCCTCACACACACACACACACACACACACACACACATACACACCAGGGATTGAGCCCACAACCCAGGCAGGTGCCCTGACCCGGATTCAAGCCGTGACCTCCTGGTTCATAGGTCAACGCTCAACCACTGATCCACACTGGCCGGGCCCTGCCCTTTTCTGGCTCCTCCTCCGCTGTGCCCAGTGGAGGCATCACCCTACCCCGCCAATGCCCATTTGATGGGAGCAAAGGGAGGCGGCAGCCCTTGGCATCCAAACTGGGAGATACACTCTTCCCAAGCGCCAGTAGGGTTTCTCTTTTTAACCACCAGGTGCTGACTGATGCCCAAGAGTGTTAGTCCCTCCTCTCCGGGTGGCCGCCCAGGTGCCACAGAGAACAGGGGGGGTAGGGGGAGGCAGCCTGGGGGGAGAGGTGGCTGTGGCCTTCAAGAGTTGCCAGGATAAGTGAGTCCCCAGTGGCTAAACCCAGCCATTGGACATGCATGTCCAGCCCTGCCCCTCAGTCAGGCTCCCGTCCTCTGAGCCCCTCCCCCCTCGGAGTGTCCACCCCTCCCTGAACCTCCGCCTCCTTCCTGAGTCTCCACATCCTTTCCTGATGTCATCCTGTCCCCTCTCTGAGCCCATCCATCTACCCTCTCTGGGCATCTGCCCCCTCTTTGCTCCGCCCCCCCACAACCACCACCACCACTTCCCAATCGCACAGCCCAGGGTTGGCTATAGAGGACCCAGCCATGCCCGGGGCGTCTGAATCCCGCTCTAGACTCGGAGCAGCAGCTTGTAACTCTTAGGGGACTTGGTGCGACTCTTGCCGGCATTCGGGTCTCAGTTTCTCCATTTCTGCCATCAGAGGTTGGCCCAGATGATGAAAGACCCCTTTCCACACTGAGCAGGGAAACATCCCTGTGGTCGGGCGGGATCCAGGCACCCACCCACCTTTCTGAGAATGGCGCCCTCACCCTTGCAGGGCACGGCTCTCAGCAGCTGTCTCCCTGGCATATTTTTGGATTTGCCTTACTGTTACAAAAGTATTTCCAGCTTCCCCTTCCGAAGTCGGCAGCGTGAGGTCCAACGAGGCCCTCCTTTGGTCTGGTTCCCGTCATATTTTCTATCTTGCACAACCTCAGACTTGTCCAGGATGTGTCTCTCGTCACTGGCCAAACACCCTTGCCACAGTTCCCCAGCCAGTGAGCTCTTCATGCCCAGGGCACGCCACACTGCGTGGACCCATTTCCATGGGCGGGTGCGGGACTTGGGGAGCCTAACTCCGGGGCCAAGTCTGTTTATGTGGCTGCCACAAAAAAAAAACACCACTCAGCTCTCCCCCTGCAGGGAGCATTTTGACTGACAGCCCCAGCTGCTGCCCCTGGGGAGGCACCACCTTGTTCTCACTGCGCCCTGCTTCCTGTGGCTGCTGCCAGCCCATGACTCAGTGATAGGGAGACTGAAGCCAGCCCCTCCTGGAGAGACAGAGCTCCTCCTGCAATGGCTTTGGTTCAGCTGAACTTTTATTGCAATTACTAGAGGCCAGTGCATGAAATTCGTGCATGGGGGAGGGGGTCCTCAGCCCAGCCTGAACTCTCTCCAATCTAGAACCCCTTGAGAGATGTCTGACTGACTGTTTAGGCCCAATTCCACTGGGACCAGGCCTAAAATGGGTGGTCAGACATCCCTCTCACAATCCAGGACTGCTGGCTCCCAACTGCTCTCCTGCCTCTGCCTGATTGCCCCTAACAGCTTCTGTCTGCCAGCCTGATCACCCCTAACCACTCCCCTGCCAGCCTGATCAATGCCTAACTGCTCCCCAGCCGGCCTGATTGACCCTAACTGCCCTCCCCTGCCATCCTGGTCACCCCTAATTGCCCTCCCCTGCCATCCTGGTCGCCCCTAACTGCCCTCCCCTGCAGGCCTGGTCACCCCTAACTACCCTCCCCTGCAGGCCTGTCCTCTCACCCAACTGCTCTCCCCTGCTGGCCTGGTCTCCCCCAACTGCCCTCCTCTGCTGGCCTGATCACCCACAACTGACCTCCCCTGCAGGCCTGGTCTCCCCCAACTGCCCTCTTCTGCTGAGCTGGTTATCCCTAACTGCCCACAACTGCCCTCCCCTGCAGGCCATCTCGTGGTGGCCATCTTATGTCCACATGGGGGCAGCCATCTTTGATCACATGGGGGCAGCCATCTTGTGTCTTGGAGTGATGGTCAATTTGCATATTAGTCTTTTATTAGATAGGGTGCTCCAGTCCAGACTCCTCCTACCCAACCTGCCTCTATCTCCTTTCCATCCCCAAGTCTGCATCCTCACAAGTCTGAAGGCTCTCTCTGGCTCCTGTTCCCTCCCTGAAATCCTCTTATCTGCCTCATCCAGTCTCAACATGGGTTTCTCCGTGGGCCACGCTCACAGTTATCAACGAGGAGACTGTCAAGGTGTGTGCCTCAGAGCCAACGATACCAGCTAGTATTTCATGAGCACGCACTGTGGGCCAGACGCTCTCTTAACCAATCCTCACTGCAGCCTCGCGAGGGAAGAACTCCAGCCATTCCGTTTCATAATCAGGAAACTGGAGCTCGAGGAGGAAGTCACTTACTCAAAGCCGTAAATAGAAAATAGCTGTGGAGCCTCCAGAAATGTGTGCTGTTTGTCTCACCCTCTCTGCCGCATAAGCCTGTGAATGCAGGTGCTAACGTCACTTTGTGTTCATCATTGTCTGCTGCTCCCCAGAGCCTCACCGGTCCCTGGCATGGTGAAGGCTCTCAATAAATATTTGCTGAAACTGCAAATGAAGAAACGAGCAGCCAGAGAGCTGCGGACAATGACCAGCGGCCCATCCACATGACAAGAAGGCTGTGTGTGCTCAGGCTGAAAAGGAAGCAGCTTTTGTTTGACAGTCCTTGGCTCCAGTTAAACACGAGGATATGAGTTTGAGTTTCTATATTTGTTAAAACGTATTTAGCTTCTCTTTCTTTCTCTTTCATCCCGTTCTCTCCATCCTTGAGGGGCAGAGGAGAGCAATGCAAGGAATTAGTCAAACCTAGTAGGACGCCTGGCTCTGCCACCCACAACTTTAGGGGCCACGGTTTCCTCATCAGTAAAGTGGGGATAGCAATGTCAACTATCCAGTGCCTGGCAGAGGGGGGATTGGGTGAGCACACAGTGGGTCCTGGGCTCCTGCCCGCGGTCCTGTTAGGCCACGGCGTGGGGCCCAGCCCTGGTGCCAAGCCTGGCTGAGTGGGGAGGCCTGGTGGCTGCAGTGGCTGGAACATCAGTCCCCGAGGGCTCAGGAAGCCCAGGGCTGGCAGCCTGCTCCCTTTCCCCAGCTGGGTGGTGGCATCCTGCCAGCCCTCCAAGCCTGCGGGCAAGTCTCGGGCCCCTGGCTGTCCCAGTTTCTGCCAGCAGCCGAGGGACCAAGCGTGAGTCATGGCATCAGCACCAGATTCCCACAGCTGCCCCCTGGACCGGCGGGCCGGACGGGATTAGTAACTGGATCACAGCGCCCGCCTCGGAGAGTGTCAGCGGCTGGGGATCACAGCCGCCGTCCCTGCTGCGGGAGGCCTCGGTGCGCTGTTCCATCCTCCTGGGCCTTACTGCACAGAGGGAGACTGGGAGAGGGAGGCGCCCAGGCTCACTGAAACTCAGTGGCAAAATGGTGCCTGGAACCCACATTTTCTGTCTCCTCAAAAGTTCACTCATTTGTTCTTCTTCCTTCCTTCTTTCCTTCCTTCCTTCTCTTTCTCCCTTCCTCCCTTCCTCCCTTCTTCCTTCCCTCCCTCCTTCCCTCTCTCCTTCCTTCCTTCCTTCCTTCCTTCCTTCCTTCCTTCCTTCCTTCCTTCTTTCCTTCCTTTCGTGCTTTCCTTTTCTCATTCATATTTTATGTCATGACTCTAAAAAGTATATCTCAGTTCTGTCCACTCTCCCCGCTACTGCTGTCACCCCTGTGGGCCCAGCCACTGATACCGGTAGTTCTCACCTGCACAGCAGCCTCTATGCAATCATTGTCACACAGCAGACAGGGGGTCTCTTTATTTTATTTTTATTTTTTAAATGATTCTTTATTGTTGAAAGTATTACATATGTCTCCTTCTCTCCCCCTACCCCCCCCCCCATCCCTCCAGCCCACCTTCACCCAGGGGACCTTTTAAAACAATAAAAATTAGACCATGTTATCCTCTTTACCATTCCTACACTTTGCCATCTTATTCAGAATCAAACTCCCAGGGCACAAGTCAGGAGGCAGCAAGGCCTCCGAATCCCGCCCCTGCCCCTGCCCCTCCAGGTCTGTGCTCCTGCCACTCGCCCCTCACCCACCTGGTCCCAGTCACGTTGCCCTCCTCAGTGTAGATTCCAGGTCAGTCCTTCCTCGCAGCCTCCTCATGTGCTGCTCCCTATGACCGGAACACTTGTCCCAGCATTCCCTCCACCCTCCCATCGCGGAGCGAGCACCCCCTCCTCGGAGAGCCTGGTCAGGCAGCTTGTCCACCCCCATGCCACCAGCCGCTCCCTCACCCACCACCCTGCCTCACTCCCCCATAGCCTGTGGCTGCATTGCACTTACCATCTCAGCTCGTTTGCTTACTTGTTTAGCAGCTGGACCCCCCATCAGAGAGGCTGCTCCCTGAAGGCAGGGTCCTGTTCTCCACTGTGGACCCAGACCCTAGAGAGTCTCTGGCATAGAGAAGGTGCTCAACAAATATTTCTTGGTTGGATGAATGAATGAATGAATGAATGAGTGAGTGAGTGAAAAGACTGAACAATGGAATTGGTGGATGTGAAGGGAGAAGGGCTGATCTTGAGAAAAAATCACTGAAGAAAAAGCCTCTTTATATTTCCTCACTCATTTACACTTACTCTGAGTTGTACTCTCCTCCTGTCTCCTCTGCCCTTATTCTAAACACACACACACACACACAACGACTTCACGCTTAGGGGCAATGACAGAATACTCCCGTCCAAAGTTTTTATTTTTAGCCGCCTTCAAAGGTTAAAGCCAAACCAATGAAGAGCTACTGGTGGAATCTCTGCCACTAGTGAGGCTGGGAGATTGTCTTCTCTCCCTGACATCACGTTCAGGAGGCAGCTACCCCGCCGCCTCAGGTGCGGGCTGGGAGCCCACCCTCAAGCCAGGCTGGACCACAGAGTCTTCATCACCTCACTGGTCTCCGTCACCTCACTCCCCTCCCGCACCCACCACTTTCCCAAGATAAATCAACCAGGTCAGTCAACACGTTTTGATGAAAAAGAAACAAGTTAGTCTTTTGACTCGACAAAGTGGGCCTTTCTCAAGGCAGAGGGGCCGGGGCAGTCCGGAGCATGTGGAATAAGCGCCGCCGGGTGAAGACAAGGCCCCTTTTGTGTCCGGGGACAAAGATAGAGTGTCCCGGCAAGATGGGGCCGGGGCCTTTGCAACGCCAGCTCCCGCGGCCTGGATTGGCTGGCCCTCAGACAAGCGCACCCCGTGACGGGGCCGCCCAGCCTTCCAGCCACCAGCCGCCACCACCGCGCTTCCCTTCAGCAAACAATAGGGTGGGAGTGAAATAAATCATGACACCAGACTGTCTGGCCTGTCCTGGCCACCCGGTACTCACGGAGTTGGGAATGTTTAAGTTCTTCAGACCTGGGACTTGTGAGGTCAAGAGGCCGCGAGGTCTCCCCTGCCTTTGGAGATGAACAGATTCCTTGGGGTTGGTCCCGGGTTGGATGACTCTGGACAAGTCACTCCACCTCTCTGAGCCTCTGTTTCCCCATCTGCAAAATGGGACAGCAATAGCTCCCCTGCAACTGCTGTGTCAGTTCAATGAGATGGCATCTCTCAAGGTCAAGGCCCCTGCCTGGCACAGAGCTATTCTCTCATTGGACACTCAGAATACCATCTCCTCGGGAGGCAGGACAATCACTGACTAAAGAAGACACTGAGGCTTGAAGGAAATTTGGAGGATTCGAACTCCTGGGGAGGGGAGGTATTCTGGAAGGGCACTGGCACAGTTATGAGCGGCACAGGCTGACAGATGCTGAGATGGTAAAAGAATCTTCAAGGCAGAAATATTGAGAGAACCAGAGACCACTGCTGGGTCATACCTCAGGGCCTTTGTCCATGCTATGCCCACTGCAGGAAATGCCTTTTCCTTTTCCTTTTCCTTTTTTTTATTTTTCTTTTGGCCAGGTTAATGCTGCCTTGCCTTTTAAGACTCACCTTAGCCTAGAAAAGGAGAAAAATAACTTTTCATTGGGAAACCTGTTGTACTGTTTAAAATGTTTGCTATGTAAAATAAAACTTAATGAAATACTTCGATGAATGTGTTTTCACCTACTGATCGCCTACGATTCATCAGACATTGTTAAACAGAGGAGATCCTGGCCCCTTGGGGGCTACGATTCTGGGTCCGGAGCACTCAGTCACGGACACAATGGAAATCACTGGGGAGCGTGACAAATCCCCGATCCCTGGCCCCACCCGGGCTCCTGAGTTTATTGGTCTGCCGTGGGGGTGGGGATTTTAAACAGCTCCAGGGTGACTCCAGGGTGCAGGGGTCGGTGAGGAACCACAGGTCTGGGGAGGGTCACATGAACAGAACGCACATCAGGCCCTGGGAGGAGAGCTTAGCGGGGACGAGGGCCCAGCGAAGATGGGCCGCTGTCTAAGGCAGCTTAGAGAGGAGCTCAGGGAGGGGACAGCGGAGAGGACAGACCCAAAGAAAGTGAGAGAATGAATCATGGGAAATCTGGGGCAGGGGACGAGGGGAGCAGCCGAGTAAAGTTCTAGACTCACAGGTAAGATTCGCAACGCGCAGGTTGAGAACCGCTAGCAGGGTGGCCTAAGACACAGATATTTACGTTATGATTCATAACAGTAGCAAAATTACAGTTATGAAGTAGCAATGGAAATAATTTTATGGTTAGCGGTCACCGCAACATGAGGAACTGTATTAAAGGGTTGTGGCATTAGAAAGGTTGAGAACCGCTAACAGATAGGACCTCGGCCAGGAAGAGCTTTGAAATGATTGCTGTCACCATCTAAAGCTCCAGCAGCCCGGCTCCCTCAGGTTTGGAGGGGTTAGTGCTGGGCTGAGGACCTGGCTCTTCCTCCTTCCTTCCCGGCTCTAACTTCCTGGCAGGCCCTCTTACCCCGGCTCTCAGCTCTCATAACCCAAGTGGAAGGGGGCAAGGAGAGCCTGATCCAAATATTGGGATCGTCTTTACTTGTCCCGGTGTGATCACAGGGAACCAGAGCCAGCCCCTCCCTCCTCCTTTCTCACCACCCCCATCCCACCCACGCCAGCCCAGAGAAGCAGGAGGCTCAGAGGAGAGGGAAAGAGAGAGGCATCCATCAGAAGTCGAGGAGCCCGACCCCGTACCTTGATGAAGGGGTGTCCTCTCTGAGCCTGGGCTGCTGAGTCCATCTGACTTGGGGGGGCTGCTCTTGCCTCACAGATGAGAAGCAGGTGGGGCATGGCCAAAGGTGGAGGGCAGTGGCCCGGTCTGTAACGAGGCCGTGAACTCCATTCAGCGTGACTGGGTTCCCAGTGTCACCTTGTGCCGTGGAGCTCGGAGGCTCGGACCCTCAGAGTCCTCGAAATTAGAGGAATAAATTAGGAAGTTATTTTAGAGTCTTGCATTAAAATCGTGTTCAAGTAACACAGAAATGTCATATCGTTTTAGCAGCTCAGATTCGAATGTTGCTCTACGACGTCTTAGAATATTGTAGCAGGACCTTATGCAATGTTATGTGTTAGAATAGTGTGTTGCCTTAGAGTGTTAGATGAGATTGTGGGTTGGGAATAGGCTAAAATGTTAAATTAGAATATGAAGTTGTCCCAGAATGTATTTCAAGGTTATAATAGCATATTAGAGTGTTATATTAAAACTAGAGGCCCAGTGCACAAAATTCATGCATGAGGGGGGATGTCCGTCAGCCCAGCCTGTGCCCTCTCCAATCTGGGACCCTTCAAGGGATGTCCAACTGCCCTTTTAGACCCGATCCCAGTTGGACATCCCTCTCACATGCCAGAACTGCTGGCTCCCAACTGCTCGCCTGCCTGCCTTCCTGATTGCCCCTAACCACTTCTGCTGCCAGCCTGATCACCCCCTAACCACTCCCATGCCAGCCTGATTGATGTCTAACTTCTCCCCTGCCAACCTGTTTGCCCACAACTTCCCTCCTCTGCTGGGATGGCCACCTCTAACTTCCCTCCCCTACAGGGTTGATTGCCTCCAACTGCCCTCCCTCGCAGACCTGATCCCTCTCAACTGCCCTCCCCTGCTGGCTATCTTGTGGTGCCCATCTTGTGTCTAAATGGGGGCAGGATCTTTGACCACATGGGAGTAGCCATCTTGTTTGGAGTGATGGTCAATCTGCATATTACTCTTTTATTAGATAGGATAGAGGCCTGGTGCATGGGTGGGGGCCAGCTGGTTTGCCCTAAAGGGTGTCCCAGATCAGGGTGGGGGTTCCCTTGGGGTGTGGGGTGGCCTGGGCGAGGGGCCTGTGGTGGTTTGCAGGTCAGCCACGTCCCCTGGCAACCCAAGCAGAGGCCCTGGTATCTGGAATGTATTTACCTTCTACAATTGAAACTTTGTAGCCTGGAGTGAAGCCAAGCCCCTGCTCACTCCGTGGATGCTGCCATTTCTGTTTGAATTTGTTTACCTTCTATAATTGAAACTTTATAGCCTGGAGTGAAGGCCTAGGACAGCCAGGGTCTGTGGAAAGCTTGGCTTCCCCTATTGCCGGGGAATCCCAAGCCTCTCAACTGCTCCTGTGGCTGCAGCCATCTTGGTTGGGGTTAATTTGCATGCTTGCTCTGATTGGCTGGGGGTGTGGCTGGGGGCATAACTTGTGGGTGTAGTGGAGTGATGGTTAATTTTCATATCACTCTTTTATTAGGTAGGATATTGTGTCAGAATGTTTTGTTAGTATGTTTGCTTAAGATGGCATGTTGAATCTTAAAATCAAACGCCAATTCATGGGCCCTAGCTGGTGTGGCTCAGTGAATAGAGTGCCAGCTTGCACATCCAAAGGTCATAGGTTTCATTCCTGGTCAAGGGCATGTACTTGGGCTGCAGGTTTGATCCCTGGTCTTGGTTGGGGTGAGTGTATGAGGCAACCAATAGATGTATCTCTCTCACGCCAATGTTTCTCTCTCCCTCTCCCTTCCACTCTGTCTAAAAAAATTAGTGGAAAAATATCCTTGGTGAGGATTGAAAAAAAGAAAAAAAGCCAATTCATGGGATTTGGGGATGCTTTGATGGGGTACAGAATGATGCCTGGCCTGGGAATCTTGGAAGAGCTGGATTGGGGTTACCCTCCTAGGGCCTCAGTTTCCCCACTTTAAGACAGGCTGTTGATAGTGTGCCCTCTAGAGCCTCCCTCACACTGACTGTATGGGCTCTGTGTGCTGGAATCTCCCCCCTTTGCCTCCCCCTGGGATGGAAGTGAGAATTCCCATTAACAATGAGGCTGATCTTATCAGGGAATGAATGACTTTCTGGGAGTAAACAGCTTCCACACCGGCAGGAAAAGTAAGAAGATCAAGTGACCAGGGTGAGAGAAACTCCGGTCCTGGAGCCAACTGCTCACTGAAGGCATCACAGGCCCTCCTTTCCTCAGGAGGAACCAGGGTCCCTGCCTCCCCCATGTCCAGGGAACCCTCCCGACATCCTCTCACTCGCCAGCCCTCTCCAAACCCCAGGGCTGACCACAGTTCTGGGATCCCCACCATTGGCTGGAGAGGGGAACTGCTGACTTCTGAACCCCGCCCACCTTGGCCACATCCCCATCATCTCCAAGTCTGCCCCCTTCCCCATGTGGGTTAGGCCCCTTCAGAAGTAAGCCTTGAACAGGTGGTTGGAGCAAAAATATCCTAGGGCTGCTCGATCCCAACCCTTCCTGGTCCTTACTCCCCCCCACCCCCCACCCCCCCAAAAAAAGTGATGCCAAGGTGAGCTGGGAAAATCCTCTCGCTCACACATACTCTGTTGCATACATTCCCAGAGGTTTCAGGCGCCCCCACCCAGAGACTCTAGTGGTCTATGACCTAAGACAGGGAAGGGGTGGAGCTCATGCCCAGCAGATCAGCTCAGATCAGCTCAGCACCATGAGTGCTCTGGTAAAAGCCACTTCCCCTTCTGACCCTGTGTCCTCAGCTGCAAGATGGGGTGAGGGCTTTAGCCTTTGGGCATTGTGGCAGGACCTTGAGATCATGTCTGCACAGTATTTCACACAGCACCTGTCAAGTGGCAAGGGCAAGGGCAAGAGCAAGGGCACTGAGCTGGAAGAGACTCAGATCATCTAGACCTGGGCACACCCCATGCCCTCCCCCATGCCCTCCCTGCAAGCCCCGATTTGGAGAATAACATCCATTCCCTATGGTCATCCTGAAATGAAAGGGGAAATCCGTAGGAGAAAGTGAGCAGGAGTCTTCAGTTTTGAAGGAGGCATTGCTAGGAAGCTGGCCGTGAGCACAAGGCTTTTGCTGAAATAAGTCTGTTGATAGCTGCAAGGGCATCTGATAAGGCAGACAAGGTCCTTGACATTGAGAGTTAAGAGGCTTGAGCAAGATTCTAGCCTCACACTCTTCACTGGCTGACCTCTTTCTATCTCAGGACGTAAGTCATCTGTAAAATGGGGCTTAAAAGGCACTTCAAATTGTTAGTTACAAAATAGCCTGGGAGATGTAAAGCGCAGCACAAGAAGAGTCAGGCCTGCTTCAGCGGTTGGAGTGTTGTCCCACGCACCAGGAGATCACCAGTTTAATTGCAGGTCACAGCAATTGCCTGGGCTGTGGGCTCTGTCCCCAGTGGGGGGCATGCAGGAGGCAGCCAATTGATGTTTCCATGTCTCTCCACTTATTCCTTCCTCTCTCTCTCAAATCAATAAAAACATTAAAAAAGACAGAAAGAAAGAAAGAAAGAAAGAAAGAAAGAAAGAAAGAAAGAAAGAAAGAAAGAAAAAAAGAAAAATAGTCAACAATACTGCAATAACTATGCATGGAACCAGGTGGGTACTAGAATTATCAGTACTCACTTCATAAATTATATAAATGTCTAACCACTATGCTGTGCACCTGAAACTAGTATGTATGTGTATGTGTGTGTGTATATATATATATATATATATATATATATATATATATATATAAAAGCCTAAGCCACTGGCTGACTGGCTGACTGAGCACAAGCTAAGAAGTGCACAGACCACCAGGGGGCAGATGCTCTACGCAGGAGCAGAAATCACAAGCACGGAAAGATGGAACAAACTGATGAATCTCAAAGGGAAGGGGGGAGGGGGGAGGACAGAAAGAGATTAAGCAAAGATCTTATATGCATACTAGAGGCCCACTGCACAAATTTGTGCACCAGTGAAGTGCCTTGGCCTGGCCTGCAGGATTCAGGCTGAAACCGGCTCTCCGACATCCCCCAAAGGATCCTGGATTGCAAGAGGGCACAGGCCAGCCTGAGGGACTCCATTTAGTATGAAATAATATTGAATGTCAACTGTAATAAAGAAGAAAGACATTTCTTTTACAGAGCATTGTAAGAGTCAAATAAGTGGTTAAACTTTTAAATCCAGAAAGAGCCATAAGATGCCTTATGTGGTATGTGGTGATGAAATGGAGAAGAAAGGGAAGAGTGAAAGGAGTGGGGGAGGGAATAACATAGAGGAATTGCACAAATGGGCAGTCCCTGGGACGGTCCCCAGGGCAACTTACAGAAATAGTACGTGGGTGAGCAGTCAGCAGATTTAAGTCTAATACCAGCTGTGCCATTAGCTTGTTATGTGACCTTCTTCTGGTCCACTACCCTCTCTGGGCCTCAGCATCCCATAGGTAACATAGGTCAAACAGACGAGATGACATTTAATGAGGCACCCAACCCTGGGCCTTTAGATCCCCTTTAGTGCAGCCACAAGCCCTTGGTTCCTGGAAGTGCCTCATGGGGTTTTTTATTCTGGAATCTCCCCCTTTGCCTCCTCCTGGGCTGGAAGGGGAGACTTGAGTTGCCCACAATTTCTGAACACCTTCATTCTTCTTTTCTTTTCTTTTAGTATATTTTATTGATTTTCCACAGAGAGGAAGGAAGAGGGATAGAGAGCTAGAAACGTCGATGAAAGAAAAATATCGACCAGCTGCCTCTTGCACACCCCCTACTGGGGATATGCCCGCAACCAAGGTACATGCCTTTGACCAGAATCGAACCCGGGACCCTTCAGTCCCCAAGCCGACGCTCTATCCATTGAACCAAACTGGTTTCAGCTTCATTCTCATTTTCATGATTGGCCCAAAGATGGCAAAGGAAGGATCCCAAACTCCTAAAGGAAGAGGGCAGTTAGTGGTCTGAAGCTTGGTGACAATTCCCAGATTCTACTTGTCTGCTTTTCCTGTGGTCACCTATGGGAAACAGTGGGAATTAAGCAAATGTGTGCGAGACACAGTACTGGCACTGAAGCAAAGCAGTGAGCAGTATAGATCCAGTTGTGGCTGTCATGGCACTAGCATTCAGGGAATGGGATAGACAATACAACAGGGCTCTGTTGTTTGGTTCATATACACTGAATGGCCAGTTTATTATAACCTCTGAATGCATAATAATCTGCCCACTCAGTGTATATCCTATATAATAAAAGGCTAATATTCAAATTGTCCCCTTGACTAGGAGGTCAACCAGCAGGCCGGCCAACCACCGTGTCCCCTCCCTCTGGCCAGGTTGGCTGGACCCCCATTCATGCATGAAATCATGCACCAGGCCTCTAATATATATGGGGGGGGGGGGGTAATTCCCTCAACCCAGCCTGCACCCTTTCCAATCTGGGACCCCCTCAGGGGATGTCCGACTGCCTCTCACAATCTGGGACCACTGGCTCCTAACCTCTCACCTGCCTGCCTTATCGCCCCTAACCACTCCCCTGCTGGCCTGATCACCCCTAACTGCCTCTGCCTTGCCCTGCACCCAGGACCCAGGATTCTCTCCTCTGGCAGGTCACAGACACCTGGGACCTGGGCTGGCTTTGCCTGGGCTGGCAGCAGCCACAGAGGACCATGGGCTGGTGGCTTCACTCAGGCCTCAGCTGCAGGTACCCAGGACAGTGGGGCAAGCAGCTTGTCCCTCTCCCAGGCCACAGTCACAGGCTCTGGCACTTGGGACCACAGAGTGGGTGGCTTGTCCCTCTCCTGGTCCATAGCCTGTCTTGTCCCCATTCCTCTCTCATGAGTTCATTTATGCCTGGCTGGTCCCCATTCCTCTCTCCTCAGTATTGAGTGTCTGAGTCATGAGGGCATAAGGGCATGAGGACCATTTGCATATTAGCTCTTTATTATATATACACATATATACAGATTGGCCAGATTATTATGCATTGAGAGATCATAATAATCTGGTCACTCAGTGTATGTTTATTATTATTATATTTTCTTGTTGAATTTATACCTTTACCAATATATAATGTTCTTCTTTGTCTTTTGTAACAATGTTTGGCTTTAAGTTTATTTTGTCTGATGTTAGTATAGCTATCTCTTTTCATTACTATTGGAATGGTATATCTTTTTCTATCTTTTCACTTTCTTTTTATATATATTTTATTGATTTTTTACAGAGAGGGAGAGAGAGGGATAGAGAGTTAGAAACATAGATGAGAGAGAATCACCGATCAGCTGCCTCCTGCACACCCCCTACTGGGGATGTGCCTGCAGCCAAGGTACATGCCCTTGACTAGAATCGAACCCGGGACCTTTCAGTCATCAGGCCAATGCTCTATCCACTGAGCCAAACTGGTTTTTGGCTATCTTTTCACTTTCAACTTGTTTGTGTGTTTGGACCTTAAGTGAGTCTGTTGTAGACAACATATAGTTGAATATGTTTTCTTTTTCTTTTTTTTCTTTTTTAATATTATTTTTAAACCCGTTTTGCCATCTTGTGCTTTTTGATTGGATTGTTTAATCCATTTTCATTGACAATGATGACAGATAAAAAAGAACTTACTTTTGCCATTTTGTTCTCTTCTGTGTCTTATCGCTCTTTTTGTCCCTCATTTATTTCATTATTGCCTTATTTAGTGTTTAGTTGATTTTTTGTAGTGATGTTTTTTATTCCCTTCTTGTTTCCTTTTGTGTATCTCCTATAGACATTTAAAATATCTATAGAAACATATCCTATAGATATTTATAAAATCTATAGAAATATATTATAAGGTAATTAGAATTACTTATACATTTTTAAATTTTTAATGGTTATCATGGGGATTATATATAACAGCCTAAAATTATATCAATCTAATATGAATTGATACCAACTTAATTTCAATTACATATAAAAATTCCACTTCTATACCGTCTGCCCTTTTTCCCACTTTATGTTATTGATATCACAGAATACATCTTATATGTTGTGTACTTACTAACATTGATTTATAATTATTTTATTTATTTGTCTTTAAATCTTGTAGAAAACTAAAAGTACAGGTACAAACCAAGATTATAGTAATAGTCGCTTTTATATTTGCCCAAGTATTTACCTTTACCAGATATCTTTATTTTTTCATACAACTGGAGTTACTGTTTAGTATCTTTTTATTTCAATCTGAACGCTCCCACTAACATTTCTCAATAAGGCAGATCTAGCGGTAATAAACTCCCTAAGCTTTTATTTATTTTTATTTTTTTAAATATCTTAATTTCTTCCTAATTTTTAGAGAATATTTTTGCTGGATATAGAATTCTTAGTTGAGAGGTTATTTTCTCCTTTCAACACTTGAAATAATATTCTCCCACTGACTTCTAGCCTTCAAGGTTTATGCTCAGGAATCGGCTGGTAATCACATTGAGGATCCTCTGTATGTGATGACTCACTTCTTGCTCCTTTCAAGATTTTCTCTTTGGCTCTGACTTTTTACAAGCTGATTATAATGCAGCTCAGTGTGGGTCAGTTAGAGTATGTACTTGGAGTTCATTAAAGTTCTTAGATTTGAAGATACATCAAATCTGGAAAGTTTTACCCATTATTTCTTCAAATAATCTCTCTGTCCTTTTCCTTCCTCCTGTTTGGGACTCCCATAATACATATATTGGCCCTTTGATGCTATCCCCAAAATCTGTTGGTCTCTGTTCACTTTTCTTTATTTTTCCTTTCTGCCCTTTAGATTCAATCATTTCAATTGTCCTGTATTCAAGTTCACTGATACTTTCTTCAGCTTGCTTAAATGTATTGCCCATCACAGGCAGGAAAATGGTAGACTAGAAAGCTCCAATCTCTTGTCCCTCCTGCAGAAGCATCAAAAACAACAAAAGCAAAAGCAAAAAACTGCAGTGAACTAATACTAATACTAATCTAGGAAACAGTGGTTTATAGCAAACCAAGTGCACATCCCATCAAGATGCTTGGGAGAAAAGATTATGGGTGGACACAGACAATACCATGCATGAACCCAAATATCTGTGTGTCTATAGTTCCCCTGCAGCTTTCATGAGCAGTGTCTGCTGCTCTTCCCACCTGAGACCCACGTTAGACAAAACATGGACCTGTCCTCAGGCATACCTCACCAGGTTAGTCTGTTGCAGATAACCTGGTTTGTAGCCTCTGGTTTGAGGGAGGGAACTGGGGACTGGGCTGCCACCTCCTCCAGACCATGACCACCCTTGTGCCAGGAAGAGAATGGAATCAGGGCTTGGTAAAACCACCACAAAACGTTTCCTGCTGCTTTGAAGGTGGCCTTTTCTTGAATGGGTGTTCATTTGGTTGTTGTAAACCTTTGACTATTTTTCAGATCGCCTATATTCGTTCAGCCCAGTTTCTGGGTTTTTGTTCTTGTTTTTGATGCTTCTGAGGGCGCAAAGAGAACTTGGAGCTTCCTCGTCTGCCATTCTGCTGTCTTAGATGGACAATACATTTGAAACACTCAGATGTACAATACAGGGAAACGAGCAGCATTGCTGGTGTGAATGTGTTCAGGGCAGAAGCTGCTACAGATCATTGGAATCAGGAGAGGCCTCGGGGAAAGGATGACTTTTGAACTGAAGGAGGGGAAGGAAAACACAAGGAAAGAAACAGAAAAGTGCAAGAGCAAAGAGAAAGGCCCCGAAGTGGAAAAGAACCTGGTTTGTCCTGGACCCTGTTGGCAGGCGGATGTGCCTGAAGGCCTGGGAGCCAAAGCAGATAGGGTCTGGGACCAGGACGTGCAGGTGGGCTTTCCTCCGTGATGAGATCCCATAGAGGATTTTAGGGACCAATGAGATCTTATAATTTTTGTTTAAAATTCCAAGGTGATTTGGGAGGTAAGGCCTATGGCGGCCAGTGAGGGGGCTGATATAGATGCCCTGAGAGAGAAGAAGCCATCTTGGAACTGGGGGCCAGCTCCTGGCAGGCGTCACGGTGAGGCTGAGAGTTTCATGGGTCAGCCTGGCTGCATCCCTGAGGGCTTTCGGAGATGCGGTAGGGAATACCTCTGGCCAAGTCAAACTACGTCTGGTGCCAGGGCAGGGGAGGGGGCTGCTTTTGTTGCCCCGTGGACTTCTTCTGAAGTTCTGTGCTCCGCCTCTACCAGCTGTGCCTTTGTCCGGGGAAGAGAAGACAAGCTGTGACCCCGGAGTGCGCAGAACCAGCATCTGAGAGATCCGTGCTATTTGAACAGGAACTAGACCCCTCAGAAGATGGAGAAGCTGGGGCCCAAGGAAGGGCATGTGGCCGCGGCTCACAGTGAATGGGCCTCCTTCCGCGGCGGTGAGTCAAGGACTGATTCACTCAGTTCCTCCTGAGCCTGAGGTGTCAGCATTCTCAGTGTCTGAGGTTAAACACAAGGATTTCCAGAGTCGACAGGCCCGGCCAGAGTCCTGACCCTCAGACCCAAAGTGTGATGTTGTGCAAGCTGCTGCCCCTCTTGGAGCCTCAGTTTCCCCATCTGTACCCCTGAGGTGATACCAGTCCCCACAACAGTGGGTTATTGTGAAGTACGTGGGCTAATGTGTACAAAGCACTTAGCAGGTACCTGGCTCCTAGTCCCTGTTGTAAGTGCTCAGGAAGTGATCTCCGCAAGGACATGGCTAATCACTGTGATAACTGCAATTATTAGGGGGGGGACAACAATCTCCGGTACCCCGCAGAAGTCCAGCGTGGTCTGGCTTGGGAGAAGGTCAGGGGGAGGGACCCTTTTTTCCTATTCCCTCCGTCTTAGCCACAGAGCTCACCTGCTCTCAGGCCCTGCAGTCCACTTCGTGTTGAAAACGAAATGTCACGGGTCACAGAGAAGAAAGGAGAACCTGCAGGAGAAAGGACTGTGAATGATTGCATCCAGGCCTCGTGGACAGGTGGCATTTGAGCTGGACCTTGTGGTTAGGTTGGAGCCATGCATGCTAAATTGCACAGGTGCATTCTGGGGGAAGGGAGGCGCCTTGGCCAAGGTTTGGGGGTAGGAAACCGTTTCCTATTCCTTCTGGGGAGACAGAAAAGGAGTGGTTTATTTTGGCCACAATGGTGTTTAAGATGGGAGGGTGAGTGGCTGGCTGTGGCTAGATCGTGGGTGCTGGGGTAAGGAAACTTGGTTTTACCTGTAAGTGATGAGAAGCTGTGACTGCTCCTAAGGAAGGGAGGACCACACCTAGAGCTGGGCTTGGGAAGACCATGCTCTGTCAGCCCCTACCCAGGCCAGAGCCTCCAATACCCACCACCCCCAGGGCCACTGCCGTGGGCTAGGCCAGGGATGCTGAGGCCTAACCTGGGGCCATGAAATTGTGGATAGAAGGAGGTTCCAGAGAAGGTAGTAGAATGAACAAGGTATGATCAGTAACTACTGTGTTTCCCCGAAAATAAGACATCCTCCGAAAATAAGACCTAGCGCATGGAAAGATAAGACATCCCCTGAAAATAAGACCTAGCACAACTTTGGGAGAAAAAATTAATATGACACTGTCTTATTTTCGGGGAAACGATAGATGTGACCAGGGGGAGGGAGGATCCAAGGCCAACTCCCAAACTGACAGCTTGGGCAACCGGACGTCTGAGAGGAAGGCCAAGGATGG
This sequence comes from Pipistrellus kuhlii, assembly GCF_014108245.1. Taxonomy (NCBI): domain Eukaryota; kingdom Metazoa; phylum Chordata; class Mammalia; order Chiroptera; family Vespertilionidae; genus Pipistrellus; species Pipistrellus kuhlii. The sequence goes on along the minus strand of NW_023425562.1, from coordinate 56,375,585 downwards.
ACGAGGTTTGGGGGAGAAGATGGCGGTGGCCGCTCCGGACACGCCTTGCTGGAGGAGCCCTTCAGTGGACTCTGTGGATCTGAGAGGCCGCAGGTTTGGGGACGGGTGTTTGGCAGCATTTCTGCCCTGAGCTTGGCTGGTTCGTGGCGGGGCACAGGCGGAGGAGAGGAGGCTCCTGCAGGGATGCTGGCTGCTGCCGCCCCCTTAGTCCGAGTGCACCCCAGCCTGGCCTGGCCCTCCCCTCGGCCGCCATTCCCCCTTCTCATCTTACACTTCCTTTCTGGCCCTCACATCACGGGCATCCTTTTAGGGAACTTGGAAACCAGGCCTCGTGTCTTTAACTTACAAAATTATACACTCCAATGAGCCGGAAAGGGGCTTTCGGAATAATTCTATTGAAAATATGTGGGTTTTCGCCTTGAAATCATCTTCCTGAAATTATCCCCTTTCTCTCTTTATAAATATTAAAAAGAAGAAATCAGAGCTTAGTGCTTTAAATCCCTACTCAGGGCCTTTCTTGTCTGCCTCCCAGGAAAGTAAACCAGTCATTTCTGAGGAAGGAAAAGGGGACTGGCTGGGTTCCCTTTAACACGACCCCCATCCAGACCCACCTTTTGGGACGCCCCTGGCCAATCCCTCCTGGTCCCCCTACAGCAAAGCTGGAATTTGCTGGAATCTTATATGTCCGTGTGGGGGGGTGAGGGAGAAGGGTGGGGAGAGGGAAGGTAAGGAAGGCTGCCGAGAGATGGAGGCAGCGAGACAGAAAAGTGGGAGAGAGAGAGCGAGAGAGCAGCAGAGGGAAAGCAGGGAGGATTAGGAGAGAGACAGTGAGAGGGAGAGCGAGAAATAGGTCTGGGGAAAAAGGCAGAGACATAAAGACCCAGAGATAGATGGGCTGGGGCAAGCGTGCAGAGACACAGAGCCCCGAGATTAAAGGAGACAGAGCATAGGAGTGGGCGGGGAGCACCCAGACACAGAGAGAATGAGAAGGCAGAGACAGAGAGAGAGTGGAGGGTTAGAGGAGGCGACGGGGAGCCGGGGGGCAGAGAATGATGCAGAGAGAGGCCCCCCGGGATGGAGATGACACAGACTGACAGGCGGGGTCGAAAAGAGCGGTGGGGGGAGGCACAGCAGACAGTGACACATGGCAGGGGAGTGGGGAGATGACAAGGAGACGGAGCAGGCCCGAGCCGCCCTCGGGCTGGCGGCCAGCTTGTGCTGGGGAGGAGCACGGGGCTCGTGTGCGGACAGTGTCCAATGGAGGAAACTTCCTCCTTCCCGGCTCCTCGGGCACCTGCCTCCTCCGTCCATGACGTAGGCTCAGTCCTGCTGACTCTGATGCATGAGGCAGGGGCAGGAGCAGAGGGAAGAGGTGGACAGGGGCTAGGCTGAGAGGACGCGAGGACCCATATTCAACCTCAGCCCCGCCGGGCACTGCTGTGTAACCTGGGCTCGTTCCCAGTCTTTGGAGCCTCAATTTTCCCATCTGGGAAATGGGGATAATGATACCTACGTCAGTCATAGGCACCACCTGTGAGGGGGTGGCACAGTGCCTGGTGAGAGTATGCATTCCACCTCACACGCATCGGTTAATGTTGTCCATCCTGGAGTCCGCGCCCTCGGCTCCAATCCTGTGGTCTTAGACCCTTGCTGACCCTGAAGACCTGAAGGTAAAATCTCTACCCACAGGCACCTCAGTAGGGAATCTGCAGGAGGAAGGACGAGGGGAACAGGAAGATGTTGTGTCTGGGAGATTCCTGAGAAGGCTTTCCCGGGCAGCAGTGGTGGGTGTAAGAGGTGGGAGGGGAGGGGGGAGGAGTGAATGGGGGCAGGGCGAGCTGTGTGCACATAACCACACAACTGACCTCTGACTCCCTGAAAGGGACCTGATGACCTCACGTCCCTCGGGGCTTCTGTTTGCCTGTCTGACCGAAAGGGATCAGATTCCAGGCTCTGCAGGGCCTGGAGACCCTAGCACTCAAAGTCTGTGATCGTAAGCAGCCGACCTAGGGTGGGGTTGGGGAGGGTGTCCCCTGCCCGTCCCCCCCCCCCCCCCCGCTTTCCCCACTCCCCAAAAGAAACCTGCAGCGGGAACAGAGGCCTGTCGCCTTCTAAAGGATCTGTCAAAAGCGCTGTGTTGGTTACCGGTTACCACATGAGCCAAGCCTTGATCTGCCTGTTTGAGGAAACCCTTTGTTCCTTTCAAGTCTCTTTTCTCCCAGCTGGGGCTGGTGCAGAGACCGAGGCAGCGAGTTTTCTCTTTCCTCCTTTTCTTTTTGGATTTTTTAAAAATAACCGGCTTGTGCATTCAGGCAGTGTTCCAGAATCGGGTTCCCAGGCTGAGGTTCAGGGCAGGGACTCCAGCACCCCTTAGTCCCAGGACGGCTGGGAGAAGGGTCAACTGGAGGGCCGAGTGGAGGGGAGGATACTAAACCTGTGTCCCTGAGAGCGGCCCACGCAGCAGCACTGGGAAGTGAGGCTGGGGGGAGGGGGGTCTCATCCTGGCTGCAGTGACCCCAAGCTGGCCGACCCTGGTGCCCTCCCATCCCCTGCTGGACCTCAGTTGTGTTAAGTGAAAGATGAGAGGCCAGAGCAGAGATGTTGGGTCCATGCCAGACCCTGCTCATTGATCACCCTCCCCCAGGGAGCTTGGATGAGCCTTGAGATTCCTTTCAACACAATGCTCTGGTGTTTCCTACAATTGGATTAGCGGTGCTGAATGAGACTGACCTCCCATCCTGGACTGGATCATCTCCAAGGGGATATTCAAATGTTTGTGGGATGCATAGATGATTTTTCTCTTTCTTTCTTTCTTTTTTTGTAGTCCTTACTCAAGCATTGTTCTAAATACTTTCTAAACAGTGAGCAAAACAGAGTTCCTGACCTCAATCCAGTGTGTGGGAGAGGCAGGCAATCAGCAAGTAAGCAGAGAAATGCATCAGATGTCTGGTGGTGATCGGGGCTGTGAAGAAACATGAGCCAGAGTAAAACCAGTGAGTGGCAGAGTGTGGGTGAGGTGGGGGGCACAGGGTAGAGAAGGTCACCGGAGAAGGTCTTCAGAGAAGGAGCAAAGAACTCAACCCAGTGAGGTAATCGCAGGATCCCATCTCGCTGAGACTTGGAGTCTAACCTGGTGTGACACGAAGATTCTATTTTCTGTTGCATAGGGTTCTAGAATCCCATCAATCCAGGAGCCTGTAGCTAAAATTACAGATTTTTACTGCCCTCCCCTTCCACAACCATGAATCTGGAAATTCTGGGATTCGCTGAAGCATCTTTTTTGCTGGAATAGACCAGAAATTGTGTGACTCTGAAATTCTAGGATTCACTGGAGCATCTTTTTTGCTGGAATAGACCAGGATTCATTGCCTCCCCTCTTCCCGCTGCCCCTAGGAAACGGAGCTGAAAATAGAAACCATCAAAACAACAAGCCATTCCAGCTCTAAGTGCCATAGTAAACAAATGGTCCAATGTTGCTCTGATGGTTTAATTGCAGCACTTCCAAACAAGCCCATTCATGAAGGATCATCAATTGATGGAGACTGAAGAGTGAGCCTTGGGGGGAAGGGTGGCCTGTGGCTAGCCCTGGAAGGAGGTCCCTACCACCACCACCCCCAGATGAGCTGATGGGATGCTGTGGGGAACCCCTTGGAATTCAACAGCCAAAGGATCGAGCCCCCTTTGCCTTGGGGGATCAAGATGGTAGATATTTTAAGGAGGAGGGTAAAGAAAGGCCTTGCTAAGGAGCTCACATTAGAACTAGACCTGAAGACTAAGAGGATTCCAGGTTCACAGACGCCAAGGGAGCAGCAGATTCAAAGGTCCTGAGATGAGCGAGAGCTTGGCTGGCTCCCAAAGCAGTTGGATCATAGGAAAATACGGAGATAAGATCAGGAGGACAGGAAGGGGCTGGATCCAATAGGGGTTTGTAAGCTAGGGTTAGGAATGTGGAAGCTACGGGAAGGTTTTAAATAGAGGAGTGACATAATGCAATTCCACATTTAAAAGATTCCTGAGCGCTCTAAATAGAAAGGACTATTGAGGGCAAGAATAAAAGATACAAGGCAGCAAGTGACTGTGGTGTTTGTCCCAGGGAGAAATGATGGTGGCTTGGATTTGAATGGTGGTTGTGGGTCCATCTGTTTATCAGTTCCTTCTTTCTCCTATCCCTTCCTTCCATCCCCCATCCATTCATCCATCCATCCTTCCGTCCATCCATCCTTTAACCAAACATTTATTATCTATGGGAGTCCAGCACAATGCTGGGATTGCAAGGATGAATTAAATAGTGTTCCCACCAAGGAGCTCACGAAATGGCAGGGTTCATGACACTGACATGTAATCATGAATCCTCCAGTCAAGGAACGCACAAAGTGCTGTGTGAGCTCAAGGGAAGTTGGAAAAGGCCTCATGAAAGAGATGCTGATGTTCAAGTTGGGCCCTTTGAGACATGGAGGAGTTGGCCAGGCAGGAGAAGTGGGTTCCTGGCAGAGGCCCAGTTTGAGTAAAGGCAATGGGTGAGCAATTGGTGAGCATGGCCTGCGTGTCCTGGAAATGTGACGGTGTCCAGGTTGGTGGGACGGACAGGTGTGTGGGCCACTATGGGAGAGGAGTTTGGGTCAACTTGGGGAGAGGCGGAATATGTGTTTGGGACTGGGCCTACCCTTCCTGCTCAGCTCCGCTTGCCCCAACCAGAGCTGAGTAATTTAATTAAGTGCCAGCTCTTAAACAAGATGCAGCTGTTTAGCAGATGTTGCCTTCCACCCCAGATGGAGGTGCATCTTGGCGGCGGGCACAGCATTTCCAGGGTGTCTAATTTGTGAGGATGCGGAGAGGAAAGAAACTCAAGATGCTGCCATTATTATTTAATGACCGTTATTCATTACGGGTCCTCCTCCCCCAGCGCCACTACCACATGTCGCACATTCCTGCTGGCGTGGCCTGGAGACAGAGGCGGCTGGCAGGTGGGCTGGTTTACTTACTGGTTCCCACTCGGAAAACAAGAGGAGAAAAGTGAATGACAAAGTCACCAGTCTACAGAGCCCTCAAGGATGTTGATGATTGTGGAAAATGACTCAGCACCCATTTTTCTTGAAAGGAACACAGATAATAATCGGCTGCCTCCACAGGTGCGGTGCCAGGTGCTTCACACACCTGGTCTCCGGCCTCTCATCCTCAACAGCTATGCCAGGTCCTGCCTCAGGGCCTTTGCCTTCCTTTCTCTGCCTGGAATCATCTTCAATTCCCCCAAGTCCAGCCGGCCTCAGATGAAGTGTCACCTCGTCAGTAACCCTGGCTGCCCTATACAAAAAAGCACTCTTCTCATCATTCTTTACCCCTTTTTAATCTTTCTTTAAAATATATATATATATCCTATATAATAAAGAGGTAATATGCAAATTAACCCTCACACATTCACAAGATGGCTGCCTATGACCAGGTCAACAGAGGGGTTAGTGAGGGATGACCAAACAACTGAACGGCAGGCTGCATTGGGCAACCAGGCAGCATGGGGGGGGGGGGGGGGCAGTTGGGCCAGCAGGAAGGGCAGTTGGAGGCAACCAGGCTGACGGGGGGGGGGGGGGGGGGGGCAGTTAGGGGTGACCAGGCAGGCAGGCAGGTGAGCAATTAGGAGCCAGCAATCCAGGATTGTGAGAGGGATGTCCAACTGCCGGGGATCGGGCCTAAACCAGTAGTCAGACATCCTCCAAGGGTCCTGGATTGGAGAGGGTGCAGGCTGGGCTGAGGGAACACCCCTCCCATGCACACATTTTGTGCACCAGGCCTCTAGTGTAAATATATGATATATTATCTATGGGAGTCCAGCACAATGCTGGGATTGCAAGGATGTTGATTTTAGAGAGGAAGGGAAGAGGGAGGTAGAAACATCAATGATGAGAGAGAATCACTGATTGGCGTTTCCTGCACACCACACACAGGAATCAAACCATGACCTCCTGGTTCATAGATCAACATTCAACCACTGAGCCATGCCAGCCAGGCCCTTTCATCTTTCATCATCACCCAATATGTGTATAGGCATTGTCTCTTTCTCTCCTCTAGAGTTTAAGCTCCCAAGAGCAAGGATTTTTGTCTGTCTTATTCATTGCAGCTTCCCTAGCACTTGAAAGAATGCTTGACTCCAGACAGAATTCTATAAATATTTGTTCAATGGATGGATGGATGATCGATGGATCACATTGAACATAGAAGAGTGTCGGGGAGATAGAATCACTTTCCCAAGAGTTATACGGCCAGCCAAGGTAGGTCTGGGTTTGAATTTGGGTCTGTCTGACTCTAAGGCTCTGTCCCTTGCGTTAAGGGCATTTCCCCCCTTTTCTGTCTGTGTATCTCCACTTATGTATGATGTTATCTGTTTGTCTGGTCAGTGTCTGTTTTCCCCACTGGCATGGCAGCTCTGCGGAGAGCAGAGTTCATCTGTTGTGCACACAGCTGACTCCTCAGCACCACACAGTGACCAGCAGCTGGGAAGCCCCTCATACATAAATGCTGAGTCCTGGAGGGGAGGCAGAGCTGGGGACCAGGGTCTGGGCTGGCCCCACCCTGGCCATGCCTCCAATGGGCTGGGAGACTGGGGAGCTCCAAAGGTTTCCTACTCTCCTGCCTCCTCCCACACGCATATTTCTTCTTCAGTCTTGGAAGCAACTCAGCAAGGCAGGTTTCATCCACATCACTTGGCAGATGGGGAAATGGAGGCTCATCAGAGCACTGCTTTGCCTTGCCCAAGAGCATTCAGCTAGTGCATGGAGAACTGGGATTGGAATCCAGAGGGTATTTGCCTTGTAAAAGGGGATCCCCACCCCCTGTTTTGATGCACTTGCTGGCTCTATCCACCCCAACATACAGCTGCCCAGTCAGAAGCTTGAACTTACAACCATCCAGGGCCTGCGTTTCCCCCTCAAGGTCAACAGTATCAGGGTCAATGTGAAACTTACCCTTAATTCACGACTCCCTGGCTTTGTCCATTTCAGGGAAAACTTTGATGCTATTTTAACCCAAATCCCCCGTGGACTTCAATGGGAGCTTTGAATCCAGGAAGGACATCACACAGAGCTTTTGGAGGTAGCACAGGCACCCAATGGAAATCACATTAGCATACTCATTATCATCAGGCCCTTTGAATGTGTCTCCCGGCTGCTCCTTTAAAGTGACGCGGTGCCTGTGGGTCCTTCTGGTCCACGCGGCTGAAGTGGGGCTGTGATCGCCGGCTCTGTGCACTCCAAACGGTGGCATGGCCCCTGTGGCATCGGGGAATGGAAGAAGCTCACCCACCGGACATGAGTAAATGAGACACCCTCTCCAGGTCGGGAAGAAATAAGGCCTGAAGTCACTCAGGCAGTTGTGAGGGGATCCCAGGGGGTGAGCTTGGGTAACAACAACAACAAAAAACATGTTGCTAAACTACCTTCCAAGGAGGCCAGCCCGTTAACAGGAGGCCCCTGGGTGCCACAGAGTCAGGGATGAGTCCGGAGTGACTCAACTCAGGAAAGTGCCGGAATCATATGGGAAGCCTCTGCCAACACTCAGCGCCCACACCCCCCGCCTGGACCGTTTGGTTCCAAACCTTGTGGAGACAAGTGGGCACCACGGGGCTTTAAGTGCCCACGTGACTCCAGTATGCTAACAGGAAGCTAGTTAGTGAGCTGCTCTCTGGTCAAGCCAGACCAGAGGGGAAAAGAGAAGTTGTAGGGTGTGTGATGGTGAGGGGGCAAAAGGGAGGGGGGGTTTAATAGGAAGTCTTTTGAGGATGTGCGGGAGAGAAAAGGAACTGCAAAGAAAACACCTTTTTTTTTTTTTTTTTTTTTTTTTTTTTTAGTAAAGGAAATTTTCAAAATACAGAATGTTACCAGCCTCATCAGTGGCCAACACTGAGTCCTTTCTGGTGGGGAACTGGGGTGGGGGTGAAGGATGGGGGGAGGAGGGTTCAGGGAGTTTAAGGTGTGGGTGCAGGGAGGCGATGTGCCCCATTTCCCTGGAAACCTCCTGTAGAGCCCACACTGCTCACTGTGACCCGGTGGCACTGGGTCCTTGGCGGGAACGCAGACGCTGGCGCCAAGCTCTCAGGCAGGACAAGCTTTGACAGGAGAGCCAACAACTGGGACACAAGGACTTTTGTGTTAAGGGAGAAAAAAGATACACTTTCAGAGAAATCCCACCTATTTGGACCAGTCCCCTACGTTCTCACGTGTTGGGACAGGGCCTTGAGGCTCACCCCTAAAAGGATCAAAGAGGCGAGGGGGCTAGCCTGGGAACACCCAGGGGTGGCAGCTGGGCCGGGATGCCCCCAGGAAGTCAAGTCCTCTTGTCATCAGACAGAGCTTCCCTGGGCACCGACCACCTGCCAGACGCTGTGCTCTAGGCTGTGGGGACACGGAGAACAGCTCACACTCTAGCGCTGGCGATGGACAACCAAGAGGAAGTGGAACATGGAGCGTGTCCGATGGCCTTGGGTGCTACAGAGAAGAAAAGCAGGGAAGGCCCCTGGGGTGGGTGGGTAGTAAGGCGCTCAGGACAGGCCTGTCTGCTGAGGTGACCAGACCAGAAGAGGGAGAGAGATGCGTGGGGGGAGCGTGACAGGCAGAGGGGACAGCGAATGCCAAGGCCTGGGGGTGAGAGCTCCTTCCACTCTGTGTGGCTGCACAGAGGGGCAGCGGGGGACAGAGCCCGCAGGTGAGGTCAGGGGGGCGGGTCTCTGAGGGAAACTGGTGAGAACAGAACGGGAGACCTTGATGCTCTATGTAGAGACCTTTGTGTTTTTTTGTTTTTGTTTTTCTGAACGAGGAGAGCCATTGGTGGGTTTCACGCCAGAACAGCATTTTCCAGCCTTTGCCACCTCATGGCACGCCTAAACTAATTACTAAACTTCGGCGGCACACCAAAAATACATGATATATTTTGCCGATCTGACAAAAAAAAAAAAAAAAAAAAGGTATAATTTTGATTCATTCGCACCAGATGGCTGTTGTTGTGTTGGCTGTTGTCACATTTTTTTAATTTGACAATCTAAGGGAGAAGAGGTCAGTGCCCCTGACTAAATAGTCAGGTGTTGCACATTTTAAAGATTCTTGCAGCACGCCATTTGGAAATCGCGGAGCTGGAGGACTGAGAGATCTGGCTTAGGTTGTAATGGGATCCCCTCTCCGCCACCCTCCTCTTTTGTTGAGTGCAGAGTAACTGCAGGAGGCGAGGACAGAGGCAGGAGAAAGCTGTTGCGGTCACCCCAGGTGAGTGGGGATGGCAGCTCAGACCAGGGGGGTGGTGCTGGGTGTGGTGAGCCGTGGATATGTTAGGAAGGCGGAGCCAACAGCATTTGTTGGAGCCTGAGAGGAGGAGTGAGGGGAGGAATGACACCAAGATGTTTGATCCCAGCAGTTAGCATGTGGGCTGGTGTTCCCTGGACTGGAAACCCTGCTGGAGGGAGGGGGGGAGGGGAAGAAGGGAGGGGGCCTTGGGCGGTTGAGAATTCCATTCTGAACAGATTAGATTTTAGTTGCCTGGGCAACACAACATGCAAATGTCAAGTCCTCCACTGGACACAAGCATCTGGAGGGCAAGGGAAGGCCTGGCCTGGAGTCATCCCAGGTGCTCATGAGATCACCGAGCGGGATCACAGAGGGCGAAGTGGACGAGAACTGACCCGGGGCTCTGCTGTAGCCGGGCGGGAGCCAGGCCTGGGGATTGCTCGGAAGGTCCTAGTGCTGTTCCTCCTCTCCACGTGCTGCTCCCAATTCTTCGCATTTGCCCCGAGGGTAAAGGTGAAAGCTGAGCCAGCCTCATTTTAGTTGAAAAGAGCAGAAACTCTCAGGTTCACTTGAGCCATAAGGACTGTAGTAAAGCTACCGGCAGGGATGGGAAGGCAGGGTTCCCACCAGGCCCCACAGAGTGCAGTTTAACCACCGGGAAATCATTCTGGGCCCGTGTTCCGGCACTGAGCTCGTTCATGGCCTACTCAGCACCGGGCCTGGCGATACTCATGCACCTCCCCCTCTCCCCTCCTCTCTCTTCCTCTCTTTCCCCTTTCTCTCTGCCCCCAGAGGGTTTGGCTTACTCATTGCCCCTGTGCCTCCACATTGTCTTTGCATTATCTGATCTTGTTAGGTCTCTCAGCTTTGGTGCATTTGATGCCCTAACACTCTGTGATCCAAATTCAAACTGGCAGCCCTGATTAATGTTGATTAGTTAATTGCACTCAGCCCTGCTGGGTGGAGCTTTTGCATCTCATTGGCTGCTGGCTAGCCTAAATCTTTGCAGCCTTTGGGTCAGGTGACTTCTGCCCCAATCAGCTATTGCAGCAGTTATGGGGGTGCTATTGGGGGGCAGAATATAAGGTCCATGATAACAGTGTGGTGTATTGATTAAGGTGGGCTCTGAGGTTCAAACCCAACCTCCACCATTTATTGTGATCTTGGACAGCTTATTCAACCTAACTTACCTCCATCTCTACCTCTCTAGGAGGAGAATAATAGTTAACTACATCTTAAGGGGGTAATGAGTATATAAGTTAATCAATAAAACACATAGGACAGCATTTACCAGTAATTAGGGCTCAAAAATGTTAATTCTTATTGTCCTAACTACCCTTTGGATAGTTCATCTCACTAAGTTAGGTATTTTGTTTGTTTGTTTGTTTTTGTGGATTTCAGAGAGGAAGGGAGAGAGAGAGAGATAGAAACCTGCATGCCCTACACTGGGAATCAAACCCACAACTTGGGTATGTTCCCCGACCAGAATCGAACCATTACCTCCTGGTTCGTAGGTCAACGCTCAACTGCTGAGCCATGCAGGCCAGGCAAAGTTAGGTGCTTTTAAGACATATTCTCATTCAGTTCTTCACAAAATGTGGATGAAATAAGCTATGTTTTCAGTCTCACCATCCAGGTGTGACAATGAAAATACAGAGGTTATCTCACTTGCCCAAGAGCCCTCAGCTAGTAAGAGATGGAGTCGGGATTCAGACACAGGTTCGTCTGGCTCCAGTGCCATTGTTCTGAATCACTATGCCCCTGACAGGGCATCTGTGTGTAAATGCCCCGTTTGGCCACTTCCTCTGAGAGGCTGTGGACAGGAGTTGACCCTGCTCCCCAGTTCTCCCTGTGCTACGGGGAATAACACCTACTTCCCTAAATGCAGTCTGCTGAAGCGGAACCATGTGCCTCACCAGCTCCGGTCTGCAAAGGCAGTTCCTCCCTTATCCTAAGCGGGCAACACCTGGGTAAGTTAGCGGAGTGTAGCCTATTCCTCCCATTTAACAGATGAGACTCAGCGAAAAGATAGAAGCAGGGTTTGAATCCAGACACGTCTGTCCCTTTCCCCTTCTCCATACTCCCCCATTTTATGGGGCAAAACTGAACCCCAGGGAATCTGGGAATCCCTGTCAGTTCCCAAACAGTGAAGTAAAGGCCAGCGGAACCTGGGGTCAGAACAGAGAACCTCGGAGCTGGAAGGCACCTCATTTAAGGCCAGGAGTCACTGGGCCTTACTCTGACCACTGCTCAGTAATGTGGCCAGTTCTGCAAAGTCTCCTACGCACGGCCCAAGGGTCCTTCAGGGTTTAAAGGAAATGAAGTGGCATGAAATTCTGGTACCTGTGTGATTTCATGAGGTAGGCCTGTCTGGCTTTGGTGGTGCAGGCAGAAGGAGCACAGGGAGGACAGGGCACCTGCAGATTCTTGGACACACTTGCCTCTTCTCACACACAGCATGCAGGCCTTGCCCACACTCCAGGGTGGTTGCCAGTCACAGCCCCTGGGCTTCACAGGCGGTGCCTCAGCACATCCCTGGCATCTGACAGACAAGGATTTGAATCTCCACCGTGCACCTCCTCACTGTGTGGCCTGGGGCAAGTTGCTTAACCTCTCTGGGCTTCCGCTTCCACATGCATGATCCTCTTTCACGGAGTTACTGAAGATGGAGTCAAATATGTTCAAATCGTGCTTGTTGCAAAGGCTCCTGTTGTTATTTTAGACATTGAAATCCCACGGCCCCATACAGAAAACTTCACACACTCACTGTTGGCATGGGGATGACTAAAATAATCACCTTTTAGGAACATACAAAATAATTAGAAGGAAAGAAGATCTTGGTGACAGTGTGGAGGATACATTAGGAGGGAACGGTTGGAAATAAATAAGACATGTTCATTAGGAAGATGTTTAGCTGTTGGTAGCAAAAAAAAAAAAAAAAAAAAAATCAACTGTGGAACAGATTTCTAATTGTTCCTTAATATCTACTCTCCCCTCCTTCCTCAGTGACTAGAATCCCTACATTTCATCTGGACCCATGGCAACCTGTAACGAAGATCACGTATTCCCTCCTTTGTTTTAAGTACAGCCATGTGAGGTCTTGCCAGTGAAAAATATGTTGTGTGACTTCTAGAAAATGTCTTAAAAGGGAGGGTATCCATCTTATACCTCTCTTTCTCCTGGCTGGCTGGAATTGAGATGTGATGACTGGATCTCAAGCAGCCATTTAAGTTAGCCATGAGGTAAATTAAAGATGGGTGCTGGCTCTCTGACTCTCCTTCCTTCCAGAGGAATTGTCTGTTTGAAGGAGTCTTTTTCCACTTGAATCTGGACTGACCTGTGATGTCTTGGGCCAGCAGAGTACAGTAAAAATAATGCTCTGCCAGTTCTGGGCCTCGCCCTGAAGAGGACAGGCAGCTTCTGCTCTGGCCTCTTGGATGCATGCGCTGCCTCGGAAAAGGTCGAGCCACTCTGCGGAAGAGACCAGCTGGCGAGGCCCCATGACTGCGTGGTGAAGGAGAGGAACCTATGTGAGCTCAGCATTGCGGTCATCACCACAAAGCACCGGCCATTCCAGGATGGCCTTCTCGAGCCTCCAGGTGAGCCCAGTCTGAATACAACCACGTGATGAATGCCTGTAGATCAACCAAAAAATGGCCAGCTTAGACCTGTCCAAATTTCTGTCCCACAAAATTGTAGAAAATAATAAAATGGTTGTTGTTTGGGGGTAGTTTGTTATGTAGCAATAAGTGACCAGAACTGACCATGAGGTAGACGCTGTTTGCTGAGGATGTTGCAACAATTACACCAGCTCTGACCTGGCACCCCCAGATGTCTTGTTGCATGAGAAAAGTAGACCCTATTTGTTCGAGCCTTGCTGATCCTTGGGGCTACGGGCTCAGGGCCTCAGTTTCTCACAGCTGTTAAATGGAGCATTAGCTTCTGCCCTATTACCTCCCAAAGTGCCCGAGAGGACAGAATAAGAATCAAGGCCTTTCTTATCCTAATATACAATATAAAAAGCCAGGGGCTGTCACAACCGAAACAACTGGACGGACAACCAGACTCAGGTTGTGAGGGGCGACCAGGCTGGCAGAGGAGTTAATGAGGGACAACCAAACATCTGAACAGCAGGCTGCATGGGGTGACCAGGCCAGCAAGGGGGTGGGGGCAGTTGGGTGCAACCAGGCCAGCGGGGGCAGGGGAGCAGTAAGGGGTGACCAGGCCAGCAGGCAGAGGCAGTTAGGGCTGATCAGGCTGGCAGGGGATGCGGGGAGAGAGGGATTTAGAAGTGATCAGGCAGTCAGGCAGGCAGGTGAGCAGTTAGGAGCCAGCAGTCCCAGATTGTGAGAGGGATGTCCAACAAAGGAATCCCTGATTCTGGGGATCAGGCCTAAACCAGCAGTCAGATATCCTCTAAGGGGATCCCGGATTGGAGAGGGTGCAGGCTGGGCTGAGAGGACCCCAACCCCCATACACGAATTTCATGCACAGGGCCTTTAGTGTAACATAAGGAGTCCTTGTGTCCAAAGAGACTGAATGACATGCTCAGGATGTTATAATACATTTAATGTGTTCATAATGGCTGTGAACTTGTCAGGAGACAATTGTAAAGGATGTTGGAGTCAGATGCATTAGGGCTCAAGGCCCGTCTCTGTTACTTTCTGACGTGACAAATTGGGTCAGCCACTAAATCTCTCCACGCCTTGGTTTCCTCATCAATAAAACACGGGTGACGCGATTTCCCTTGTAGAGTCTGCACGAGGAATAAATTAAATGAGATTAATTCATCTCAAAGATAAATATCTCTTACGTGCCTGGCCAGACCCACTCCTGATATTGGTGGGACTCCGGGGCCACTCAGCCCCCAGATCTTAAATATTTAAAAAACTATAAATCAAGTTAACACATTGTTTTTAAAATGTCCTATCTTTCTCCTCGATGAATATAACTTCAGAACAACCTGGGAGGCCAGGCTCCACTGGGAACCTCAGACCCCTCCGACAGCTTTGCTGAAACATAGAGTGGGGGTGAGGAGAGCTGGCCTCACCCCTCCCGCCCCAGCCTGCTCCCTCCCCTCCTCACCCTCAGCTCCATCCACCCTGTGCAGATCCCACATGTAGGGGTATAGACACCGAGGGCTGCCTGCCCGATTTCCCTTCACCCCAGGCTCCACACTGCCCGTCAGCTACGTCCAGGGCCCAGTGATTTGCCTCCAGAGCACAGGCCCTCGAAGCAGGCATGGGACCTGCGGGCAGGAGTGCAGAGGTCTTGGGACCCCGACGTGGGTCTAGCAGGGGGCATGTCCCCCTGGTCTTGTGCGGGCATATGCAGCTGAATAGAAGGTACGCACTCCTTCAGTCTGGACCTCAGTCTCACCCCAACCTGCAAGAGGAGGACTTGGCTGATCTGACCTTTCCAAGTCTGTTGGAGACCAAGGGCTGGGACTTGAAAGGGCCTCCGCCATCGAGTTCAGCCCATTCATCCACACATCCCTTCAGCAGCATGCCTCCCCATCACACCTGCAATAAATGCTCATTGCCAAGCCTGCGGGGCCTCTGGTCACTCCATTCGCCTCGCCCCTCACTCCAGCCCTTGCTCACTGAGCCCCAGCCCCCTTGACCCGCCCTGTGTTTATGAAAACACAGAGTCCATGCATGCCGCCCACCTCAGGCCTTGCACCTGCTGTTCCCTCTGCCTGGGCACCCAGCTCTCCGCAGGGCTGGATCCTTTCCTCCTTCAAGCCTCAGCTTAAACGGCCCCAGGACACAGAGAGGGTCACAGACACCCTCTTGGGCATAGCTCTCCTCCAGGCCCAGCACTCTGTAATGTCACCATGTTACCTCCTTCTTGGCAGAGCCAGAGGTGGTGGAGCGGAGGGGTTAAGAGGCCTCACTTGCGGCCCAACTATCTGCCTCCAAATCTGGTCTCCTCCATCCACTGGACACGTCAGGAGATTGTTCCACCTGTTTTCCCCAGAATACCGATGCTCCTGGACTTACAATGGGGTTACACCCTGATAAGCCCAGCGCTAGTTGAAAGTATCATAAGTTGAAACTGCGTTTAACCTACCTAACCTACACAACCTCATCGCTTAGCCCAGCCCCGAGGTCGGCAAACTGCAGCTCACGAGCCACATGCTGCTCTTTGGCCCCTTTGATAGATCCTCCCTTCCCCCAACTGATGGATGGAGTACGAGCTAACCTGCACCAGTGGCCTGGACGTTCCTGAGCACCTAATCAGGCACCTTATATGGACTGTACATCGAACCGCCAATCAGCACCTGCCAAATACCCTACGCCCTTGATTCCTAAGTCCCTAAGTGCCTAATTGCGTGCCTTACATGAAACCACCAACCAGCGAGTGCCGAGTGCCCTAAGCCTCATTCCTTCCCATTCCTCCCCTCAAAAGGCATGTTCCTCTCTGCTACTTCCCCTTGCAGGGCAGCCTGGCCGGGCCCTTCTCCTCTAATAAAGCCTGTAGTCCTGGTTTTCAGCCCTCTGTCTCGTCTTTCACCCTGCAGTGTGGCTCTTCCACAAAATACCGCGGCCTGGGCGAGTCTGTTTTGAAGAAGTGGCGTTAGAAGAAGTTTAAGTTTAAAAAATTTGGCTCTCTAAAGAAATTTCAGCCGAAACTGGTTTGGCTCAGTGGATAGAGCGTCAGCCTGCGGACTGAAGGGTCCCTGGTTCGATTCTGGTCATGGGCATGTGCCTTGATTGTGGTCACATCCCCAGTAGGGGGCGTGCAAAAGGCAGCTGATCGATGACTCTCTCATCAATGTTTCTAACTCTATCTCTCTCCCTCCCACTCTGTAAAAAAAAATCAATAAAATATATATTTTTTTAAAGAAATTTCAATCAAATTTAAATGTTGATATTTGGCTCTTTTGAATAATGAGTTTGCCGACCACTGGCCTAGCCTACCTTAAACATGCTCAGAACAGGTATGGTAGCCCACAGTTGGGTGATTCCGTTGAGTTTCATCTAAGTGCCTTCTTCTCACCAGAAGCAGGAGACACAGATGGGCATTTTGTAGACATGACGGGAAGTGGAAACAAAACACAATATATGAAAAACCCTGGCAAGACAGTAGACGGTTGTTTGCCTCCTTGATCTAGTGGCTAACAGAGAGCAGAGAGTATGATAGCTGGCCTGCAGGCAGGGGTGGGGGAGGTCCCAATTCAAAATTCTAAGTATGGTTTCTCATGACTGCATATCACTTTCGAACCCTCCTAAGTCAGCCCATCGTAATTAGGTGGGGACCGGCTGTGTGTGATTCAGCTCCTCATTTCCCCTGAATAGATGACTCAACCTCCACGTTCCCATCTGAGAAAGGGGGTGATAATTACCCTATCTCCGAGGTCTATTGTGAGATTAAAAGAACCAACGCCCGTAGTTAAGAGCATTTAGAACCGCTGGCACAGGCGGTACATCTGTTTGCCATTATATGAACACTTGTTATTTGAAATTATCTTGTCTGCTTATTTCTTTACTGGCTGGTGGTGCCCTTTCCCTCTGAAAGGCAAACTCCTCACAGCAGCTCCTTTGTCTGCCCTGCCCCTTCACCCCCGCCCCCATCCCCCGCTGCCTCCCACGGTGCCCGACAGGAATTCCAGCGGGGAGCTGGCACTGGGCTGAGCTCTATATACACATCCCGGTGCAGACGGTGACACGGAGGCAGGGGCGGAGCGGCGGAGCAGGGCCTGCAGGAACCGTCCGGCCACGTGCAGGGCGCCTCACCGCCGCCTCTCACCCGCGGGCCGCCCTGTTCCTGCGCATTTGCCTTTCAAGGCCCAAGGCCCGGGCAGAGGCCAGCGGCCCGCGGCAGCTGCAGCAGCGGCCTCTCGGCCCCAGTGGGCGCACAAAGGCATTTGCATGAAAACAGGAACTCAGTTTGCAGGAAGGACCGGTTGGGGGGTGCATCGCGCGCTCCAGCGCCCCACAGCTGTGCGCCCCTCCTGGGACGGGGAAGGCGGCGGGGGTGGGGGTACCGGGCCACCCAGCGGCCCCCGCACCCCGCCTGCTCCCGGGCTGGCGGAAACAGCCGTCTGGGTGCGCGCTTCTGCCGGTTTATCGCACTATTTACGGAGACGCAGGACCAATTATTTTAGGAGAGGCGGGACCGGGCTCGGACACACCGGCCCCTGGCACGGGGCAGCGGGACCGCGGGCAGTGGCGGCTGCGGGTCTCGGTCCCAGCCCTCCCCTCCGCAGCCCAGGGCCTTGATCTCCGCGCCTGTCCGACGGGGGCGCATGGATGTCACCAGGCCTGTCTCCCCGCGAAAGCAGCTTCCGGAGGGGTGCGCCCCCGGCACCCAGAAGGGGCTCAGGGAACGTGGGCTCGGGCACCCCTGTCCAGCGCTTTTCCTTAGCCACCGCCTCTCCCGGCAGTCATGGAGGCGGGATGAGCCAAGTGTTAAGAGCAGGGGTTCAGGATTCAGGGAAACCTGAATTCAAATCCTGCTCCGCCCCTTGCGGGCCATGTAGCCACCAGCAAGTGACTGACTGAATACCTCAGCTTCCACTTCTGCAAAGCGGGGATCGAATAGCCATTGGGTGCTTAGAACCTCATGAGGGTCCCAGATCCAGTGCTTACTTGATCCTTGCAGTCACCACTTCCAGGCTACAGGTGTGAGACTGGCTCAGAGTAGGAAGGGGCTTTGTCAAGGTCACACAGAGGGTCAAAGCCAAACTGTCCAGGTCTCCGGAGTATAAGGAATGCTAATCTTCAGCAGCCCCAAGGGCGAGTTCCCCACCTGGTTTTGCGGAGCCCGGTAGGGGTGAGGGGTAAGGAGCTAATAGTCAAGTCTCTCCTCTTCCCCCACGACCCCCCACCCCAAGCCCCAGAAGGTGCACAGGTTTTCCTGGCACAGAGAGGGTAATGGCTGGCTGCTCCGGGGCCTGGAATGGGGCTCTAGGATAAGGTTTTCTCCCAAGCTGAACCCCGTTATTATGATTTTTTTTTATCATAATGTTTATTATTTTCAATGCAGAAGGCCGGACCCTTTCTGCAGGAACCAGCCTGCTCTTTAGGGCAGACCATCATCTCGGCGCAGCTCCTTGCTGGGAAGGCAGCCTCACGCTGCCCTCCAGTGGCGAGGCGAGGTGGTGCCGCCCGAGAAGCTGAAAAACAAGGGAATCAGGGAGGGGAGCTTCACTTTGCACGCGGAGGGCGCCCCCTGGAAGAGGGAGGGAGAAACTACAGCTCATCCCCACCCCCACCCCCCACCCTGCCATTCGTGGTGCAGGTGGATCTTGGGAATCATGGGAACCGAGAATAATAGGCTGGATTTGAAAGGCACAGCAGTTTTATCACTCTGCTTTTATTTATTTCTGAATAGACAACACATTTACATGATTCAAAGGATTAAAAAGATGGTAGAGTGAAAAGGAAGTCTCCCTTCCACTCCTGTTCCCAGCCACCCGGTCCCCTTCCTGGAGGGAGGCAGCCATTGTCATGTGCTTCTTGTATACCCTCCGGCAGAAGGTCTACGCGAATAAAAAGGCTTTGCAGGATCAGTGGTTTCCTCCATATCCTCCTGTGCATCTTGCCGCGTTACTTAAACATGTATCGTGGAACACGTCCCATATTGATGCGCATGGAGCTGCCTCATTCTTTTGAACAGCTGCATAATATTCTATTGTGTGAACTTCATAATTATTTGATTGGTCCTCTATGGATGAGCTTTTAGGCGGTTCCACGTCTTTTGTAGTCATCACGTTACAACAAATAAGCTTGTGCATACACTGCTATACCCAGGTAGGAGTGACTCACTGAGCTATTGTTGTGTAATGAACAAAAGGCTTTAAACAAAAAGCTTTTGTTGTTGCTCCTATGCGTCACGCCACAGGTGGCCCTGCCGATCTGGGCCAGGCTGAGTGCATTCTGCCCTGCCTCCTTGTTCCAGATAGGAGGGCAGGGCAGCTGGGAGTTTGCTGGTCAAGGGAGAACGGGCCAATCACATGTCTGGGAGTTGGCTGGCTAACAGCTGTGGCAAGAAGTGTGCCTGGGCCCTGTCTTTCATCATCCCGAAACATCGAGGCCTCTTGAAATTCCATGACTGGCATCATGTTTCATCACATTCTGTTGGTCCAAGCAAGGAGGCACCTAGCCCGGATTCAAAGCTAGCAAAATGGAAAAACCCCTCCCCAAGGGAGGCGTGGCAAAGTCATACGGCAAAGGGCACGGCAAAGGGGAATGAACTATTGTGGTCATTAAAAAAACACATTTAAACAATGCTTTTATTTTATAATAGATTCACAAAAAAAGCTCCAAAGACTGTACAGAGGTTTTGTATACCCCGGGACCCTGGTTCCCTTACTGTTAATATTTCATACTACTGTGACCCATTTGTCACAAGGACCAACAGTGATCCATTGCTGTGAGCTAAACTCCATGCTTTATTCATTCGTTTTTCCTGAATGTCTTCTTTGCTCTGTTCCAGGATCCCGTTCAGAATACCACACTGCATGTAGTCCTCAGGACCCCATCCAGAATACACGATATTACATTTAATCACCCTAGCTCCATGGTCAGCAAACTTCGGCTCTCGAGCCACATCATGGGATATATACTTATATGGGGAAGATTTGGCGGTGGCAGTTCACCTTGCGACTTCAGTTCTCCGATGAATCCAAGGGAAGTCGTTGATTTTCAGCTTGCCCAACTTTTTCTTGTTGTAAAAACTGGGGTAATGGCTTTTAAGCAGATCTTTGGCCCCTTGAGTGTGGCTCTTCCACAAAATGCCACCGCCTGGGTGAGTCTATTTTGAAGAAGTGGCGTTAGAAGAAGTTTAAGTTTTAAAAATCTGGCTCTCAAAAGAAATTTCAATCATTGTACTGTTGCTATTTGGCTCTGTTGACTAATGAGTTTGCCGATCACTGGTCTAGCTCCTTAGGCTCCTCTTGGCTGTTTCAGTTTCTTAATTTCCTTGGTGGGTTTTTTTGTTTGTTTCTTTGTTTGTTTTGTTTTTGACAACCTTGACAGATGACCATCAGCGCTCCTCAGCTAATCAGGTTTTCTGTAGAAGGCCCGTCAATGTGAGTGTGTCCAGTGTTGTTTCATGGTCAGTCTGGAGTTACGCGTTTTGAGGAAGACCTCAGAGGCAAAGTGTCATTGTCAATGCATCATAGGAAGAGAACACGCTATCACCATCACTCATCATAACGATGTTAACCTTAATCACCTAGCTAAGGTGCTGTTTGCCCTGTTTCTCCCGGGGAGTGCCACTGTCTCGCCCCCTTTCTGTCCTGCTCTTTGTAAAAGGGAGTCGCTGTGCAGAGGCCACACGGAGGAAGTAGAGAACAACTCTCCACCTCCATCCACCTCCTTGTGGGGGGAGGGAGGAGGCACTAGCAACATTCGTTATTTGGAATTCTTCTGGTTTTCGTTTATTCTATCATTTATTATATCAATGTGCCCTCGTGGGTACTTGTTTTATATTTTGCATCATCTTCATACTATGTTATTTCTTTTGTTGCCCAAGTTGTTCCCGTTTTGACGATCGGAGCAAATGTTGGCTGCTGTGTCTCGCCATCGCATTCCCATCACTTCCTTGCTTTCTGACACTTATAAGATGTTATAACTGAGTCTGCTTCTGACGATTGTTTTTTCTCTTGAGCCCATAGTGGTTCTATGCCTTTTGGCATGTGTGGAAGACTGGATCACGGATCGAGAGGGGGAAGATTATCCTGGATTATCCAGCTGGACTGTAAACGCAACCACCTGTGTCTTTATAAGAGGAGGCAAAGGGAGAGGTGACACACAGAGGAGAAGGTGACCTGACCATGGAGAAAGTGATTGGAGGAATCCAACCAGAAGCCAAGGAATGCCGGCCGCTGCTGGAAGGGGCCAGGATGGGGTTCACCCCCAGAGGCGTGCAGCCCTGCACACACTGTGGGTTTAGCCTAGTGCAGTGGTCGGCAAACTCACTATCCACAGAGCCAAATATCAACAGTACAAAGATTGAAATTTCTTTTGAGAGCCAAATTTTTTAAGCTTAAGCTATATAGGTAGGTACATTGTTATTAATTTAATTAGGATGCTCCCCGGCTGGCCTTTGCTGAAAACTCAAGGGGCCAAAGAGCCGCATGCAGCTCGTGAGCTGCAGTTTGCTGACCACTGGCCTAGTGAGACTGACTGATTTTGGATTTTTGCTGTCCAGGGCATAAGAGAATATATTTCTGTTGTTTTAAGCCACCAAACGTTGCAGTGATTTGTTACAACAGCCTCAGGAAACTAATACTGCCTGCCTTCTACATTTTTTCCTGAAAGCTGGACATTGTGTATAGGAAATAAATATGGAGGGAAATAGGCCTTACTGTGAGGACTGATATTAATCTTGCCAGGAGTTGGGCTGCAAACTTGTTGTAGCTCTAGGCGCCCGGCTTCACATTCCTTTGTACCCTTGTCTTCTCCTCCCTCTGTGGCTCTGGAGGCTCCTTTGCACTGGTCCAGAGCCTGTGTCCCACACCTCTTTCAGCTCTGGTCTCAGGGGACTGGCCTTTTGGAAGAGTTTCTGTTCCTCCTCCAGGGGTAGAGCTATGCCCTACCCACTGTCTGGTCCCTTCCCCAGGTACAGCATCCCAGCCTATTTCCCCTATTGTCTGTGGCTTCTGGACCCACCCCATTCCACACACATGCCCTCCTTTGGGCGAAACAGGAAGTCTGGAGAGTTTGCAGTTCCTTTTGCCTAAGCCTCTGGATTGCCTTTTGGAACGTCCTACGTCCTACCCGCTGGAGATTAAGGAAGGTCTGGGTGGGCTTCACCATAGCTATGCTTTTCCTTCTCTCGGTCCGAGTTACATGGTGAGCTCTGTCAGATCCTCCACATCGGAACCCAGTGAGGGTCCTGGAGGGAAAATCTGCAAAATGATGAGGTCTTCCCCACGCCCCCATGACTGGGGACCTCAGAAGCTTCTGATGCTTATGCTAGTCCCCACTTGGCCTTTAGCAATTCAGCAGAGTTACCACCTAAGTGTTCCCGCCAGTTTATGGCATTGCTGCGGGGAGGACGATCTCCCTGTGGTTGGATGGTCCTGACTCCCCGATTTGGGGGTGGCAGCTTGCCATGCAACCTCAGTTCTCTGATGGATTCAAGGAAGGTCATTGATTTTCAGCTTGTCCAACTTTTTCCTGTTGTAAAAACTGGGGTGATGGCTTTTAAGCTCTTTACATATGGCGAGTTGAAACCAGAAGTCCCTATTGTGACCATTTTTACATCAACCCACCACAGCAAGTAAGAAATATTAAGGGTCACAAAATCATTGGACTATAATCTTGGAATCATAAAGACTTTAGCACATAAACTCAAGTTTGCAGCTGAGATACCATAAATTCTAAGAATAAAATTCCCTAGATTGAAAATCTCCCTGAACTCTCCACTTCTTCCAGGCTAACAGGACATTAAACATTTTTCATTATCTGTCCTGTTCCACCCCTCCTACCTCACTTTTCACCATCTAGTTCACCTCCCACAAAATCCTACCCCCACCCTCATTTCTCCCCCCCTAGAAAACAAACTTGACATCGCACTCAAGGTTCCAGCCAAGTATTAAGCTAATTCAGAGTTCCTGATGCACCGTGACATTCCCTAGAACATGGCAAACCCTCAACAATCATCTGTTAATCTAATTAGTGAATAAAACTACAAAGCTCATATCGTAGCATGGAGCACATAGAAGTTTTAACAGTGGCCAATCTCTTTACCATGCACCTAATTTGTGCCTGATCACTCTTCTAAGCACTTCATCTGTATTAATTTATTTTATTTCCATAACTTTATGTGGCAGGTACTATTATTATTCCCATTTTACAGATGAGGAAACTGAGGCACAGAGAGGTTAGTGACTTGCCCAAGGTTACCCAGATGCTAAGTGTCAGAGCTGGTCAGACTCGGGGAACCCCACTGATGGGTTGTAATCAGCATGAAGCTCATTCTGTTCGCCAGGCGCTGTGCTCATGCTAGACATGTTATGTACACGAGCTCTCTAATCTCATGGTAATTCCTATTAAACGTGTGAAGGAATGGAGGCCCATACAGGTTAGGTGACTTTCCCAGAGTCACACAGCTAGTAAAGCTGAAGCTAACGTTCAAATCGGGTCTGCTTGCTCTAAATTCCACACTCTTATTTTAGTACGGCTTCTGCGCTGAGGAAAGGAACACGCTAACCCCCTTGTCAAGCCATCAGCCCCTACTCTTCCTTCAAGACGTAGTTCAAGGGTTCCTTATGCTGTGATGTTTTTCTCTCTCCCCCGACCCCAGCTGCCATCAGTCCCTTCCTTCTTCTCTTCCTTCCTGTGACTCCACTCCCATCCCTGCCCCCAGGAGGGCTTGGGTTCCATCACAAATCTGCTGGGGGGCCTTGAGGAACCCTTATTTTCACCATTTGAGCCATGATTCTTCTCTCATCTGCTAAATGGCGCTAAGCAAGTACCTCCCTGAGGGGCTGGGTGAAATATGCACCTACCTTAGCCAAGTGCCTTGGGGAGCGCTTACCTGTATTATAATCACCTGTTTAAATGTCTGTCTCCCTCACGTGGCTGGAGGGCAGGCACTGATTCTGATCTATCTCTTTGCCTGTGGCACCCAGTATGGCTTAGAGCAGGTATTAAACAAATGTGAAGTGAAATAATAAAGCATAAATAAATGAGTCTTGGGCTCCTAGGCTCATAATTCCATACATAAAATCTAAGATCATTGCCTCACATAACCCAAAGTTGAAAGGATCTTAGATATCAACTTCCCAAGGTTTTCAATCTTTTTGACAAACATCCAGTTAGTAATACATTTTATATTCCCATGCAGTGCACATGTAGAGAGAGAGAGAGAGAGAGAGAGAGAGAGAGAGAGAGAGAGAGAGAGGGCTTCAGAGTGGCATTTTCCCTCACTATGTGGCCTAAACCTAGATCTCCTCTCTTTCTCCTCTCCTATCTTTTTAAAACAAATTAAAAACAAATGCTGGATTAGTTCATTAAATTGACTTCATGACCCATGATTGTGTTGCATCCTGTGGTTTGAAAAACACTGCTCAGCCAGAATCTCTCTCCAGTGTCCCTGACAAGAGTCCTGCACGTGCACACCCGGGCGGGAAAGTCCCGCCCCAGAAGGTAAGAGGTTTTATTACTGGACAGCACTAATTGTTAGAAAGTCCTCCTTTCTCTTCTCCCGAAAGGGCCCTCCCGCTGACTTCCCCATTGGCCCCTCCGGCATGCCGGTCTCTCCAGA
This sequence comes from Pipistrellus kuhlii, assembly GCF_014108245.1. Lineage (NCBI taxonomy): Eukaryota > Metazoa > Chordata > Mammalia > Chiroptera > Vespertilionidae > Pipistrellus > Pipistrellus kuhlii. The sequence continues at coordinate 56,351,097 of NW_023425562.1, read as the reverse complement.
TGCACATTATCGAGCTTGCTTCACTTCATTGTTTCACTTTCTCCCCATGCTCCCACACATGTGCCCACCCCATGCATAGAGCCTTGATCTTCACCCATCACTGCTATAGGTGCCCTTGTTTGCTTTCATGGGTTTCTGGAGCCAATCCACCCACACAGCAGCTGAAGTCTTCAACTCCTGAAACAGGAAGTTTGTTGGGACTGGGTGGGTATCAGAGTCTGGAGGGGTGGTGGGAGGGTGGGGAGACCCAAATGTCACAGAGGGGTCTAGCAAGGGTCCTCCACCCTCGCATGCAGCCACCTGAGGGGCCTCCTGCCCACCCTCCCGCCAGGCTGCCCAGTCATGCCTGCTGCCTCTGCGGGAGTTGGCCTCCCTCACCGCTGGAGGCCAAGGACAGGTGGCGGCACAGAATTAGCAGGGCCCGGTGCACACTGAGAGTGCATGGCCCTTGTTCAAAACCATTAAGTGTTTCCAGACAGTGACAGCAGAGCAGTAAATCAGGCGTGAGTCCCTCTGAGTGACAGTCTTTGCAGCTGCAGGAATTTTACACCCATGATGCCCACTTTGGCACTTTGCAGGAAGCAGGCTCAGCAGAGGTTGTGTGAGTGAGGCCCAGGCCCGGGCTGGGACCCCAAGTGCAGGACGAGAACCCCAGCCTGTGAATATTCAAGGAAGAGAGTCTTTAGGGATGAAGTTGTAGGTTCAGTTGTAGAATCTGAGGCCCAGAAAGATGTCCCCACGTCATCCTGCAAACTGATGTCAGAATCAGATCACATCCCAGCCCGGGGACCTCCCTCTCTTTTCTCTCCATTCTTTCCTGAATTGGACTCATCTTATGCAGCATCTATCGAAACCTTTCACATGCCAACAACTTGCAAATGTCTGTCTCTCTCCCCACCATCCCCATCTCTCTCCCAACCTTCAGACTCCAGTGTCCACTGTCTACAGCTCCAGTGGCCTCTTGCTTCCTTTCCTTCCCCTGCTTCCTCCCTCTTCCTCCTCCAAAGTCATCCCCAGCCACCAGAATGTGAATTTTTAATTCATAAATTGGATCCAGTCACACCTCTGTTCTCAGCCTATTGATGCACTGCACACAAATGGCAATCTGACCTCTCTCCCCAGGGCTTGTAAGATCAGGCCCTGAGACCTGCTGCTGCCCCCTCTCCCTATGCTGACCCCCCGTGACCTTGCTGCTGCTCAGCCCACCCAGCCCACACCTCCCCTGCCTGCTGCATCCCTTCACTGGAGCGCTCATCCCCAGATCTCCCATTCCTCCCCTTCCATTCAGGGCTCCGATCACACGCCCCTTCCCCACAGGTCATCCTGAACACCTGGTGCCAGACACACCCCATCACGCCCTCCCTCTGCCTCCGGTAACCCTCCCCGAAACTCCATTGCATGTATGTTTCTTTGTTCCCTCGCCTCCCTCTAGAAAGCAGCTCACGTAGCCCTAGCCAGCTTGGCTCAGTGGATAGAGCCTCAGCCTGTGGACTGAAGGCTCCTGGGTTCGGTTCCCACTGAGGGCATATGCCTGGGTTTCGGGCTTGATCCCCAGTAGGGGGAGTGCAGGAGGCAGCCGATCAATGACTCTCTCACATCATTGATGCTTCTCTCTCTCTCCTTTCTCCCTTCCTCTCTGAAATCAATAAAGAAATGTTTGTTTTAAAAATAAAGAAAAGAAAAGAAAAGAAAAGAAAAGAAAAGAAAAGAAAAGAAAAGAAAAGAAAAGAAAAGAAAGCAGCTCACATAGCTTTACTGAGGGTGAGGCCCGGACTTGCTCATTGCTCAATGGCTCAGTGACTTGAGCCGTGCCTGGCACATACAGGTGTTCTCGTTCCGTTAATGAATGAGTTCATTCAGCATATGTGCTCAGAGGCTTTTCTGTGTCAGGTACTGCGCTAGGCACTGAGGACTTAGACATGAAAGAGGTGGGCAAGCAGGAGCTGGGCCCACCAGGAGCTGGGTCACCGTCTCAGGGAGAGACAGAGCTCTGGGGGAGCAGCAGGGGGGGCTTGTCCAAGCTGTGTCTGAGCCCCATCTAAGAAGATGGGGTGAGGGTAACTAATGATGGGTTCTTATAGCAAGGGGTTGGATTTTACATGGTGATTTGCCATTTAGGGGTCTTGACAGCTCCCCCCGCCCCCCATTAGAAGTCATGTTGGCGGAGTGAACAAGTGGAAGAGGTACGAAGGGGGAAGCTGCACTCTTACGATAGAAACTCGCCTTTATTTAGCTCCATTTCTATGCTTAGGACTGAACACCTTATCTGCCGAAGACCCAGAGTCACAGGTCGATGTCACTCGCCTCGTGCTGCAGATGAGGAGCCGAGGCCCAGGTCTGACTGGGTGCCACCACGTCATTGGACGGTCTGCACTGTGCAGGGCTGCCAGCCTGAATGGTTTCACATCTATGTCCGCTTCCTGGAGAGCCTGGACCTCCGTCCCTCTCAGCCATTAGGTCAGGCCTGGGGCCCATGCCCACAACGAGGCTCTGGGACCCCAGCACAGAAGAGGCTGAACTTACAGGCTCGGGCGATCCGCTTTCCGCTGGCACTGGAATCAGGAAGAAGACAGGCTTGGCTCCGCTCAGAGACAAACAAGCCTCCCCCAGTGGGCATGTGGCCCAGCCCGGGGGAGCCCTGTGGGCACCTTGGCACTCAGACCACCACCCGGAGGATTCCAGCCGCCCACTCCTCTCTGAGCGTTCTAGCCTCACGGCAGGTGACCCACCACAGCCTACCCCTGCAGCCCCACCCGAATCACCGTCTCCCTCTTCTGTGTAAGTGGTGTGGCCCGCAGGGGCCAAGCCACTGCCTCAGGGAAGGCTTTCTGGTTGGTGGTGCTCCCCCATTTCCTTACCCATAATCCTTCTTGTTTGGTTGCTCAAACATCTGACTGTCAGAACTGGTGCTATGTTCCTCTGGAAGTGGCCCTCAGCTCAGCTCTGCCACAGCTCGCCTGCCTGCCCCTCCCTGTCCCTAAAGGCAGAGCCTGCCTGTCCAGGAACTGTTGACAAATGGGTGACACGTGTGAATCATTTCTTTTTTGTTTTTGTTTGTTTGTTTGTTTTTATATTTTATTGATTTTTTACAGAGAGGAAGAGAGAGGGATAGAGAGATAGAAACATCAATGTGAGAGAAACATCGAGCAGCTGCCTGCTGCACAACCCCCACCGGGGAGGGGCTGCAACCAATGTACATTCCCTTGACTGGAATCGAACCTGGGACTCTTCAGTCCCCAGGTGGATGCTCTATCCACTGAGCCAAACCGGTTTCGGCAATGGGTGAATCATTTTACCAAACTTTTATGAAAAAACTCTTCTGTATTAGGCTCTGCTCAAAGCCCAGTCTGAACTAGCCTTTTGCCAACGTCCACATTCCTGTTTAGCACCAACATCACCCTCCTTCCCCACCACAGCCAGCCGCCCCAAGTCCCTGCTGAGGACCTGGCAGGGGTGGAGATAAGTGGCCTTTTGTTTCTCCTCTTATCTCTAAACTGGGTTCAGATGTGTGTGTGCATGTGCCTTTTATGTGTGCGTGTGTGCACATGTGTGTAGGGGTGCCCTGGGCGCAGCTCCCATGCGTGATCTAACCCAGCTCCACAGCGGGGCCCCTACAATCCATGCAGAGTCTGTGCTATAGGGAACTCAGAAGTGGCTGCCGACAGGATGCTCTAAGTTTGGCCACTCTCTTCCCCGGGACTCCCCGAGAATGCCCCCTCCTGCAGTGCTGCATGGGGGTGGGGGAAGTTCAGGCTGCTCCCTGGCACCCCCCACCCCCTCTGCCTGCCTCTCCTCAGTTCCTTTTTTCTCCTGCTCACTGTCTGCCTCAGGAGACACATGGAGGGGAAGCTGGCCTCCTCTCCTGCAGCTCCCCACCTCTAGGGGTTTTCTTCTTGGGGTGCAGGTGCTTTGCGGGGAGGAGAGAGGGAGCAGTCTCCTCCGGGCTGGCCACTTGCTCCCCCCCCCCCCCCCCACTTTGCCATGAACTGAGCGAACAGAGCTTGGGAAGATGGGATGGCTGGGGAGTGGGAGTTGGGGGTGGGCACTGTGTAGGTTGGACTTTGCTGCTTCTTAATCAGTCCCGAGCACATACCTGGTCCCAAAGGGCCATTCCTTATTATTGAGAACCCACTGTGTGTCCAGCACAGTGCTGGGTGCTGATTAATGGAGTGTTTGAAAGACAGCAATCCTCACACCCAATCATTTTTCATGGGAAAACAGATATTGTAAAAACCAATAGTGTGTAGCCATTGGGAATCCAGAGAGAGTAGAAGAGTATGGGGGAGGGGGGTCCGGAGCAACCAAGGGTGGAAGCCAGGGTCATGTTAAGCTGTGCTTAACGTTCGCCTTTCCCGAACTTGTGGCTTAGCCCACAACCTGGGCCAGGCGAGTCCTGCCGACACTGTGAGCACAGGCGGTGATGGCAGGGCCGGGGCTCATAGTCCAGTGGGATGCTTGTCTATTTGGTGGCATGTGTCCGGGCTCACTTCGCCACCCCTCCCCAGCCACATCCCTCCATTCTGTGCTTCTGGAGGCATCCGTGGGCCGGGCCAGCCCAGGCCCCCTGGCCTCTTCAGCGGGAGGAGGCTCCCCACTCCGAGGAGGGCGGCTCTGCAGCAGGAGCCGGTGGAGCTATGCCTGCCTGACAGGCCGGGAGCAGGCACCTCCCAGCTGGAGACCTCAGACCTGAGGGTTTGGGGTTTGGAAGGAAGCCTGGACCACAGCGACCACTTCTCTCGCTGTGGCTCCCGCAGCTGCTCCAGGCTGGAGGCGCGGAGGGGAGGGGGGGGAGGGGGGAGGGGGAAGGGGGGTAGGGAGGCCTGCCCAGGCCGTCGGGAGAGCAGGCAGTGGCTCCGGGGCTCACACAGAGCTTCCTCTGGCGGTTGGCGCCCAGCTCGGGCCGGGGACGCTGTGAGCCTCCCGCCATGACGGCCACGCTGGGGCAGGCCCTGGGCTGCCTCCTGCCCGCCCTTCTGCTGGGACTCACAGGTGAGTTCTGAGTGCTGCCCACGGGAATCCTCAGGTCAGGGAGGGAGCGCTGGGGGTACGCAATCCAGCCCCCCGGTGTTAGAGGGGTGGGCACGGGGGCAGAGACCAGAGGACCTGGCTGAGCTGCGTACCTGCCTCCTGGGTGCTGTGTGCTTGTTTTCCACAATGTGGGCCTGCGGGGAACAGAGGTGAGGGAGTTTTGGGGGCAGGAAGAGGAAGGTGTGACAGGAGAGTGAGGGGCTAGGGGGCGGTCAGAGAGTGATAGAGGAACCCACCTCCCACCCAGTTTCCTTGATGCCAGCTCTGGTCTGGGTGGCCACCAGGTCTATGTCAGAGAGGGTGTGAGGGTGGGAAAGACAGAGGGAGAGAGGAACCCCTGAGGGATGGAGCCTCTGGCATTATGGGAAGGTGCTGGACCCACAGTCATCAGACACACCTGCTTAACATCCCCGCTTAGCCACTAATAGGCTGTGTGATCCTGATCCCGTCACTACACCTCTCTGGGCCTGTTTCTTCTGGAAAGTGAAATACTAGCATTCCTTAGCTGGGATGTGGATGAAGATGAGCACACACGTCTGAAAGTGCTTTATAGACCACAGGGCGCTGAGTGTGGATGGGTGATCATTGCCATTAGGCTTTATTCAGAGGGGAGAGAGCACCACACAGAAGGTACCAGAGCTCATTGCTAAGGCGACTTGCTCCTCTGGCCCCTGCCGCTGCCTTCCATCAGCTTCTGTGCTGTCGTCGCTGGTTTACTTGCGCCCTTCCACACGCCCCTAGCCAGAAGCTCCTGCAGGCAGGGGTCCCCCATCCGTCTGTGTCTCCCGCTGACATACTGGCTCGGAGCAGGGGCTCGGGGAATGCGATGAAGACTTGGAGAGATCTGGCCCGCGGATCTCTGCAGACCATGCTGCGGGCGGGAAGAGGCTGGTCCTGCAGTTTTCCCAGGAGGAAGGCTCGAGGAGACAGCGCCTGGGTTAGCAGCAGAGTGCTTTGTCCTGGTCCAGCGTCGTGAGGAGGGAGGAGGAGGAAGCGGCCTCGGTTGGAGAGAGCCTCCCATCCCGGGGGTGAGCCCGCAGAGGGCGGAGGCCCTTGAGGCAGCTCCCCGGTGTGCCCCAGGAGACTCCTGGGGGAGGACGGGGCCTGCCATCCCCGCCTGTGGGGATCCCTGACTTCACACTCACGTCCAAACTGGAAATCTTGCTTCCTCACCACACCCCTCCCATTCCAACCTGGTCCAGTTTCCCCCTCCTCAAACACTAGAGCCACCACCCGCCCAGAGGCTCCGGAGAAAACCCTGGCAATCACTTATCCATAATTCACTGCGTCTCTTCTCCACCCAGTCCATGACCACGTCCTGTGGGCTCTACCTTCCAAACGTGCCTCCATTTCTCAGAATCCCAGCCCGGGAGCCACCTCCTCACCCGATGGCGGCAGCAGCCTCCTCGCTGGCCCCCCTGCTCCCCAGTGCCACCCTCCCGCCCATCCTCCACTCAGAAACCCCCATGGTCTCCTAAAGCACGTCAAAGAGGCCGCCTGCGCCTGTTTGCAATCTCCCCGGCTTCCCACCAGAATGGGATCTTCTCATGCACCGCCGCTTTGCCCCCCCCCCCCCTGCCGCAGACCCCGGCCTCTCAGTGCTTCAGCCCGCCAAGCCCTTCCTGCCCGAGCTGCTCTCACCTGCCCGCCCCCTTTCTGGGATGTCATTCCCTGCCCCCTGGCTGGCTCCTAGACAATCCTCAGTTTCAGCTCAAAAATGTCACCTTCCCGGGAATCCTTCTTCTACCTCCTAGAATAACAACCCCCAGCATTTTCGATCTCTGTCTTCTTTGGGTTTCCCTTAGGCCTGTGGTCGGCAAACTGCGGCTCGAGAGCCACATGTGGCTCTTTGGCCCCTTGAGTGTGGCTCTTCCACAAAACATCATGGCCTTCCCGAAATCGGTTTGGCTCAGTGGATAGAGCGTCGGTCTGCAGACTAAAGGGTCTAAAGTAGGGGTGTCAAACTCAATCAGAGAAGGGGCCAAAATCTAAAATCCAGCCTAAATCGCGGGCCGAATGGTTTACTGAACAGTCATAAACTGTCATTGTGATGGAAACGCAGCGGAGTGCAGTGATGACAGCGCGGTGCGGGCCACATTGCAAGGCCTGGCGGGACGGATTTGGCCCGAGGGCCTTGTGTTTGACACATGTGGTCTAAAGGGTCCCAGGTTCTATTCTAGTCAAGGTCATGTGCATTGGTTTCGGGCACGTCCCTGGTGAGGGGTGTGCAGGAGGCAGCTGGTCGTTGTTTCTCTCTCATTGATGTTTCTAGCTCTCTATCCCTCTCCCTTCCTCTCTGCGAAAAATCAATAATATATATATATATTTTTTTTAAATCGCAGCTTAAGTGAGTCTATTTTGAAGAAATGGCATTAGAAGAAGTTTAAAAATTTTGGCTCTCCAAAGAAATTCCAATTGTTGTGCTGTTGATATTTGGCTCTGTGGACTAATGAGTTTGCCGACCACTGCCTTAGGTCCTTGGGCCCCAGTTGGGATTATACATTTGCTTGCTTCCTTGTTATCATCTGTGTGTGTGACCCCCGGGGCAGGAACCACACACGGTGCATAGTAAGTCTGCAGGGCCAGAGGGCACGGCGCCTCCGCCAGGCTGAGTGCTAGATGTGCCCTGCCCTCAGTCCTCAGCGTGCAGACAGGTGCTCTCTCCGCAGCTGGGCAGCCGTTCATCACGCTGGCCGGCCCGGCAGAGAGGATGGCCCCCGGGCACTCGGTGCCGTTCAACTGCACCGCCGGCAGCTTCAGCTCCCCAGACTTCCGCGTCACCTGGATGAAGGACCGGGATGAGCATCCAGCCTCGGCGCAGCGCCTGGTGACCGCTGACAAAGGCAATTACTCCGTCAGCAGCAAGGTGTGGGTGACCCTGGTGCGCCAGGATGTCTCCTCGGAGATCACCTGTACGGTCACCCACAGGGACCTGGCCGCGCCCCTGCACAGCACCCTGAACCTCTCCCAGGTGCTCCGAGGTGAGTGGGCAGGAGGAAGGGGACATCGCCTTCCCTGGCCACCGTCTCCCACCCGAAGCCCTCGTTCATGCTGGGAAGCGGGAGCTCCTCGTGGCCACGGCTCGGGCCATGTAGCCATTAAAGGCGCAGGTCCCAGCGGCTGGCCATCTGGGATGACCCTCTGTACCACTTCACAGCTCGTGTGGCCCCTTAACCTCCGTGGGCCTCAATTTCCTCCTAGAATGGAAATAACATGAAGACCTACCTCATAGGTTTCATGGGAGGATCAAATGACTGATTCCTCATAAAGCACCTAGAATATGGCCTTATAAATAGTGCCCGGCACACAGTAGGTTGTTTGCGCATGTCTATGATTATTATCGGGCTCAACTTTCCATTCCAAACATCTATTTGTTCTACTGACGTCATGGCTGCTACTAATCTTAAGTATTGATTATTCATTCCACAGAGGAATATTGACCATGGGCCAGGCACTGGTCCGGGTGCTGAGGATAGAGCGGTGAATAAAATTAAGTCCCTCTCCTCGCGGGCATTACATTTGGGTGCACCTTACAACTATATTTCATGATTTGAAACATGAGAAACACAGAATGTAAGATCCCAGGCACCCATGTACCCTTAGCCCATGTTTAATGACCATTAAGATTTGGCCCCATTTGCCTTGCACTGAGCAGACAGGGGAAAACCATTTTTTTTTAAGTAACTGACGAAAGAGTGAGAGAATCTGTGGCTGATTCCCAGGAAAGAGGAACACGCAGGTGTGATTTGAACAGACGATTCTCTCTGTTCCTCTGCCAGTGGTTCCCGCCGTGAAGATCACTGCCCAGCCCTCCGAGGCGCACACCGCCCATCACCAGAGGGTGAACCTCACTTGCCACGTGAGCCACTTCTATCCCTCGCACCTGCGCCTCACCTGGATGGAGAACCGGCACACGGTGCACACCGAGCCGTCCCCCCCGGTCACCAGGAACTCCGACGGGACCTACTCCCTGGAGCACACGTGGCAGGCGGAGGCCAAGCCCAACGGGAGCGAGTTCGCGTGCTGGGTGGTCCAGGACGAGCAGCCCCCGGTCCAGGCCAACCTCACCCTGCGGGCTCCGGGCCACCGGCAGAGGAAAAGTGCGTGTGCCGCCGCCCAGGCCCCTGGGCAGCGTGGTGGGCGGGTCAGGACTGGCCTCGGAGGAAGGAAGGAAGGACGCCCTGGGCTGGTGATAAAACTCTCAGGCACTCGCCGCTGGAGTCCTCCCTCCCTTCCTCCCACACAGCCAGGTCGTGGGAGGCAGGAGTGGGACTTCCCCTCCCCAGCCCCACGGCCTCTGCAGGCGGAAAGTTCCCTGCTGTAGCTCTGCACTGCGGACAAGGCAGAGATTTCACTGTGGGCACCAACTGGGGGGCGGCTTTTAATCAAGACTGGCTCGGCTGGGAGTTTCTGGACCTCAGTTTTAATGAGATTAGACAGTGGCTGCAGGTGCGAAATTCTCATTCTCTCTAGTGCTCAGTTCGCTTTTTTCTTTCTCCTTTCTCTGCCTTTACCTCCTCCCCCTTCTCATTTTCTTCCTCCTCCCACCTCCCCTCCTCCTCTACTTCCCCTAATCCTCCTCCTCTCCCTTCCCCCTCCCATCCTAACCCTTTCTCCGCCTTATTGAGCTCATCCTTAGCGGCCTCAGATGGCTTTGTCCACAAAGGGGCGCTGCCGGCCAGCAGTTCAGACACAGAGCAGGGCGTTGCTTTTCGGGACCAGACGGAGATAAAGATGGATGGGCGGAGGGATTGGGCCACGAGGAGGGGAAGGGAGGATTATGATTGGCCAGGTCTGGGCCAGCCGAGTGTGGACTGACAGCTCTGCAGAACCACAGCGGGTGGAGAAGGACAGGCAGGTCCCTCCTGGAAGTGTGGGCGTCTGCGCCTGCGTGCATCTATTAGAGCCCAGTAGCTGCCGAGAGAGCCTGGACCAGGTGCGGGGCGGCGACCCTGAGCATCTTGACAGCAGGGGCTCGGAGCCTGCCCGCCACCCCTCCCTGATAGGCTTTGCCTCTACCTGCCTGCTGGAAGGATTCTCAGGGGGGGACGATCCCGCCACCATTCATTTGCTATACGCCCCTGTGTTTCTTATCCAACAGAAATGAGAAAGATGTCCACCCAGGGGGATATGCAGATTTGAATGCCAAACTCCAAAATGGTCCTTTCCCATCAGAAGCAAATAACATTATTTCTGTATTGGCTCACTTCTTTGTGGACCGAGTCCTTGCCTCCGGATACCTTTCTCCTTTGCCTGCGGGCAATGTGTCTAGCCCACAGCTGCCAGGTGAACCCCCTGATTGCACCCCTTTGATTCAGCTGCTGGAAGCGCCCTGTGGTCTGAGAGGAGGAGAAGGGCAACTTCCTCTCCTGGCACTGGGTGCCGCACCTTTGCAGGCACGCCTCCCACTCTGGCCCTCCCTCCGCACTCACCCTCCTGCACTGCCCGCTGCGCCTGTTCCTCTGGCACCTGCAGAGCGCTCCCCGTGCACCAGGGGTCCTCGCTCGCCTGGGACCTGGGACGTAAGACAGCTGGGAAAGGCAGAGGACGGGACAGGATGGACCAAGTCCCAGGGCTCTCAGAGCTTTCATCAGGAGGCAGGCAGGGCTGTCTCTTCACAAACGCAATGTGCCTTTCCTGTGTTTTTTTCTCCCATCCTGCCTGAAAACACAAATCCTAGTTATTTCACACCTCTTCCCAAATCTACCTTCGATACTCTGTTTCTGGTATTTATTTCTTCCTGACTGCTCACATCTGCCCACATGCCCAATTGCCTCATAAACTTTGGGGCCTCCTGTTAACCCATGACGGGGGTTATCTGTTTCCACCTCTCCCCCACCGGGAGAATTTCAGCCCTGGAGCAAACACTGGCTCCTGGGTGTGGAGGTGGTGAGTGTGGTGGGAGTCCATCTGCCTCAGGCAAAGCGCTGCCCCTACTCAGCTCAGTCTCCTTGTCTTTGTTTTTTATTATTGATTTTTAGAGAGAGTGGGAGGGAGGGAGGAGGGAGGAGGAAGAGAGAAAGAGAGATATGAGAGAGAGAGAGAGAGAGAGAGAGAGAGAGAGAGATGTGAGAGAGACACTTCAATGGGTTGCCTCCCACATTCACTCTGACTGGGGCTGAGGATGTGCTCTTGACCAGGAATGGAACCTGCGACCCGTCTGTGCACAGGCCGACGCTCTAACCACTGAGCACAGTGGCCAGGGCTCAGTCTCCTCATTTTTGTAACAACTGTTGTGCCTGCTGAAGATTTGTTCCCTGACCCCTGCTTGACCACAGGGCACACAGTAGGTGCTCTATGATGCCAGTTTTGCAATCTCCATGGTGCCCAGTCCAGAGCAGGGCTAAAAAATAAAATGTTAAACTTATGGTGAGTATATGATGCTAGCCCACTTTAGGGAGTGATTAATATGGGCCACCTATTCCACACTTGATTTACGCATTAATTCTGAAAAATAGGAACCACCACATGTTGCAGAGGAGGAAACTGAGGCTTAGAGCTGAGCGCTCAGGTTCGCCTGGGGGAGGGCCTGGGAGTGCAAACGTGGGTTGAGCGTGACATGTAGCCTGTGCCCCTAGCCCCTCTCTGTGCCACTCGCTTTCACATGACCTGGCCTTGAGCAGCGAGGCGTTCCTCCTTCCCAGGCACTGAGGGCAGAGCCTGGCGGTGGTCATGGGTACAGACCCTGCAGGCAGACTGCTGGGCTAAGAACCTCCGCTCTGCCCGCGCCTAGCTGTGGGCCCTGGGCCAGTTACCTAGCCTGTCTAGAAGTCAGTTTCCTCATCTGTGAAATGGGGAGGGTCTTAGCTCCCACCTCCTATGGGTTTGGGGAGAACTTGATGAGGCAGGCAGAACCCATCCGCAGGGTCATATGACATGGGTGTGGCTGTGAGATGTGGGTGGCAGGCAGCCTTCTTACACCCTGCTGGCGCTCCCTGGAGTTTCGCCATCTGGCTTCTGGTATCAGCTTCAGAAATCAATTCTTTTATTTTATTGATTTTTTACAGAGAGGAAGAGGAGAGGGATAGAGAGTTAGAAACATCAATGAGAGAGAATCATCGATCAGCTGCCTCTTGCACACCCCCCACTGGGGATGTGTCCGCAACCAATATATAATACATGCCCTTGACCGGAATCGAACCTGGGACCTTTCAGTCCGCAGGCCGATGCTCTATCCACTGAGCCAAATGGGTTTTGGCTCAATTCTTTTTAGAATGTAACCTTCAACCCTCTGGACAAGGAGCTAATGAGACATCTGGGTAGATGTGCTGAGGATTTGTTCTCACTGGCATTTGGGCGCCTCTGTGCCCTCTCACAGTGGGGGTGTCTCCTTGCAGGCGGGAGCAGCTACTCTTACACCCTGCAAGGCCCCCTTCAGCGGTCGGAGCCGGGCACAAGCATCCAGTTGAAGTACACATCCTCTGGGTTCCACACACAGCACGTCACAGTGGCCTGGCTGAAGAACAACCACACGCTGCCGAACGCCCAGACCAGCGTCCACCTCAGCAGAGACACCTACAACGTGAGCAGCAGTGTGCAAATCCCCCTGCAGGCTGGGGACGTGCACTCCCAAGTCTTCTGCCTCGTCATGCACAAGTCGAAATTGGCTTTCCAGAAAGTCATCAACCTGGACCAATACCTCCGTGGTAAGCAGCTTGTTTTGTTTCTCATTGTCCAGCCAGGCTGGTTGGGGTGTGGATGTCTCTGAGCCCCCGTTTCCTCATCTGAAAGCGGCCCATCCCTCCCTTGCTTGTGGCAAAGATTCAACCCAATGATCCCTGCGGAGCACATGCCTTGTTCATATTAATCATGCAGAAATGGCCGCTGTTACTTTTTCTTATAATTACCATTCGCAGCATCTCTCAGAACTCAGTTTTCTCATTGGTAAAACGGAGTCAAAATCCTCCCAGGAAAAAATCATAAATTTAATTTTATTATTATTTCTATGAAGAGAAGGTAAAGGGCTTTGAAACATATAAATTGAAGAAGCTAATGATGTCTTCTGATCACTGCCCATTACTTTGTGCTCAGGCAGGGTCGTGTGGCACAGGTGTGGCTGTGAGCTGTAGTTGGCAGGCGGCCTTCTCATTGCTGGGCTCCCTCGGGTTTCTTCATCAGGCTTAGGGGCCTAATTTTTCATCTGATATTTTTGGTCGGTTTTCCTGGCTTGAATCAATTCTTGACCGGTGTGTAAATTGAGTGAGGTCGTAGTATATCATGCCTGGAGGAAGTCTTAGTGATCGCCCATCCTTTTTTTTGTTTGTTTGTTTAATATATTCTATTGATTTTTTACAGAGTGGAAGGCAGAAAGATAGAGAGTTAGAAACATCAATTAGAGAGAAACATCGATCAGTTGCCTCCTACACACTCCTTACTGGGGATGTGCCTGAAACCAAGGTACATGCCCTTGACCGGAATCAAACCCGGGACTCTCAGTCCACAGACTGATGCTCTATCCACTGAGCCAAACTGGTTTTGTCATGATTGCCCATTCTTTTCTTTTTTTTCTTTTTCTTTTTTTAATATATTTTTATTGATTTTTTTACAGAGAGGAAGGGAGAGGGATAGAAAGTCAGAAACATCGATGAGAGAGAAACATCAATCAGCTGCCTCTTGCACACCCCCTATTGGGGATGTGCCCGCAACGAAGGTACATGCCCTTGACCGGAATCGAACCTGGGACCCTTTAGTCCACAGGCTGACGCTCTATCCACTGAGCCAAACCGGTTTCAGCATGATTGCCCATTCTTAATGACAACTCTAAAGCTTTAGAGAAGGCCAGTGAGTGGTCCAAGGGAGACAGCAGTGAAATTAATTCCTCACATATCTATAAGACTTTGAAGTGTACAACATATTTTCCTCTTTGTTTTGTGTGCTCTCATCATGGAAGTAAGCACATCACTTTCTATCACTATTGGCAGTAATGTCTCAGATGAGCACAGCACATGGTCGGAAAACACAGCCATGTGGGTGACTTATTTAACATGCATAGCTGCCTGCTGCTGTTCATCCCCTTGGTGGTTTACAGAAGGAAGTGGAGGTCCAAAGCTGGGAAGCCTTCCTGAGTTTGTGGAGCTGGCGAGGGAGGGGCCTTGGACGTGAACTCTGGCTTGACTCTGCTGCTCAGGAGCTGTGGGATCTCCTGCTAGTTACCCACATTCTCCCAGCTTCAGTGCCTTGGCCTGTAACATAGGGACCAGATTATCTGAGTATTTATTATATGCACTGAGTGGCAAATTATTATGATCTCTGAATGCATAATAATCTGGCCACTCAGTGTATATCCTATATAATAAAAGACTAGTATGCAAATTGTCCCCCTTAACCAGGAGTTCTACCAGCAGGCAGGACAGCCAACCACCCATGTCCCCGCCCCCTGGCCAGGCTAGCCAGACCCACCCATGCACGAATTCATGCACCAGGCCTCTAATATTATATAGTATTATGAGTGGCCATATTATTATGCATTCAGAGATCATAATAATCCGGCCACTCAGTGTAGTTCTCTGCAGTTAGGACAATTGTGCAGAGAAGCAAAAATCATAGAAAATGCAGTTTTCACAGATGAATTGATTACTTACAAAACCAGGCCCCACTCAAGAGCCCTTCTTGCTCAACAGGGCCTGCATCTCAGGTTGGGTTTCCTGTCACAGAAATGTGTTTGTGGGTGTCTTTATCTGGGTTCTCTTGAAAGCAGAACCTGCAACCAGGAGTTGGGTGCAAGTAGAATAAGAGAAAGAGATAGGGAGGGTGGGATACATAAGAGAAAGGGGGGATATTAAACTGGGTGTCCCAGTGAATGACTGAAGCTCACGCCACTGGGGACTCTAAGGAATGCATGAGCTGGGTGCCATTTCATGGATATACAGGAATCTTGAGGCAGAGAATCAGGAAGACATTTGAGTGTGAGATGGGAAATGGCACCACCCAGCCCCACCGCCAAGCACTGAGACAGTCAGTTAGCGAAGGCCTATGGGAGCCCAGTAACCCTCTGCTCCAGGAGGTGGGTCTTGCCTTGATTGAAGTGTGGCAAACATCAGACCATACTGTGCACACAGAATCCACACCCATTGCAAAGGGAAATCAGAGATCTGGCAAAAGTTACTTCAGAACATTGACTCAAATGATGGGGAACCTCTGAGATCATGGGCAATGCCTCTAAGTGGTTAAAGATGGGGAAAGAAAAATCTATCGTTCTAACAATTCTATGGACACTTCAAAAGAGAACACTTTGATTAAAAAGAGGCCACTGTGAAAATTGATAGCACCCTCGAATAATTTTTCAAAATTTCCTCTTAATGATTGTGCTGTAAAATGTGAAATTTAAAATGATGAATTAGTTGAGACTGAAGTATATGGTTCTGGGAAAAAATTATGCCAACTTCCTTACACTCCCAAGAGTTGTCCCTTCTAAGAGTTTGGTGCAGAGTTTTGAAAATATCCCATACTTAATTTAAAACGTAAGTTAACAAAATTATTTTTATTATTGAAATTTTTTTCAAGGTGTAGTTTCAACCAATTCCTTTGTAGCAGTTTCTATGAAAGCAGACCCTGAACCTATTTTGCATAGGTTCCTTCTGAGCTGCTTTTTATTTTGTTTTTCCTGACACCAAGTAGCTTTCTGTGTTTATCTCATTGTGTTTTGTGAGTATTAAATGAGATAACACATACACACGGCCTCTGTGCTTGGGTCTCTATCCTCCCCATACTGCCATGGACACTGGAGAGCCAGGGAACTTGCTGGTGGCTGGAATGGGCCATCTGAGCATCTCCATCTTTTTGTTGGATCTTGCCACCACGTAGAGCCATGACACTTGCTTGGTGGTACCTTAGCCTGGACTGTTCTCCGTAGATAGCATCCTAGTTACCAGCCCTTCATCATCCTGGGTTTCTCTTTCTCAGGGTCCTGCTCTCTGCTTGGTATGAATTCCTGCTTGTGTGCTGAAGGGGAAAGACGGAGTATAGACATGACCTTTAGGGAATGTTCTACCCATTGATAGCATTTAATAGGTCTGGGCTGTTCTACCCATTGATAGCATTTAATAGGTCTGGGTGGGTTGAATATGGAGAAAGCATATTTCGGGGTCAGATGCCCTTAGTTCCTTCAAGTTGCACAACACAAGGAGTTACTTTCTTACTCTAGACCCAGAATTAAGGTTTGTCTTCACTGGCCTTGTGAGAGCTGATCTACCTTAGACAAAACTTACAATTTAAGATTCTTGAAAACAAAGGGGAAGTGACTTACACAAGGTCTGGCAATTGGCTATGGTGTCAGTGTAGAGGCCAGAATCTGGATCTCCCATCCTTTGATGTAGTGTTAGAACTATACTATGTTGTGTGTTCATATGAATCGTCTCAAAATATTTCATGTTTTATCGTATTTAAAAAATTTTCTCATTATGAGTACATTCTATTGCACAGCTGAAAATCTGGTTGAAAAAAGTCTAGAAGTCATTAGATCGAAATTTCAGAAGCCAGGAATCTTAAATGCTACAGCCTTAAAGTTTGGGTGTCAGAATAGCATACTAGTAAAGCATACTGTCTCTGACAGCCCCAGCTACTCGTGGCCTTGTGCAAGTTGTGGCAGGCATGTCACTTAACCTCTCCAAACCCATGTTCCCTCCCAAGTGAAACCTTAGTATCTTGAGTCATAAAGATTTAGAGTGTATGAATCTTTCAATCTTAGCATTACCAAGTTATAGATTAGTCAACTGGTTCATAGATTCTAAAATGGAATTCAAACCTCATTGTATCATCTTTAATGACCAGAATGGAAAAGAGAGGAATGATTAGAATGGCTTTCATCTTTTCCATTCATTCTTCCATGCATCCATCCATCTATCCAAGCATGCATTCCCTCATGCATTCACACTCTTATTCATTCATCATGCATTTCCTTATGCATCTGTGGACCCATATATACACCCTCCTCTGCAACAGGCCCTGGGAAGATGACCCATCCCCAAGGAGCTCTCGGCTCCTGATGTAGACTTCCTAGAGTAATTGTCTGCTTTCTCTGGCCTGTGTCAGTTTCCCCTGCAGTGACAGTGTCCCAGGCTTCCCTGTCCTCGGACTTGGTGTCAATTACTTGCCACGTGCAGAGATTCTATCCACAAACTTTACATCTCACCTGGCTGGAGAACTGCGATACATTCAAGGGAGCTGAGCTACCCACCCCCAAGAAGAATGCTGATGGGACTTATAGCACGGAAAGCTTGCAATGGGTGAATGCATCAACACAAGGATCTGAGAGGGTATTCACCTGTAAGGTACAGCATGAGGCACAGCCTCCCATCTGGGCCAACCTCATACTGTCACCAGTAGCCCACGGGACATACAAACCCATGGAAAGCCCAGGTAAGCTCACCTCATTTCCTAGGAGCAGCTCAGTCACCTCCCTCTCTTTAGTGGATCCCAAAAGGCATAGGGAGGGGGCGTAATGGTTAAAGTCTTGCCCAACTTAAGAGTCTGTGATGACTTGATAACCAAATTGGTTCCTGGCCTGCCTCTTACTTTAGATGTGGCCATTATGAAAGGTTCTTTCATTTCTGAGGAGAGAACAGTCTCCCAGCTCAACCTCCTTGGAAATTCCCAAGAGAGCTCAGCTTAGGATGCTCGCTAGTTATTCTGAGATGGTCTTTAGCAATGATCTCTTGTTAAAATAGTGTCTTTGGGTTATATGAAGAGACTTGTCCACCAACCTTACTCCATGAAGCCCATGATGTCTGCTCTAATGACAGAGCAGGCTCTTTCACTATATTCTTGTTCGGGTACTTAACCTCTCTGTGCTTCCGTTTACTCATCTGTAGATGAGTCTAATGTAGTGTAGATGGGTCACTGGAAGGCTCTTAACTAATAGAGTCCTTATGAGGACTAAGTGAATTAATATATGCAAACTCTGTGTATATGTCTACAATAAATGTCAGCTACTTATTACTACTTGAATTTCAACAAAATTATTTTAAAGGTTAGTTTACAGTAATTATAGCTTTGTAAACTCAGGGGACTGAGTCAATTATTCTCTCAGAGCCCCCAGGTAACTCATCTATAAATGGTACTAATGATGCTAATCTCCTGAGATTATATAAAAGTTCAATTTGAATGACCACAGGCCTGGAGGACTCCCAGCTTTAGACTTCTAGAGGTTTTTACCTCTGGACATTGACACTTTAGCTGACTGTGTGACAGATGTTCAAAATCAGTATTTGTTGACTTGCATTCAAGGTGAGGCTAAAAGATCAAGATCATCACTTATTTCCAAGAGGAAGCTGAGTGTAGAGAAAGGAACATGGGCTTGAAACCAGATAAGAATTGGGTGCCATTCGTGGTTCTGAAACTCCCTGGCAGCATGACATCAGAGGAGGTGTTTAAACTCGCAGAGCCCCAGTTGATGTCTCCTTCTACCCGTTTGGTATTTAGGTCCAGAGACACCTGCCCTTATCTTTGTGGCTTTCCTCCTGGGCTTTAAGGTGCTGCTGGTGATGAGTTTCACCGTCACCTACATCCACAGGTGGTGGAACCTATGACAGGTAACTTGGGGGCAGGCCTCAGTCATGAGGGTGGGAGGTCAGAGCCATTGTCAGGGGCTGGCAAGTGGCGTCCAGGGCACACCCGCTAAGTCACATGGTCCCCACAAGGTGATCCAGCCTCAAGAAAAATTTGTGAACACTTATTTTCTCCAAACGTCTCTTGGAATTCTAAGAGCTTTTAACTCTCATGCATTTTGTAGTGCCCTGGAGTTTGAAGGAATTCAAATTAAGTTCCTTGGGGCCCCAGAGAGTACAAGTGGGACAAAGGCCAAAGTTTTGAGACCCAAACTTCAAAGAGTCCCTCCCCCATAAACTACTATATATTTTGGTTTTTATATATCTTTGGGATGAATAAGAAAATATTGGCAAAATCAACTAGTAGAACTTTGCAGGAGCTGACTAGTGGCAGGAAATGGGAGAGAGTTCAGATCTCAGAAAGAAGTGTTGGGGCTGTAGTTTTTAAGGGCTTCATTTCTGATCTACATCATGAACCCAGGCCAACCAGAATGCCTGTCACTTAGCTCAATAAATGTTTATGGAATGAATGAATGAATGAATGAATGCTTTCCCTACAGCTCATCCCTGCTCTGTGATACATTGCCTCCTGCCTTCACCAAAGGGCTCAAGGACCTGCAAGAAGGAAGAAGCTGCAGGACCTGCCCCTTCCCCAAGACCCCTGCTCCTCACTCTGCCAGCCCCAGCTGCACCAGGAGCTTCCTCCACACACCCTCTTGATGTTGTTTCTCTCTGATAATAAAGCTGAGTCCAGGATGGGCTTTGGTCATGGAGACTCAGGAATGCCTGGACCTCGATGCATCGAGCTTCACACTGGCCCTGCCTCCACCCAAACCAGAACCGAGAACAAGAAGAGACCAAGTTTCACCTCCCCTGATCATAAACAACTCAATATTCGGAGCAGATTTCACTTTTACCCAGAGCTTCTGCCAGTATACTTTTATTTTAGCAAACAAATTTTGAAATCGCCAAGTTGAATAAGCATTTTACTATTTTGAAATTATTAAGAATATTAACGGTATCCATGGACCTACCATCTCTCTTTGCCAATCATTCACATATTGCCATTATGTTCTCTGTTCCTTTGGAAAACACTATCCTAAATTGTGCGTTAATCATTTTTTAGCATGATTTTATACTTTTACAACATATATGTAAGTCCTTAAGCGATATTTAATATTTCTTTGCATGTTTTAAATTTTATGCAACGGCTATCATACTGTACACAACATTCTGGAACTTTATTTGTATGCTTCACACAATTTTGTGTGTTTTAATAATGTTGACATATGTATCTCCACTTTATTAATTTTCCACGCTCTACACTTTTCTATTATAAGATATGCTGCAATTTACAGATTCTTCTCAAGATGGTAGTAAAGCTCTATCTAGGGATTTGCTAGTCCACCTGTGCAGCCAACATTCTATCTTAGCTTCCCTGGCACATGTGCAGAGCCTTCTGGTCCCTCTTGTTTGGGCCACGAGCAGCAGTGTTGTTATCATTTGGGAGCTTTTGGTTTATAAAGAAAAGTTTTCTGTGTTTGATCGAGTTTTGCTCTTTGCGTGTCCGCCTTTGACCTAGCCATGTTTTTCTGGTGTGCATGTGTGTGTGAATTAGAAGTGGTAAGTCTTTCGTTCAGTTGCATTTGATGCCAAACATTATTAGTTTCAGGTGTACATTATAGTGGTTAGACATTAATATAATTTACAAAATGATCCCTCCAATAATAGAGTTCACACCTGGCTCCATTCATAGCTATTACAGTGCTATTGACTGTGTTCTATTCCCTAAGCTGTATTTTATACATCCCCGGGACTATTTTGTAACTACCAATTTGTACTTCTTAATCCCTTCACCCTTTTCACTCAGCCCCCTGACCCTGTCCCATTTGGGCACCATCAGTTTGTTCTTTTTCTTCCACAAAGGTTATTCACCCAGCACTCAAGGACTGGCGCTGCCACCTTTGCCGTAGATCCAGTTTCCATAACTATGTGGTTTTCTTTGTGAGGTTTCTGTTGTGTTGAGCTGCTTGTCTGTCTCTCTGTCAGAACAATCCTGTCTTACTTAGGGAAGCTTTATAATAATTTTGGACCTCTTTTGGGAAAATATTTCTACCTTTTCTTGTCAGGTTATTGTTGACCCAAATGCATTTTAGAATGACTTTGTCAAGTTTCACCAAAAAGTCCTTTTAGAAACATTATATATTTGTATTGGATTTATATAGTATCGATATTAATTCAGACAAACTGATGTTAACGGGAAAAAAAAACACATTGAAACCTGTAAAGAATTTTTGTGAGTTTATTTGAGCCAAATTGTAGACATGTGCTGGGGAAGCAGAACCTCAATGGATTGAGATAAATGCTCCGAAGAATGGCGGATTACATTTCTATATTTATACATTGCAATCAAAGGAAAGGGACGTAGGTGAGTTACATGAAATTCATTGGTGATAGATTAGGGAGGTGGGACAGAGCGAAGCGGGGAAACCTCTGGGATAGGGTAAAAGGTGAAATGATGGACATGAGCTTCTTTTACAGGGATGGACACAGGATACTTTAACATAATTAACAGCTGACAATTAACTTGATAACAAAAACAATGAGGGAATGTCTTGAGACCATTTCTTGTGCCCTGAGGGGTCTGGGTAAAAAGGAAGTTACATGCCGAAACCGGTTTGGCTCAGTGGTAGAGCATAGGTCTGCAGACTTAAAGTTCCAGGCTCGATTCCCGTCAAGAGCATGTACGTTGGTTGCGGGCACATCCCTGGTGGGGGTTGTGCAGGAGGTGGCTGGTCGATGTTTCTCTCTCATCGACATTTCTGGCTCTCTATCTCTCTCCCTTCCTCTCTGTAAAAAATCAATACAAAATATTTATTTAAAAAAAAGGAAGTTACAAGTTACCCAGACAGCTCACAGATAAGTTATCTTAGAGGCCAGAAGGCAGATGGGCTCAGTAAAGAAGATCTTAAGTTGATCTTTGTCAGGTGAAATATCCGGGACACTATAACCTGTTTATAGTTAGATATTTAATTTTCAAACCTTAAAATCTTTTTTTAAATATATTTTTTATTGATTTTATACAGAGAGGAAGGGAGAGAGATAGAGAGTCAGAAACTTTGATGAGAGAGTGTCATCGATCAGCTGCCTCTTACACACCCCCTGCTGGGGATATGCCCGCAACCAAGGTACATGCCCTTGACCGGAATCGAACCCAGGACCCTTCAGTCCCCAAGCCGACGCTCTATCCATTGAGCCAAAGCGGTCCCAGCCTAAACCTTAAAATCTTTTGTAGTTATTTTAGGTCTCTGAGTTTGTAAGACTGCCACGCAGGCCTTCCCTGAGCCTGTCAGGTTAGCATGTGGCTCTTTTCTTTCACACTGATGTGTTTTCAATATCGAGTTTTCCCATTCATGAATATAATGTACCTCTATTTAGGTTTTAAAAGGCTTTTAATTTACAATTTCATGTGTCTCCTCACCCCCATAATGCTCTTATGCATCTCTAATTAGAGCTATCTCTTAACACTTTTTAGTTTGTAGAATCTTTTAAAAGCATAATTACTGTTTTTAGTGGTTTTTAACTACTCTTTAGGATGGTAATTGATTGTGATCAACAACCTTACAACCAACACTTACAAAACTCTTACTAATAATAATAGTATGGGCATTCTTTTTATGTTTAACTCTTTTTAAAATATATATATTAATTTTAGAGAGGAAGGAAGAGGGAAGGAGAGATAGAAACATCAATGATGAGAGAGAACCATTGATCAGCTGCCTCCTGCACAATCAGGGATGGAGCCCACAACCCAGGCATGTGCCCTGACAGAATCAAACTGTGACCTCCTGGTTCATAGGTTGACACTCAACCATTGAGCCACTGCAGCCGAGTTATGTTTAACTTTTAAAACGTTAATCTAATTATCAAGAGTTAGTTTCTACATTTATCTAAGTGGTACATATGCACATGGCTCTGCAAAGTTCTACATGTAAAAACTAGTCTCCCTAACCTCCCACGATTTTCTGCCTCTCAGAGGCAACCATTTCAGCTCTCTTAACTAATTATTTCAGCTTTTGCTGCCATACCTCATGTAGTGTGCTTCTATTTCACTTCTTGGTTTTTCTCTCTCAGGCATTATTTATGGACTTCCCACTGAGGAAGATGGGGTCACAGGGTCTGTTACTCTTGACCTCATCACACACACACACACACACACACACACACACACACACACACACATTCTGTTCCCTATCACCCTACTGTCATTATGTCATCATTTTGGGTAACCGAATAGGCCGTGTCTACATCATAATGACCATTAGATCGGCATTTACTGCTGAAACTTGAAACAGTCCCTTCTTTGCTAGGTTGAACCCTCGTGTGTATGTTCGTGAGCCCCCCACCAGGATGCAGACCACATTGGTCTCCCAGAGCAAGCCCTTCATAGTGACCCCATCCTCACTGTACCAAACCTCTCAAATGTGAATCTGCTCTCCACTCTGTAATTTCCAGGATGTGGTATATGTGGAATCACGCAGTCTGTGACATTTTGATATTGATTTTTGTTCACCCAACAGAATGCCTTTGAGAAACTTACAAGTTGTCGCACATGTAAATACTTCATTCCTTTTCATTGTTGAGTAGGACTTCCATGTATGAATGCACCAGTTTGTTTTACCATTCACTTATTATTGGACATTTTCACTGTTTCAAGTTTTTATTTTATTTTATTTTACTTTATTTTATTTTATTTTATTATTGCAAAGAAAGATGCTATAAACATCATGCACAGATTTTTGTGTGGACATAAGATTTCAAATGTCTGAGATAAATGCCTAGGAATGTAATTGCTAGGTCATAGAACATACTTCCTTTCCCCAAAAAGTCAGGATACTATTTCTTTTCTAGGGTGGAAGCCCATATCAGTTCTGAGGTCTACCTTACACTTGCATTTGGGCTAGGTTTTACCAGCTTCCTCAATAAAGGAGTCATTCAGGAGCAGACCTGTTCCATCCCAAGGCTGGCCAGGCTTTAGTGAACCCTCATCTTTCCTCCAGTTGAGTAGATCTTGCTGAGACTGAAGGAGATGAGGCTATAAGCTGGCAATATCCCATGAAGACCTCATACTGGCTGAGGAACCAGTGGAGAGCAGAGGCCCTGAGCACTACTTCCTGGGGGCATGTCCAAGTCCCTCTGAGATCTAAGAAAAGTAACTCCTCACCCAGTGGTTGCTTCCCTGACTGATTATTTCACAATCTAGAAGCAGGAACTGTTTAGAATATGTACAGAGGCTGGCTACTGTGTCACAGCCTTCTCACCCCTTCCTAGAATGCTTCCTCTTATATCACACAGCTGGGGCTTCTCACCCTTCCTAGAATGCTTCCTCTTATATCACACTCCTCTCACAGAGAGAGTCCGGGATCTCCGCGCACACACTTGGACACAGCGGCCACTCAGGCTTCCAGGATGCCCTTCCCTGCCTCCTGGCCCTGCCCTCCTCCCTGCCTGCTGCTGACTCTCCTGCTGGGCCTCCCAGGTGAGCACTCCTTGGGCTGGATGACTGGCAGCTAACAGATGCTAGCATGAGCAGGAACCTGGTTGAAGAAGTAGCTTTTACTTCTTGCTTTCCCACAATCTGCTGAGCTTCAATCATTAACTTCTTCAGCTGACTCCATGTTGGCACCACAGTCCCTTGCGTAGCTTTCAGTTTTCTGCAAAGTCTTGCGCAGTAAGTCCAAGGACTCTGAGTAAATATACACCAGCAGCAAAAGAGACTTTCTTTCATTTAATAGCTAAAAATGTTACTATGTCCATAGTTCTGATTTCTCATATTGTTGTTTTGCATTGGCATTGTTTTGTTATTATTTAATAGCCAGAGTTTTGCTCTTGACATTCAAGTTTTGAAAATGATAACATGTATGTAATTTAGTTTTTGCATTGCATTGTTTGCAATTGTTTAATTTTAGAGCCCTGTTATTAATGTTTAAATTTTATTTTTATTATAGTAGCTTAAAAACAAAAACAAAAAAGGGTGAGATGTAGAGGGCCGCCTGAGAAGCACATGGACATTCTTTAAATTGTTAGCTGAGCCTGAAGCACTGGCAGAGTACCTTTGTCCAGGTGTCAGCAGTTGCGGGTCTAGATATGTAAATCCAGTTATGCTAGAGCCTACTTAAGAATGCAAATAAGCTCCTTTGACCCTATAAATAAACCTGATGTGTGGCTTGGGGGGTCGCCTTGCTGCCTCTCCATCAGAGAGATGGCGCCCACCTAGCCCCCAGCTTGATGAATCTATTTCTGCCTCTTTGTCTCTTTCTTTTAAGTCAGACCAAGAAGTAAAATATGTGGAATTCCTAATTATCAGAAAAAAAATAACATTTTATTTTCTCAAAAACAATTAATACTTTAAGAAAATTATTAAGCCTCCAAACATACTCAAGATGGTGAAACAGGTTTGGTCTATTCAAATGTAAATTACCGCTTTCTTTAAAGATGGCTACTGGCAGGAACTTGCCTACCTGAAGCTGGCGGGAAGGGCGTGCCACCTCTTCCTCCATTAAAAAAGGATATATCTTTAAAATGTTTTCATGGCCAGAAAAAACTTTAAACTTTCAGAACTTTAAACTTTTCAGGTAGCAAATCAAATACTTAGCATTTTCTCAAATCAATAATACTTTTACATTTTTAAGGATACATTTCAAATAAAATAAAAGGCATATTTAATTAATAGGCTAACTTTTATCTTCTAGACTTCATGCAAGGCATACTCAGATCAACATTTCAGTATTATAACAATTCAATACATTTAGATTTAAGTTTTTATCATTTGATTTAGTAACCTTCCAAGTTCTTTTAAATTTCCAGCCAATTGGCCTGGCACAGCTGTTAACTATTTTTTAATATATTTTATTGATTTTTAACAGAGAGGAAGGGAGAGAGATAGAGAGCTAGAAACGTCGATGAGAGAGAAACATCGACCAGCTGCCTCTTGCACACCCCTCACCAGGGATGTGCCCACAACCAAGGTACATGCCCTTGACCGGAATCGAACCTGGGACCTTTCAGTCTGCAGACCTAAGCTCTACCACTGAGCCAAACCGGCTTTGGCCAGCTGTTAATTTTTAAAAGAATTTTCCTGCTGGGGAAGTCAAGAGATAAACTTTCAGCCATTCATAAGTAATCTTGCTATCTACTTCCTATTGTTTACTTGCCTCAGAGTGGGAAATTTCAAAAGAGCTTATTTTAATTCCTGGGGAAATTAGCTTTAATTTTTCTCCCAGGTTCATCTCCGCCATCTTTAAAGCTAAAAAGTTTATTCTGTACACAGCAAAGAGTCAAGCCCAGCTCAAAAACTATGCGCACTCATTTTTAAACTGGCCTTTTCGCTTTACATGAGCACAGAAATCCCCGATGCATTTATGAATTTGTAAAAGGTTTAAGTCACTAGCTGGAAAAAAAGATGGAGAATACGAGGCTCTTATGGCGGCTTTCTTGGGGGGCAGTGTCCCTATTGGATTGCCACGTGTCTCCCTCCCCCCATCTCCTTGTTTCTTAGGGGGAAGATTCAGTAATGGTCTGGCTTCTGCTGTTTTTATTTTTTCAATTTTTATTTATTTATTTATTTTTAAGGGGAAAAAAAGATTTTTAGATAAAGAATTATTGGCAGTTGCTGAGAAATTCCTTTAATCTTTTCTACTAGGGTACAAGTAGTTTACACTTGGAGTTGGAGGAGGTGCAGATGGTATTCTTAAAGATTCGCGCCCTTCCACTCCAGGCTGTAAGGCCATGGCTGCACCCCACTTAGACATTCTTAAACTCTCCTGTGCTGAATCAAGATCATCACCAATTAAAATGGGAATTTTCTCTGGACTTTCTGCTGGGTATTGGTCATGCAACTCCTTTCTAATCTTTTCCCAGGTTTCATCAACAAAACTTAAGAAAGAAATAAAAAATTTGACTATGCTTAACAGAGCATCTATGAACTTTGAGCATAGTCTTAACTTATAAGGATTACCCAATGTTTTACACCTACCGTGTTTCCCTGAAAATAAGACATCCTCCAAAAATAAGACCTAGCACATGGAAAGATAAGACATCCCCTGAAAAGAAGACCTAGCGCAACTTTGGGAGAAAAAATTAATATAAGACACTGTCTTATTTTCGGGGAAACAGGTGGGCGCCATCTCTCTGATGAAGAGGCAGCAAGGCAACCCCCCAAGCCATACATCAGGTTTATTTATAGGGTCAAAGGAGCTTATCTGCATTCTTAACTAGGCCCTAGCATTACTGGATTTACATATCTAGACCCGCCCCTGCTGATACCTGGACAAAGGTACTCTGCCAGTGCCTTGGGCTCAGCTAACAATTTAAAGAATGTCCATGTGCCTTCTCAGGCAGCCCTCTACAAGAGCTGCCTGCTGGTGGTCAGTGTATTCCACAAGGGAGCTCCGCTCAGCCACAAGCCAGGCAGAAGGCTGGCGAGTACAGGGGCAGTGGGGGAGCCTCTCCCGCTTCTGAGCAAGCATTAAGGATGTCTGCTGTTATGCCCAGACTTCATGATCCCCAAGGACCACCAGGGAGCTGAGTCCGATGCAATAAACAAAAGAGCCTGTTCCATGCTAGCATGGGCTCCTCCCACTTACGCCGGCAGCATGGCGGAAGAGAGAGCGAATTTCGCCCAGTCTAGAGGTTTTACTCCGGTCGATGGTGATGTCACTGCCTTGGCTAACCCTGATTGGTTGGGTGAGGGCTAGGGATAACTCCGCCCTGTGGGCGGAGTCGAGAGCTCATCCTTGCCCCGCCCTGCCCTTTCATCTGCCAGTCGGACATCCCTTAAGAGCTCCCGAATTGCTAAAACCTGCAGATCGGGCTGAGGAACCCTCTCCTCCCAGTAGTGCCTGAATGCCATGCACCAGGCCTCTATTATAACATGATTTGCTATGTGAAAAAATCTCAGGAACTTGAAACATTGTTTTACTTCTTATTTGAATGACACGTTCACTGTGTATTGGGAGCTCTGTACATCACTGTCACTCAAGAACACAGGCTGCTGAAATTGACCCCATCATGACATGAGGGTCTCCAGGGAAGCAGAAGTTGATCCGTAGAGGTTCTTGTAGTTAAATGCAAATCTCACAAAACTCAGCCATTGTCTTGGCTCACAACTCAGTGGTCTAAAGAAGTCTCCTGGTCCCAGCTGACAGTGGTCTACAAGTACGATACTCCATGGGGCCAGAGAGTGAAAACCAGAAATATTTGGGGAAGCGTGACCCTTCCAGAGATGACATGGCACTTAAATGCACCCTTTTTAAAAAAATTCAATGTTAATCATTTATTATCATAAGGACAATACAGATGACATCTTTTCGGTTCACCATTACATTCATGCTATGATAGCAATGCTTCCTCTATTATTAATGCTACTTAATCCTTTAAAAACACATTATTTATGTTCTGGCTGGCTTGATCATTTGGTTGAAGCATCTTCCTGATACACCGAGGTTGCGGGTTCAATCCATGGCTATTACACATACAAGAATCAACCAATTGATGCATAAATAAGTGAAACAACAAAATGATCTCTTTCTTGCTCTCTTAAAACAATAAATAAATAAAATAAAACATGTTACTTACTCTGCTTGGATATTTGAGCATGATTAATAAAATAAAAGATTATAAGATATTCCAAAATTTTTTACTAAGTGAGGTATCTAGTTTTTTACAACTTAAACTCCCCTTTCCATTTTAATAATGGAAACAATGTAATTATTTCACTACTTGATATTAAACAATAACAAGGTTCAGGCATTTGGTTTTTTTAGTGAATAGAGAATATTACAAAGAGTTTCATTTTCCTTTCTTACTTATGACTATGTAGCACTTTTCATCAGAACTTCCTCTGTGAAGAACAGCCCCCAAATGAAGAATGATCAGGGCTCAGGAGCAGCAGGTGATGCTAAGTCCTGTGGGGAAGGACAGGTCCTGCCTCTGGGGGTGCAGGGTCATCTGGAGATGAAGCATCCTGATGTCTGGATGCAGCGGGTTTCCTAGGAGCTCCTGCCCAGATGGTGCTCATCTGTTTGGCTCTCTTCACACGCCCATTCGTTCCTCCTTCTCCATCCAGAAACAAGCGTGTTTCTTTACAAACCTGGCCATCTGCAGGTTTAATGGGGACATATCCCATTCAGGCCATTGAGATTCACTCCCTAGTCCAGCACCTGTGGCTTCTCTAAGTTTTCTTTCAGTGCCCGAGGTCCACAGAACACAGGCAGCCGAGTCCATTCGTCCTTAAAGCTTCTGATTGCTTCCCTTTCTTTGTTGGTAAACTTTCTTTCATACTCAGAAGGCATTCTGAAGCTGAGCCATGACCTGGTTCAATTCCAACTTGTAGCTCAGGTTCAGCAGCAAGTACCACCCAGTCCCTTTAACGAGAGACATTAAAGATGAAACTGGGTAAGGATTTGGTGAGGCTCTTGCAAGCACTGGTTTCCTTTTGCAGTTCTCTGCAAATGAATGTTATTCCCAGGGATGTGCTACTTCTCTGCATCAACTTCCTCATCATCACACGACCAGCCATGGCTGCCTTGGTATTCCTGCAAAGACGAACTCCTTAGATGGCTAATGGTACCGCCAGTAGCCATTCTGTTCTGCTGGGCAGCCAAATGTTCCAGAAAAAGGCCCAGCAAGCCCATTGTTGGCACCAAACAGAACCACTTGATGAGGTAAAACTTAAACTCACTCTTTGCAACATCAAATTATCTCTCATAACTCAGTTTCCTTGTTTGTTATAGGTTCTCAAATTACAAGTTGGTTGTGAGGGTTACATGTATGACACATGCAATGTGCCGGGCTGAAGACCCACTCAGGTGTGCACTCGGTGATGAAAGCTGGTATTGATAAATACTGACCCAGGCCACAGGCTCCCATATGCTGAGTAACCGCTCTGTGCTTCCCTCAGGAGGGGCAGGTGAGGAGCTGCAGGTGATTCAGCCTCAGACGTCAGTGTCCGTCGCAGCTGGAGAGACGGCCACTCTGAGCTGCACTGTGACCACCATATTCCCGGTGGGGCCTGTCAGGTGGTTCAGAGGGACAGGGCCAGGCCGAGAGTTAGTCTATAATTTCAGTGGAGGCCAATTCCCCCGAGTAACAAGTGTTGCAGACACCACGAGGAGAAACAACACGGACTTTTCCATCTGCATCAATAACATCACCCCAGCAGACACAGGGACCTACTACTGTGTGAAATTCCGGAGAGGAATCGCTGATAATGACAAGGAGTTCAAGTCTGGAGCAGGCACTCAGCTCAGCGTGAGTGGTGAGTACAGGGGGTTCCTTTGTCCCTCGTGTGTGACAACAAGTCAGTAAGGACGACTTCCATCTTTGAACAAAAACTAAGGGTCAGGTGTGGAGGTGGCTGCTTATAGTCATGATCTGATTCCTGGTCTGATTTCACCGTCTGCAGACCAGGGCAGCTGAGGCCTGGAGATGTCATGCTATTTGGTCAGCCACCACGGCTGGTCAGTGGTGGGGAAAGTCTGGAGCCCCCGCTGGTCTGGCTCCCCAGCCTGGGCCTTTCAATCCTGTCAGCCCCTTGGTTACACGGATGAGGGAACTGATGATCTGAGTGACTTGCCCATCACAAGATCAGACCTCACCACCTCCAGAGAGTGCTCCCTCCATGAGGCCGAAGTTCCTCCTTAGTGACACCCACTGGGCACCTGCTGTGAGCCAGGCTCTGCACTGGGTGCTGAGGCAGCTACAGAACAAAGCAGACAACAGCTCTTCCCCTCGAAGCTCCGTTCTCTGCCTCCAGTGGGAGGAACTCACTAGGGCAGAGAGTAGAGAAGGTGCTGCTTCCTCTCAGCCTCAGAAACATCCCAGGAGAAGGAAATCCTGAGAGGCCCAGACTCCTGTTCACTCTGACAGCCCTGCTGGAAGGAGATGCCCAGAAGGGGGCGATCATGGTGGGTCTGCCAGGAAACCCCCTTTATTCCAGAATCCCAGTCGCTGTCAGGAAGCCTCCCAGCAGAGTTGGGTCATCTCAGAATGTCCCTCACCCATTGAAGATGCTCCCCATGTGGGAGACTTAGGGGTCGCCCCATTGAGGCAACACCGTCCTCATTGAGGGTGTTTTACCAGAGGCCACGGATCCTGAATCCTGGACTGTGAGCACACAGGGACCTTTAGACCCTCCAGTCTGATTCCCCGAGTACATTGGGGCCCCTGAGGTCAAAAGGTGACTGAGATTTGCCCAAGATTACATGGCCAGTTATTAAGAGTGTTCCAGAACACCAACTGATTTTAGCAGCTTTTTCCTGCATCAAAAACAGACACTATTTCCATTAAAAAAATAAAAAAAAATAAAATAAAAAAAAAAAAAAAAATAAAAAAAACCCTGGTGAATGCAGCTCACTGAATAAAGCGCAGTACAGCACAATACTGAACAGGCAACCAGCAGCTCTTATGTTCACTGGTATCCATATCTTCACATGCCCCTCACTCTCAGACTATGGCCCAGGAGTTTGGGACCCTCCCCGTACCTCCAGCCACATCGCCCCAAATCGAGCATCCACATCCACATCGGCACCGAGAGCTGCCCCTCCTCCACCAGCTGCCTCCCCTCCAGCCAGTGGAGATCATTCATTCACTCTCTTCTCTTGATGGGTGTGTGTTGTTTCCAGGTTTGGGCTACTCACACAGTGACACGGGGTACCCTTGTCCACGTGTCACCCTACTTTAGAGGAAGGTGCCCACAGGAAGTGGCATTGCTAGGTCACAGGGTGTGTGCATTTTAATTTGGGGGATATCACCAAGTTTCTCTCCTATACATGGTGGCAACAGGGTCTCCCCACAGTTTCTGGACACAGGCAGGGAAGGTGGCTTTATCCCGAATTTTCAGGTATTACCACACTTCCCAGTAGTGTGTCCCTTGCCTAGGCATCACAGCTGTCAGTGTCTCCATTGCCACTCAGATCTGCTGCCTCCTGGGAGAGAGCTCTGCCCCTTCCCTGAGCTACTTGCCCAGGTGACACCTGCCTGAGAATGCAGGTGGGAGCGGTCAGGGCCTCTGCTCCCTGCAACACCCACTGTGCTTGTCAAAGTGTAGAGGAAGCTCCAACCCTTTTCTTTTTTTGTTTTTAAGTTCTGTTTCATTGGTTGTTTGTTTTTGTTTGTTTGTTTGTTTGTTTTAAATATATATTTTATTGATTTTTTACAGGGAGGAAGAGAGAGGGATAGAGAGTTAGAAACATTGATGAGAATCATTGATCAGCTGCCTCTTGCACACCTCCTACCGGGGATGTGCCCGCAACCAATGTACATGCCCTTGACCGGAATTGAACCCGGGACCTTTCAGTCCGCAGGCCGATGCTCTATCCATTGAGCCAAACCGGTTTCGGCTGTTTGTTTGTTTTTAACAATATGTTTTTATTGATTTCAGAGAAAAAGGGAGAGGGATATAGAGACACAAACATCCATCAAGAGAGAGAAGCATTGATCTGCTGCCTCCTGCACGCCCCCTACTGGAGAAGGTGTCCACATCCCAGGCATGTTCACAGACCCAGAATCCACAGTGATCTCCTGGTTCATGTGTTGATGCTCAACCACAGAGCCACACTGGCCAGACTCTAGTCCTTTTTTTAGAATCATGTTTCCTAGTATTTTTCAAAACAAAAACAAACAAACAAACAAAAAAAACCAACACTTTTTAAAAAGTCCTGGGGGGGGAGGCAGGTCTAGCTTTCCAACTGAGATGAGACAGATCCTCAAGTGTCCCATGACATGGCCTGAAACTATTCCTACAGGACATGGCTCTGCCTATGGAGGCAGTCAGGGGGCCTTTCCCTTCTGTGTGGTGTCTTCCTCACTGGGCAGCCGCAGGAGCAGCCGGGCACAGTGGCCTGGTTGGAGCAGAGAGGGGGCGCTGAGCCCCAGCACCTCAGTGGGCAGCATCCTGGCCCTGCGCCCAGTGAGCAGGAGTTCATATTCTAGACTCAAATCCAGGTGTTATGTTCCTGGGCACAAAATGTGGGAAATTACCTGGAGGGAAAAGTTGGCCTTTGCATGAAGGCCTGGACCTGCTTGTCGGCCCTGTCCCTCACTCAGAGGTCACCTCTGAGGACATGAGTGTCCTCCTTTGCAACATGGGGATGATGACACCCCTCTCAGCATTAATGAAAGATAAAACACAATATATGAGAAGGTTTGACAGTGCCACATGCTTATCATTAGTGGTGATAACCACAGTCAATTCCTTTTTTCTTATCATGTCATGACTTTGTGGCACTTCTCATCAGAACTTCCTCTGTGAAGAAAAACAGCCCCAAAATGAGGCATGATCAGGGTTTAGGAACAGCAGGTGATGCTAAGTCCTGTGGGGAAGGACAGGTCCTGCCTCTGGGGGTGCAGGGTCATCTGGAGATGAAGCATCCTGATATCTGGATGCAGCGGGTTTCCTAGGAGCTACTGCCCAGATGGTGCTCATCTGTTTGGCTCTCTTCACACGCCCATTCTTTTCCTCCTTCTCCATCCAGAAACAAGCGTGTTTCTTTACAAACCTGGCCATCTGCAGGTTTAATGGGGACATATCCCATTCAAGCCATTGAGATCCACTCCCTAGTCCAGCACCTGTGGCTTCTCTGAGCTTTCTTTCAGGGCCCGAAGCCCACAGAACATAGGCAGCCGAGTCCATTCGTCCTTAAAGCTTCTGATTGCTTCCTGGTTTTTGTTGGAAACTTTTCATTCCTACTCAGGAAGCATTCTGAAGCTGAGCCATGACCTGCTTCAATTCCAACTTGTAGCTCAGGTTCAGCAGCAAGAACCACCCAGTCCTTTTAACAAGAGACATTAAATATGAAACTGGGTAAGGATTTAGTGAGTCTTTTGCAAGCACTGGTTTCCTTTTGCAGTTCTCTGCAAATGAATGTTATTCCAAAGGATGTTCTATTTCTCTGCATCAACTTCCGTATCATCAGATGATCAGCCATGGCTGCCAGAGACAAACTGGCTGATGCTCTCATCTCCTGAGGCTGGATGGACTGTACCTCCAGGAGCCAATCCGCTCAGCTGGGCAGCCACAGGTTATAAAAAAAAAAAAAAAAAAAAAAAAAAAAAAAAAAAAAGCAAAGCACACCCCTTCCATTGCTGGCATCAGAACAACTGCTTGATGGAAAGAAACTTAAATATGCTCTTGTTATCTCTCTGTGCCACAGATCCTCATTTGTTATAGGCTCTCACATTACGAGATGGTTGTGAGGGTTACATGTATGACACATGCAAAATGCTGGGCTCAAGGCCCGCTCAAGATGTGCACTCAGTTGATGAAAGCTATTATTGATAAATACTGACCAAGCCCACAGGTCCCCTATGCTGAGTAAATAACCAGTCTGTGCATCCCTCCAGGAGGAGCAGGTGAGGAGGAGCTGCTGGTGATTCAGCCTCAGAAGTCAGTGTCCGTCGCAGCAGAAGAGACGGCCACTCTGAACTGCACCGTGACCTCCCTGCTCCCTGTGGGGCCCATCAGGTGGTTCAGAGGGACAGGGCCAGGCCGGGAGTTAGTCTATAGTTTCAGTGGAGCCAAATTCCCCCGAGTAACAAATGTTGCAGACACCACGAGGAGACACAACTTGGACTTTTCCATCCGCTTCAGTAACATCACCCTAGCAGACACAGGGACCTACTACTGTGTGAAGTTCCGGAGAGGAGTTGATAATGTCTCTGACTTTAAGTCTGGAGCAGGCACTCAGCTCATCGTGAGTGGTAAGTACAAGGAGAGATCAACTTCCATCTTTGAACAAAAATTAAGAATCAGGTGCGGAGGTGGGTGCTTATAGTCATGATCTGATTCCTGGTCTGATTTCACCATCTGCAGACCAGGGCAGCTGAGGCCTGGAGATGTAAGGCTATTTGCTCAGGTACCACAGCTGGTCGGTGGTGGGGAAAGTCTGGAACCCCCGCTTGTCTGGATGCCCAGCCCTGGCCTTTCCATCCTCCCAACCCCTTTTGTGCCAGGAATGAATGACTGATGAGCTGAGTGACTTGTCCATCACAAGGCCAGACCTCACCCTCCTCCAAAAAGTGCTCCTCTCAATGTGGCCAGGCTCCTGCTTAGTGACACCCACTGGGCACCTGCTGTGAGCCACACTCTGCGCTGGGTGCTGAGGCAGCTACAGAACAAAGCAGGCAACAGCTCTTCCCCTCAAAGCTCCGTTCTCTGCCTCCAGTGGGAGGAACTCACTAGGGCAGGGAGTAGAGAAGGTGCTGCTTTTTCTCAGCCTCAGAAACATCCCAGGAGAAGGAAATCCTGAGAGGCTCAGACTCCTGTTCACTCTGACAGCCCCGCTGGGAGAAGATGCCCAGAAGGGGGCAACCACCATGGGTCTGCTGGGAAACCCCCTTTATTCCAGAATCCCAATTGCTGTCAGGAAGCCTCCCAGCAGAGTTTGGTTGTCTCAGAATGTCCCTCGCCCATGGAAGAGGCTCCCCATGTGGGAGACTTAGGGGTCGCCCCATTCAGGCAACACCGTCCTCATTGAGGGTGTTTTATCAGAGGCCTGGGATCCTGAATCCTGGACAGTGAGCACGCAGGGACCTTTAGACCATCCAGCCTGACTCCCCAAGATCAGAGGGGCTCCTGAGGTCAAAAGTTGAAGGCGACTCTGTCCAAAGTCACATGGCCAAGGATTGAGGAGATTGTTCACAACCCTATCTGATTTTAGCAGCTATTCCCTGCTTTAGAGATAGACACACTTTCCATCAAAAACCTGGTGAATGCAGCTCACTGAATAAAGCTCATTCCAGCACACCACTGAACAGGGAGCCAGCACCTCTTACGTTCACTGGTACCCAAAGCTTCACATGCCCCTCACACTCAGACTTTGTGGCCCCAGTGATTGGGACCCTGTCCCATACTTCCAGCCACATCGCTCCAAGTGGAGCTTCCATATCATCACCTAGAACTGCCCCTCCTTCACCAGCTCCCTCTCCTCCAGCCTGTGGGGACAGCATCCTTCATTCACTGTCTCCTGTTGATGGGTGTGAGTTGTTCCCAGCCTTGAGCTATTCACACAGTGAAACGGGGTACCCTTGTCCATGTGTCACCCTAATTTAAAGGGAAGTGCCCACGTGAAGTGGCATTGCTAGGTCACAGGGTGTGTGCATTTTAATTTGTGTGCGTTTTGCCAAATTTCTATGCTAGACATGATAGCAATGGCATCTCTCCACAATACTGCTGGACACAGGCAGGGAAGGTGGCTTATCCTGATGTACATACTAGAGGCCCAATGCATGCAAATTCATGGCCTGCAGGGGGGTGTCATTCAGCCCTGCCTGTCCCCTCACAGTGCGGGAGCCCTCGAGGGAGGAAGTTACCAAGTGATAAAGTGAAGGTGACGCCCCCATCACACCTCTGCCGACCCTAATTTCCTGTGCCTCAGGAGGCCCTGGACAACTGGGCAGCAGCCATCGATATCCGAGGCTTGCCAGTACCTCAGATTGGCCCTGGGCAGTTGGGCAGCCAACATCCGAGGCTTGTCTGTTCCTCAGGCCGGCCCTGGGCAGCTGGGAACTGGAGGGATCAGGGGACTCTGGAGGCATCCACCAGCCTGGGAGCGGGTCTAGCCTTTGCGGAGCACATGCCACCCCAGTGAGACTCAGAGTTCTGGGCACCGCCATCTTTTGGCTGTGGGCACCGCCATATTTGAGGGCATGGCAGTCAATTAGCATATTCCCTCTTTATTAGATAGGATATTATTAAGTTATCAGACTGTGTCCCTTGCCTAGGCTGACACAGGTGTCAGTGGGTCTATCGCCACTCAGATCCGCTGTTTCCTGGGAGAGAGCTCCTGGGAGAGAGCTCCTTCCCCTTCCTTTAGCTACCAGCCCAGGTAATACCTGGTCTACAAGCAGCAGTGGGAGAGGTCAGGGGTCATGTCTTCATGGTGGCATTTACTCCTACAGCCAGTGCTGCGAGGGAGGGGCCATCTGCTGCCCCTTTGTTAAATGAGGACACTGATGCTCAGAAAGGAACCTGAACTTAGCAGGAAAGGGAACTAAAATTTGAACCCCAATGACATAACTCACAATGCCTGCTTGCAGCAACAGCACACTGTGCTTGTCAATGTTTGTAGAAACTCCAACACTTTTCTTAGAATCATGCATTTTTATGTTCTTCTGAAAAAAAGAATTTAAGAAAGATTCGCAGGGAAGGCAGGTCTAGCTTTTCAATTGAGATGAGACAGATCTTCAAATGTCCCATGACATGGCCTGAAACTATTCCTACAGGACATGGCTCTGCCTATGGAGGCAGCACAGTGGCTTGGATGGAGCAGAGAGGGGTCATTGAGCCTCAACAGTACCTTGGGCAGCATCCTGTCTCCACAGACTGAGGGAGAAGCGGGGACATTTCCTAGAGGGCCCTGTGCCCAGTGAGCAGGAGTTCATATTCTAGACTCACTGCCAGGAATCCCTTCCCCCATTTATTGCCACAGTCCCCCCGCCCCTGGTTCCAGGCACTGAGGGCACTCCTCCCTGCAGCAGCTGGAGGTCAGGGTCAGGCTCCTAAAGGTGGGCACTTGCTCTGCTGGTGGACGTGAACACCAGGGAGGCCACAGGGAATACCTCTGGGGCACAGTAGTCCCTTCCTTTCTCTCAGTTTTAGTTTTCTCGTCTCTAAAATGGAAATGATCATACATCCCTTTAGGAGAGTGGGAAGGACCTGAGGTCCTCTGTCTGAATCACCCAGCACAGAGGTGCACCCCCAAATCAAGGTGTTATGTCAGTGTCATGACCCAGTTAACTTGGCTGGGCCTCAGCTCCTCACCTGCAGAAATTGAGTAGGATTGTATAATGCTGATCAAAATCACTGATTAACCAAATATTGATGCTATAATCCAATCTGCCTTTATACAGTGTTTTCAGGTGAGCCTGTTGAGAGAACAGACCCTCACTGAGCCACGACATTGTCATCCCACAGCTGTGTGCTCTGGGCAAGTCTCTGTCTCCCCCAAGTCCTCAGTTTCCCCACTTGATGAGGATGATAATCATGGTCCCATTCACCTGACTATAAGGATTGTGGCCAGCTGTGAACAGCCAGTGCACAAAAATGAGACTGACCAGGAACTCTGTCCCTGGGCCCAGACTGTGGGAAATCATCTGGAGGGGAAAAGGTGGACTTTGAACAAAGGCCTGGAATTGCTTGTCAGCCCTGCCCCTCACTCAGAGTTCACCTGTGGGAACATGAGTGTCCTTTTTTGCAAGATGAGGTTAATGACACACCCCCTCAGCATTAAATCTCAGTTTCCTCATCAGAATGAGAATAATACCACCTGCCCCACAGGGGCGTGAGGACCCAGTCAGTACCTCAGACACCACACTGTGGGTCACTGAGTACACATTCTACTCACCACCTCCCTCAAGGAGGATGACTCTGGCAGCCTACTAACGGGATCACTGAGGATAAAGAACCTCTTTACCTGATGGCTGCCTCAAGCAGGAACCCATAAGAGCTACAGAGTGGTCCTGGGTGCAGGTAGCCTTGCATGGAGTGAGTCCAGCACTCTGGAATGGTCTCCACTAATGGTTACTTCTGTCCCTTGACTTGCAGGCCCAGCACTTTCTACTCAGCACCCTCTACTATCCATTTTGGCTGTCCTCCTCAGCTTCCTAGCCTGCAAGGTGCTGCTGCTGGTTGGGATCACTGCCATCTATGTCCACAGGCAGCGGAGAGCCTGACTGTAAGTTGGGGAACAGGGAGGGCAGGCTAACATCTTTCCCCAGAGAAGGAAAAGGTCCACAGGAACGGTCAGCCCACAGGACACACACAGTGACGGCCCAGGTGGAATTTAGACAAGGTGACATTGATACTCTCAGGAGGCTTGCGGACGCCTTTCAGAGATTCCTACCTCCCGGGAAATGGGGGGCGGCCTGTAGACGGAGGCTGGCCCCGTGGTTTCTGAAAGGTGTTCACAGCGTCCTAGGGCTCCTGCAGAAGAGTGGGCAGAGCAAACTGAACGAGGCGGTTCCCTGGGAGACCACATCTAGTTCATTTGATTGTGGGGCTCCCTGGGCAGGAGGAATCCCCGTTTACAGAAATGTGGAGCAGTCCCTGTCAGCTGCTCTGATGGCTGTTCCCAGTGTGATGCTCTGTGTGACAGAGGGGAGGGATGGGAAGGAGGACCAGGACCTGGGGCAGAGTGAACAGCCAGGACTAGGGGCAGAGTCCCATGCCAGGGGCAGTGTGTCCTCTCATGACCGGCATTCCTGGAGGAAGACAGCCCAGGACATAGGAGACACGCAGGGAACTCTTCTTGAATGATGAGCAGATAATTAGCGGTGGACACATGCCCCACAGCTCCTTCCTTTCTCCCTGTTACCTGCCACTCTCAGTGTCTGCTTGCCTCCTTCTTAACACCAGGGACCCATCCCCAGAAAAAATGTTGACTAGAAGCTTCGATGGACTCTGCTCCAAATGCCCCCCTCCGCCCTCCGACCCAGAACTGCTGCCCACAGGCTCCTGCTCCTTCTCATGGCCCTGATGCCCCAGAGCTGGCTCTTCACACAGCCTCCTCTCAGACACAGACACAATCCCAAACTATCGCAGCTCCGTTATCCCATACACAGGACTTAGGTGTGGTAGGAGTGGGAGATGGGATGCTAGGAATTGAGGGCATTGAAGACATGGTGACCTCAGGTGCAATCAGACTTTCAGGAATCCCCATTGACCTAGAAGCTGGAAGAAGAGAAAGCAATACTGTGACCAAGTTCTGCAATTTGGTAGTTTCCCACTTTTGTTTTTTGTTTTTACGTATTATTAAATAAATTTCCTCTCAAAAAGACACACACAAACTCACACACATACACACACACACACACACACACACACACTCACACACAAAATTCCAAATTATCACTGTTTAGGATTATTTATAGAGATAGTAAGTACTTTTTCATAATAGGTACTAAATATATCTTGAATAAGTATAGAAATTAAGGGGTGTCTTTCTGTTTTCCTGGTATTAAAATATTCTTTCTTCTGTGGAATGGCCTTTACATTCACTGATAGGTGATTTGAAAATTATTTTCATTTCTTTTTCTTTCCTTTTTTTGCTAATCCTCACTAGAGGATTTTTTTCCCCATTGATTTTTTTTTAATAAAGAGAGAGAGGGTGAAAGAAAAGAAAAGAAAAGAAAAAAAAAACAATAGGAAGGGATGGAGAGAGAGAGAGAAAGAGAAAGAGAGAGGTAAGACAGACACATCGAGTGTTGCCTGGAGCCCCACTCGGGGTAAGTGATTAAATCTGAAGCCCAGGTACACGTCTTTGACCAGAAATAGAGCCCAAGACCCTTGAGTGCTCAGGCTGACACTCTAACCACTGAGAAATACTGGCCAGGGCTGAAAATTAGTTTGCTTGTTAAATATGGTATATAATTGGTTTTTTCAAAAATTTTCTTACCTACAATGACTAAGTGTAGAATTTCTGGACTAGACAACCCATTAAAACCACACAATCACTCACCAGGCACTGAGGAGATGTGCTCAAAGTCCATTAGATAAATCACAGTGGAGAAGTTCTTCTCTGAGGTCTTATAGGCATAGAAACGTGGGTTCAGATAGTGGAAAACACACACCAGCTAAGTGGCCTTGATCAACTAGCTAACACTCTCTGAGACAATTTCCTCCTCTGTAAAATGGGACTCCTGCTGCCCCAAAGAATTGTGGGGCTTTAAGGAGAGAGCAGTCTATGGGTGCACCCAGGGTCTGAATCAGACTGTGTGTGATACAGACCCTTTCCTTCCTTTGCTCATTGAGCAACTTGCACCCTCTGAGTTTTCTGGCTCCGAGAAGTATTCAATTCGAAAGCCTTTCCAGGGGCCTGGCTACCTGAACTTTTTCTCAGACTTCTCTGGGGAATTTTCTCCAACTGTAGTCTGGCATCTGCAGCCATGAATCTATTTGAAGACAGCAAGATCCACATTTGCTTCAAAGTTGGGCACACGCTTGCTAGTAGGAGGGGAAGCTGGAACAAACCCTAATGTAACTGAAACCTGGCCCTGATACCAAACCAGACCTAACAGTTGTTGTTGTTGTTGTTGTTGTTGTTGTTTTCAGAAGAGAACAGCAAGACTCCCCACAGTGCCTATGGACCACCGGTTCAGACTGGTCCCAGAGCCAGACAAAGGTTCAGAAAACATACAAATGATTTCATGACTCAGATGAATGGCTGAAACCACAATTTGCCCTTTTCCAGAACCTGTACAGAGATGCAGGGGGACCAGGAATTTGCACTCGGCTGGCCACCTAGATCTCACCCAATCTGACCCCAGCCTCCGGGAATGCCTGTATAAATTCTCTCATCTTTCCCATTCCTCACCTTAGGTTTCTTAGTTTCAACACTGTCCAATCAAGACTCCTGATTAGCATGAACACATATGTATAATCTCTCCTTCCCATTAAACTTGCTCAGAGTCTGTAGTCCAGGGCTTGGAAGGAGACAGATCTGAGCTGGGTCTCTGTCTCCTGGTTTGGCAGCTAAAGAATAAATCTTTTCTCCATGAAACTCTCTTGTCTTCTCTGTGAGCGTTGGGCGTCAAACTCAATCACTGTGTTGGCTCCATCATGACTTGAGAAAAATAAGGTTCTTTTTCTTTAAAGCAAAAGCAGTCTGGTTCAAGATGGTGACTTAGGAGACACCTGACCTCACTTTTGCCCACAGATTTACTGAAGCTGCAGCTACTAATGCAACAATTCCCTGAGGAAGAACCCAGAAACCAGATGAGAAGCTCCCAGACCTTGGGCACACACACCAAAGTCATATCTTAATCAAATAAGAAAAGATGAGACACAATATCAGGCTGTTACCTGACACAATCTCCCCAAATCCTCACCCCCGGCACGGTGACCTATAATCTGGGGAGACCCACACCTCCCAGCTTCTCCTTAAGAAATGGGATTCGGACACAACATTGAGCACCCCACATTTTTAAATTCCCCATAAGCGATGAGCCTCCAAATAAAGTATGTCTGACAGCCACAGGACTTGAGTCCACAAGGTCCAAGGATGACAGCAAAGAAGCAGTTCTCAGTGGCCTGTGAGGACTCCCTGTAGCTCACCCCACAGGTCTCACCACGAGGCAGCAGAGACAAATGCCCAGCGCCCACACCCGGCACAATGACATATAATCAGGAGAGACCCACACCTCCCCGCTTCTCCTTGATGGGATTCAGACTCAACATTGACACCCCTAATTTTAAATTTCCCAGTGAGGAATGAGCCTGCAAATAGAGTATGTCCAAAAGCTACAAGGACTGAGGATGTCTGAAAGCTACAAGGATTTAGGATGTCTGAAAGCTACAAGTCCTGAGTCCCCAAAATCCAAGGGCTACAGCCAAGAAGCAGTTCTCAGTGGCCTGTGAAGACTCCCTGTAGCTCACCACGTCTCACCCACTCTTTTACCTCCCCCCCCCCCAAGGGTCTCATCATCTAATCTTTCCCTGAAAGAGGCCTAGTGGCTTCTCATAAAGGCTGAAGTTGAGGGTTAACTTCTCATCTAACACACATCAGGGGGCAACCATCCTCTCTGAGACCAGAAAGCTGAGAGGCTATCACATCCACTTTCTTCCCCTGAGGCACCCTGCTGGCTGGTTCCTCCCTGAAATGGCATATGCACTGGGTTAGAGCCCTGACTTGAGGCTGCTGTTCAGGGGACACACCCCTGGATTGCCTGGCTCTGGGGGGCAGTGGGGCTTGTGTTAGTGGGGCCCCCGGGACTGTAGAAAACAAAAAGCCAGTTCTTCACTGGCTCTTCCCTAGAGGCTTATCTCAGAGCCAGCACTCAGAAGCACCCATCTCTCAGCTTTTCCTGGTAGAGATCTACCTTTATACTTAAATGCTGCTGCCTGGGGATCCAGCTTCCCATCAACCTGTGACTAGGTGCAGACTGAATTCCTTCCTTTGGGACACTGAAATCATGGTGCCTCCACTATTGGGAGCAACAGAGAACAAAGAAGGCAGTTTGGACAATCACAAATTTGGAGAGACAGCCCAGGGCTAGCACAGGCCCACTGACACGGGCAATAGGGTAGTGAAGACCTGGGTTGGTGGGGGAT
The DNA here is from genome assembly GCF_014108245.1 of Pipistrellus kuhlii. Lineage (NCBI taxonomy): Eukaryota > Metazoa > Chordata > Mammalia > Chiroptera > Vespertilionidae > Pipistrellus > Pipistrellus kuhlii. The sequence goes on along the minus strand of NW_023425562.1, from coordinate 56,308,419 downwards.
GGTAAAAGCTGGCAGGATGAGGTTAAAGAAGTGGAAATGGGAGATATGCGTAATACTGCCAACAATGATGTTTTTAAAAACTGAGAGAGTCCCAAGGAGAAATCACAGAAGTGAAGAATACAATCACTGGACTGGATAATTCAATACAAGGTTCAACAGCAGACTAGATGAAGGAGAAAAACAGGTCCAGGAATGACTAGTTAAAAAAAAGGACAGGAAATTCATCCAATCAGAGGTTGGTGCAGCCACCATGGAAAACAGATAGAGGGGCCTCAAAAAATTAATAGAACGTTCATATGACCCAGCCATTCCACCCCCAGCTCGATATCCAAAGAAAATGAAATCACTACCTCAAAGAGGTATCTGCAACCCCATGTTCATTCACCATTATTTACAGTGTACAAGGCAAGCACATCATGTCAGTGTCCATCAGTGGGTGAATGCATAAGAAAACGTGTACATGTAGTGGAATATTATTCATCCAAAGAGGGAAGGAAATGCTGCCATTTGCAACAACAAAATGGAATTTGAGGGCATTTTGCAATGTGATAAGTCAGGCAGAGAAAGAAATACTGTGTGATTTCAGTTATTGGTGGAACCTGGAGGTTAGGGGAAACTCATAGACACAGAGAAAAGATTGGTGGTTGTGAGAAGCTGCCCATAGGTGGCAGGATAGGTCAAGGCAGTCCAATGAAAAAGCTTCTAGTATAAGATAAATACGTTTTGAGGATATAATATTCAACATGGTGACTACGGTTAGCAATACTGGGTTGTACATTTGAAAGTTGCTAAAAGGGAAAATATTTGAAGTAGGATTTATTTTGCTCACAGCATTTGGTGTGGACATAAGTTGCACAGACAAATGCCTGTGTGTATAAAGGTGGTCATATAATACATGTGCTTTCCAGAAACGTGAGGAAATTACATCCTTTGTTGCAAGGTGGCACAAACCACTTCTGAGGTCCACACCACACTGTGTGTTTGGGTGGAGTTTTGCCAGTTCCATCAATAAATGGTTGGAATAGAGAATCATTCAGGAGAGGACCTGTTTCCATCCCAAAGCTGACCAGGCTCTAGTGAGCCCTCTTCCTTCCTCCAAAGAGTAGCTCTTGCTTAGACTGAAGGAGATGAAGCCATAAGCCAGCAACATCCTAGTGACCTGGGCTGGGAAGTTTGGCACACAGCCCACACCGCACACCCTTCTTGTCCTGGGCCCCCAAGTGGGGCCTCACCATGAAAACCTCAGATGGGCTGAGGGGCCAGTAGAAAGCAGAGGTTCCAGGCAGTGGGGTCAGGGGGTACTAGTACCTGGGGGCATGTCCACGTCCCTCTGTAAACTTAGATGAGTAACTGCTCACCCTGTGGTTGCTTTCCTGACTGTGATTATTTCACAATCTACAAGCAGGAACTGTTTCGAATGTAGAGGCTGGCTACTGTGTCACACCCTTGTCACACCTTCCCTGGCGCTTCCTCTTATATCACACAGCTGTGGCCTCACTCCTCTCACAGAGAGAGTCTGGGTTCTCTGGGCACACATTTGGACACAGCAGCCACTCAGGCCTCCAGGATGCCCTTCCCTGCCTCCTGGCCCTGCCCTCCTCCCTGCCTGTTGCTGACTTTCCTGCTGGGCCTCCCAGGTGAGCACTCCTTGGGGTAGAATATTCCCTCCCTGCCCCTGGGCTTCTTTTTCCCTTGAAATGTCAGGGCCTCCAGGGAAACAGGGGTGTGTCACCTAGGGCTGAACAGAAGGCCAAGGACAGGCTTCATCTGAGCGCATGAAGTCAGGGATCTGAGTGGTTTCTCTGTGGGACCATCACATGCACCAGAGGCAACAAAACAGATGATGCTTTGAGTCTTAGGTGATTCCAAGGAGATAATTCTTAAAATGCCTTTGAACCTAGCAGGGAGGATAGTCTTTGATAGACTAATAGGAGAGTTTGATATATTTCACCCAAGTCAGAAGGCAGAGTCATCCTGTCCAGGGGTCCTCAAACTTTTTAAAGTGGGGGCCAGATCACGGTTCCTCAGAGAGCTGGAGGGCCGGCCTATATGAACTACTAATTCCTACTGTAACACCTCGGCTGCACTCACTGCCCAAAAAACCTGGCAGGCCGGATCAGACTCCTCTGCGGGCCGCATGTGGCCCGCGGGCCGTAGTTTGAAGACCCCTGCGTGTAAACTAATCAATATTCACCTACATGGAAATCATCCATGGCAGATAGAAATATATGAGTCTCTACATTATCCAACAGAATTACAAATAAGGCACCTCACAAATTTTTATTTGCAATGCATACTTATAGAATAGAATTCTCTTGTCTGCACTTTAAGCCAGTCACATCTGACTCTCTAAGATATTTACCAAACTCCCTTTTTTTTTTTTTTTAAGAAAAAACAAAAACAAAAAAACAGGGGTAAGGAGAATCTACAAAGTTCTGTTGGGCCCAGATAGGACAAGACATGAGGACAGGACAAAGGCCACTGCAAATCCTAACAAGAACACAGAGCAAGCAGGATTTCTAGGAAAAAATCCTCCTTTTCCCTGTAAGTTGCTAAACATGGGGTCCCCTGAAGCCAACTGCTGCTAGGTCCTTCTCCCAAAAATTCTCCCGGGTATGAGATCACCATACTCAGTGCCCCTGAATAGTTCTCTGAGACAGAGAGCCTATATGTCTCACCAGGAGCCGCTGTGACAGCTCTGGCTCCAGGCCCTCCCAGAGTCCCAGCACCAGGGCACTGCAGGGGTTGCTGGCAATCAGCCAGGCCTCCCATTGAGAAAAGTCCTGGTGAGCCTCTGCCCAACAGGCCCCCAGGCACTGGGGAGACCCACAGGGAGAGAAGGAAAGGCTTCTCCCCTGGGCTGGGCAGCGATTGGCCCTGGAGCAGGCGTGTCCCCTAGGCTGGGCAGCCATTGGTCCTGGCTGCAGGAAATGCTCTCCTCCCCAACAAATCTGAGATGTGAGAGGAGAAGCAGCCTGTCCTGAAGCTTAGCTGCATTTGGGGAAGATGTGAAGCTGACAGTTACAGCAGCAGCTCTCCTGACCATGACACAGGCCTGAGGCCAAATCAATGAGGCTGAGGCCAGACCCTGTCCTTAAGGACACCTCTGAGCTGGGTGCTGGGGGAGACTATTAATGCCTTAGTAAAGTTACTCACCTCACCTGTTTGCACACTTTCCTCTGGCCCAAGCATCCTAACTGATATCAGTCGAGCAGCAGAGCACTCTAGAGCCGGTGAAAGTTATGCCATGAGATTGTTTATTAACACTGGATGTGCAGCTCAGAGAAAAGAATTAGAGAATAGCATGTTCCCATTTTATTAAAGAGTGGATTCATTTTCCAAGGAAAATGTTTTAGAAATAGGTATCTCTGATGTAGTTGAATGTTTGCTTAGACATCCTTTCATTTTCACTTTGTCTCTACAGCAAGCATGTGCCCCGACCTGTGGGGCACAACAACGTGGGGAGAGGGAGGACCTGTGGAGGATGAAAAGAAGGGACAGGGGAAACGGAGAAATGGAGGCAAGACAAAGTTCTGATCAATATTCACCTACATGGTCTCTACAAACTTTATTTTTGGAACAACAGTATATATACAGCAGGAACAAAGCGGGGCAGGGTTGCTATTGCAGCGGGGTCTTTGACAGTGTATAATTGGTTTAGCCACTGAGTCACAAGGTGGTAAGGTACCTGGCAACACAGGACTGGCTAACTGTGAGGGCGGTGTAACATTCGAAGGCTGGGCTAGCTACGGGGGAGGATCAGGAAGGGGACATTGCAGAGATCCTCTGGAGCAAGATGTGCTAAGCGGCAGGTTAATCTTTAGCTTCTGGCCAAACCCGCAGGGCACTGCATAACTTCTGCTAGAAGGAACTTAATTCTAAGATGGAGCTATATTTTCTTAAGACGGAGTTGCTTGTCTCAACTCTGATGGCTCCCAACAAGCATGTACAGGCCTGCCTCAGAGATATTGTGGGCTCAGTTCCACACTTCTGTAATTAAAAAAGTCATAACCTTTTTGCTGCTGGAGGGTCTTTTTAAATTTTTATCTTTATTGTTGAAATTATTACAGATGTCCCCTTTGTGTGTGTGTGTGTGTGTGTTTTTCCCCATTGACCCCCTTCACCACTGCCCACCCCTCCTGGGCCCTCACCACTCTATTCCTGAGTCCATGGTTGTTCACAATGCAAACAGGTTCCCTGGTGAATCATTCCCCTCCCATCTTCCCTCACCCCCTCTTCTCTGGTGGAGGGTCTTTTTTCCTTCCATTTGCAAAACCACCAACACCTGTGCAAAATGAAATACCGTGAAGCTCAATATAGCAAAGTGAAAGAAAACGAGCTACATCTGTATCAGCTAGATTCGCCACGCTGTTCCATTTCTCTGTCACCTCAGAGTGATTCTGGGGAGGAAGAAAGGTAACCATGTATTCTACTAAGCTTTCTTGAACTGGAAAGTATGCTTTTTTACAAGGAAAGTTGTGTTTTTCATTTTCAAGTTGTTTTATAAAATGAAATTGGATAGTAATAGGCGTTGATTTTTTTTTTAGTGAACACATAATATTACAAACACTTTTCATTTCCCTTTTTTATTTATCATGACTATGTAGCATTTCCCGTCAGAACTCCTTCTGTGAAGAAAAACAGCCCCAAAATGAAGGGTGATCAGGGCTCAGGAACAGCAGGTGACACTAAGTCCTGTGGGGAAGGACAGGACCTGCCTCTGGGGGTGTAGGGTCATCTGGAGATGAAGCATCCTGATGTCTGGATGCAGAGGGTTTCCTAGGAGCTACTGCCCAGATGGTGCTCATCTCTTTGGCTCTCCTCACACGCCCATTCTTTCTTCCTTCTCCATTCAGAAACAAGCATGTTTCTTTACAAACTTGGCCATCTGCAGGTTTAATGGGGACATACCCCATTCAAGCCATTGAGATTCACACCCTAGTCCAGTACCTGTGGCTTCTCTGAAGCTTTCTTTCAGTGCCCGAGGCCCACAGAACATAGGCATCCTTAAAGCAACTGATTACTTCCCTTTCTTTGTTGGTAAACTTACATTCATACTCAAAGGGCATTCTGAAGTTGAACAATGACCTGCTTCAATTCCAACTTGTAGCTCAGGTTCAGTAGCAAGTACCACCCAGTCCCTTTAATAAGAGATGTTAAAGAGGAATCTGGGTAAGGATTCGGTGAGTCTTCTGCAAGCACTGGTTTCCTTTTGCAGTTCTCTGCAAATGAATGTTATTCCAAAGGATGTGCTATTTCTCTGCACCAACTTCCTCATCATCAGACGACCAGCCATGGTTGCCAGAGACAAACTGGCTGATGCTCTCATCTCCTCAAGCTGGATGGATGGTAATCATAGCTCCCATTCATGGATCTGTAAGGATTGTCTCCAGCTGTGAACAGCAAATGCACAAAAATGAGACTGACCATGAACTTTGTCCCTGGGCCCAGACTGTGGGAAAACATCTGGAGGGAAAAAGAATGGATTTGAACAAAGGCCTGGAATTGCTTGTCGCCCTGCCCCTCTCTCAGAGTTCACCCCTGGGAACATGAGTGTCCTCCTTTGCAACTTAGGGATGATGACACACCCTCTCAGCATTAAGCCTCAGTTTCCTCATCAGAATGAGAATAATACCACTTGCCCCATAGGGGTGTGAGGACCCAGTCAGGACATCAGGTGCCACACAGTGGGTCACTGAGTACACATTCTGCCCATCGCCTTCCTCAAGGAGGATGACTCTGGCAGCCTACTAACGGGGTCACTGAGGATAAAGAAACACTTTACCTAGTTGCTGCCTCAAGCAGGAGCCCATAAGAGCTTCAGAGTTGTCCTGGGTTCAAGTAGCCTTGGATGCAGTGAGTCAAAGGCTCTGGAATGGTCTCCTCTAATGGCTTCTATTGTCCCTTGTCTTGCAAACCCAGCACTTTCTACTCGGCACTATCTCCTATCCATTATGGCTGTCCTCTTAGGCTGGAAAGTGCTGCTGATGGCTGGAGTCTCTGCCATCTACCCTGTTTCCCCGAAAATAAGACAGTGTCTTATATTAATTTTTGCTCACAAAGATGCGCCAGGTCTTATTTTCAGAGGATGTCTTATTTTTCCATGAAGAAGAATACGGTACACATTTATTGTTAAATGAAAATAAAGGAAATTTATAACCTGTATATGGTTCGGTAGTACGTAGTGTCAACACAAACCAGACAAACTGTGAATCCTACAGTATCAAGAATTTACTCATTTATTCAATGACAATGATGTCATCATCTTCTGGAACATCATCATAATAATTCAATTCCTGAATTTCCTGGTGAATTTCTTGTGACTCCATTTCTTTCAGAATCAGTGGACCAAATCTCTCATGTTTAGCAATAGCATTCTGAGACAGAGCCTGGGGCGGGGGGGGCGGGGGGGGGGGGCTTATTTTCAGGGGATGTCTTATATTTCACTCAGAAGGAAACCTGTAAGTAGGTCTTATTTTTGGAGGCTGTCTTATGTTCGGGGAAACGGTATGTCCACAGGCAGCGGGGAGCCTGACTGTAAGTTATGGGACAGGGGGTGCAGGCTAACGTCTGTTCCCCAGAGAAGGTCCACAGTAGCGGTCAGCCCATAGGTCACACACAGTGAGGGCCCAGGTGGAATTCAGACAAGGTGACACCCCTCCCTTGATACTCTCAGGAGGCTTGCAGACACCTTTCAGAGATTCCTTCCTCCCGGGAAATGGGTGGTGGCCTGTAGAAGGAGGCTGGCTCTGTGGTTTCTGAAAGGTGTTCACAGCGTCCTAGGGCTCCTGCAGAAGAGTGGGCAGAGCAAACTGAACGAGGCCAGCTGACGGGGTGGTTCCCTGGGAGACCACATCTAGTTCACTTGACTGTGGGGCTCCCTGGGCAGGAGGAATCCCCGATTACAGTAATGTGGAGCAGTCCCTGTCAGCTGCTCTGATGGCTGTTCCCAGTGTGACGCTCTGTGTGACAGAGGGGAGGGAGGGGAAGGAGGACCAGGACCGGGGGAGGAGAACTAGGGGCAGAGTCCGATGCCAGGGCCTGTGTGTCCTCTCATGACCGGCATTCCTGGAGGAAGACAGCCCAGGACATAGGAGACACGCAGGGAACTCTTCTTGAATGATGAGCAGATAATTAACGGTGAACACATTCCCCACAGCTCCTTCCTTTCTCCCCTGTTACCCGCCACTCTCAGTGTCTGCTGCCTCCTTCTTAACACCAGGCACCCAGCCCCAGAAAAAAATGTTGACTAGAAGCTTCTATGGACTCTGCTCCAAATGCCTCCCCCAACCCAGAACTGCTGCCCACAGGCTCCTGCTCCTTCTCATGGCCCCTGATGCCCCAGAGCTGGGTCTTCACACAGGCTCCTCTCAGACACAGACACAATCCCAAACTATCACAGCTCCATTATCCCATACACAGGACTTAGGTGTGGTAGGAGTGGGAGATGGGATGCTAGGAATTGAGGGCATTGAAGACACCGTGACCTCAGGTGCAATCAGACTTTCAGGAATCCCCATTGGCCTAGAAGCTGGAGGAAGAGAAAGCAATACTGTGACCAAGTTCTGCAATTTGGGAGTTTGCCACTCACATTCACCTTGCCATTGCTTTAATAATGGGTGTGCCTTTAAAATGAGTCTTTGTGGTTGTCCTTTAAGGATGTTATGTAGCTAAGGTACAGTGCTTTCAGGTAGTTGAGAATTCCTGAAATGGTATTTCAATTGGGATTTGGGGCAGGGGCAACCCTGTGTCCTGCCTGTACTAGGCTGAGGTTGTTCTTGTTGAGCTGCAGGGAGAAGAGGCAAGAGGATCTTCATTCAAATACCACACTCTCTCACTCTTCATGCCTGTCTCAGTAGATTTTCTTAGTAAGGTGTTTTTTTTGGTTTGTTTGTTTATTTTTACATATTATTAAATAAAGTTCCTCTCAAAAACACACATGCACCCACACTCACACACAGAATTTCAAATTATCACTGTTTAGGATTATTTATAGTGATAGTAAGTACTTTTTCATGATGGGTACTCAATATATCTTGAATTAGTAAAGAAATAAAGTCTTTTCTTTCTGTTTTCTTGCTATTAAAATATTCTTTCTTCTGTGGAATGGCCTTTACATTCACTGATAGGTGATTTGAAAATTATTTTCATTTCTTTTTCTTTCTTTTTTTTGCTAATCTTCACCAGGGGATTTTTTTCCCCATTGACTTTTTTTTTTTTTAAGAGAAAGTTAAAGAAAAAAAAAACAGTGAGGGATGGAGAGAGAGAGAGAGAGAGAGAGAGAGAGAGAGAGAGAGACAGAGAGAGACAGAGAGAGAGAGAGGGAGGTGAGACAGACACATTGATTGGTTGGGACAAGGGATGAAATCTGAAGCCCAAGTACAGGTATTTGACCAGAAATGGAGCCCAAGACCCTTGAGTGCTCAGGCCGACACTCTAACCACTGAGAAACACTGGCCAGGGCTAAAAATTATTTTTCTTGAAAAATATCTAAGCTGATAATAGAGTGATGTGCAAATTAACTGTCATTCTGCTACACAAGCCATGCCCACCAACCAATCAGGGGAAATATGCAAATTAATCCATCAAGATGGCAGTAAATTTGCATATCAAGACAGCTAAGAAAGAAGCCAAGCCTACCGAAGGGAGCAAAGCTTCTGAGAAGCTAGCAGGGCAGCAGAGAGGGAGGAAAGCAGGCAGGGCTAGGGGAGAAGGGAGGAAAGCAGGTGGGGCAGCGACCACAGCAGGAAGCCCTATTGCAGGAATCTTCCTGCAAAGGGCCATTAGTTAATATATACTTGGTTTTTTCAAAAATTTTCTAACCTACAATGACTAAGTGTAGAATCTCTAGACCAGACAACCAATCACTCACCAGACACTGAGGGAGATGTGCTCAAAGTCCTTTAGACAAGTCACAGTGGAGAAGTTCTTCTCTGAGGTCTTATAGGCATAGAAAGGTGGGTTCAGATACTGGAACACACACACCAGCTAAGTGACCTTGAACAACTCACTAACACTCTCTGAGACAATTTCCTCCTCTGTAAAATGGACTCATGCTACCCCAAAGAATTGTGGGGCTTTTGAGGAGAGAGCAGTCTATGGGTGCACACAGGGTCTGAACCAGACTGTGTGATACAGACCCTTTCCTTCCTTTGCTCATTGAGCAACTTGCACCCTCTGAGTTTTCTGGCTCCGAGAAGTATTCAATTCGAAAGCCTTTCCAGGGGCCTGGCTGCCTGACTCGTTCTCAGACTTATCTGGGGAAATTTCCCCAACTGTAGTCTGGCATCTGCAGCCATGAATCTATTTGAAGACAGCAAGATCCGCATTTGCTTCAAAGTTAGGCACATGCTTTCTAGCACGAGGGGAAGCTGAAGCAAACACTAATCCAATTGAAACCTGACCCTGATACCAAACCAGACGTAACAGTTGTTGTTGTTGTTATTGTTGTTGTTGTTTTCAGAAGAGAACAGCAAGACTTCCCACAGTGCCTTTGACCACCAGATCAGACTGGTCCCAGAGCCAGGCACAGGTGCAGAAAACATACAATGACTCCATGAACTCTGATGGATGCCTGAAACCTTTTGCCAGAACCTGTGCACAGATGCAGGAGGATCAGGAATTTGCACTTGGCTGAGCACCTAGATCTCACCCAACCTGAACCCCACCCTCTAGGAATGCTTTTATACTTCCTCTCACATTTCCCTTTCCTCACCTTAGGTTTCTTAATTTCAACACTGTCCAATCAAGACTCCTGATTAGAATGAACACATATGTATAATCTCTCCTTCCCATTAAACTTGCTCTAAGTCTGTAGTCCAGGGCGTGGAAGGAGACAGATCTGAGCCGGGTCTCTGTCTCCTGGTTTGGCAGCTGGAAGAATAAATCTTTTCTCCATGAAACACTCTTGCCTCAGACTTGGCTTCTCTGTGAGCGTTGGGCATCCAATTCAATCACTGTGTTGGCTCCATCATGACTTGAGAAAAATAAGGTTCTTTTGCTTTAAAGCAAAATCAATCTGGTTCAAGATGTTGACTTAGGAGACACCTGACCTCACTTTTGCCCACAGACTTACTGAAGCTGCAGCTACTAATGCAACAATTCCCTGAGGAAGAACCCAGAAACCAGATGAGCAGCTCGCAGACCTTGGACACACACACCAAAATCATATCTTAATTAAATAAAAAAAGATGAGACACAATCTCAGGCTGTTACCTGACACAATCTCCCCATAATCCCCACCCTTGGCATGGTGACCTATAATCGGGGGAGACGTAGACCCCCCAGCTTCTCCTTAAAAAATGGGACTCAGTCACAACATTGAGCATCCCAAATTTTTAAATTCCCCATGATGGATGAACCTCCAAATAAAGTATGTCTGACAGCCATGGGACTTGAGTCCACAAGGTCCAAGGATGACAGCAAAGAAGCAGTTCTCAGTGGCCTGTGAGGACTCCCTGTAGCTCACCCCACAGGTCTCACCACGAGGCAGCAGAGACAAATTCCTAGCGCCCACACCCGGCACAATGACATATAATCAGGAGAGACCCGCACCTCCCAGGTTCTCCTTGAGGAGTGATATTCAGACTCAACATTGAGCACCCCAAATATTAAATTTCCCAATGAGGGATGAGTGTTGGGAGCTGAGTCCCCTACCGACCTGAGAATCGGGGGATGGAGCAAGGGTAGGTAGCCCTGCCTGCTCTCCCCCAGAAGTCGGGTCACTTGAGGACGTGGCAAGCAACAGTGTCCTTCGTTCTGCTGTGCGTGCAAGATTGGAATCTGCAAACATGTCCTTGAATTAACATAGCAGAGCACAGCTGAATGAACTTTTCCGGCTAGATATCTTCCTGCAGAGGTCTTAAGGAACTGGCACGTAGCATCATGTCCTTGGAGAAAGCCATTTGGAGGAACGCCCTGCTTTAGTGTATAAAAGAGATTGCACCCTTAATAAACTTGCTGCAGTGCAATCGAGCATTCCAGCCCTCCTGAAGCCCCACTGTTCCTGTCTTTCTTTTTCTTAGCCTCCTAGCCATACCTTCAGGACCTATAATACCAGCTGGTTCCGGTAGATGAGCCTCCAAATAGAGTAGTCCAAAAGCTACAAGGACTGAGGATGTCTGACAGCTACAAGTCTTGAGTCCCCAAGATCCAAGGGCTACAGCCAAGAAGCAGTTCTCAGTGGTCTGTGAGGATCCCTGTAGCTCAAAACATCTCACCCACTCTTTTACCCCCCCAGGTCTCATAACGAGGCAACAGAGACAAATGCCCAGCGCCCAATCTTTCCGTGAAAGAGGCCTACTGGCTTCTCATAAAGGCTGCAGCTGAGGGTCAACTTCTTATCTAACACACATCAGGGGCCAACCACCCTCTCCAGAGACCAGGGAGCTGAGAGGGCATCACTTTCACATTCTCCTTCTGCTGCACCCTGGTGGCTGGTTCTCTCTGAGAGGTGCTCCTGCACAGGGTTAGAGCCCTAACTTAAGGCTGCTGCTCCGGGGACACACCCCTGGATCGCCTGGCTCTGGGGGCCAGTGGGGCTTGTGTTAGTGGGGCCCCCAGGACAGTAGAAAACAAAAAGCCTGTTCTTCACTGGCTCTTCCCTAGAGGCTTATCTCAGAGGCAGCAGTCAGAAGCACCCATCTCCCAGCCTTTCCTGGTAGAGGTCTACCTTTATACTTAAACGCTGCTGCCTGAGGATCCAGCTTCCCATCAGCCTGTGACTAGGTGCAGACTGAATTCCTCCCCTTGGGACACTGAAATCATGGTGCCTCCACTATTGGGAGCAACAGAGAACAAAGAAGGCAGTTTGGACAATCACAAAGTTTGGAGAGACAGCCAGGGCTAGCACAGGCCTGAGTGACAGGCTCATCTTCTGCAACAGAGCACGCCCCCAAGATGGGAAGAGCTGCCTCTTTCATCTTAAACACAGAAACCAACACCGAGAGTCAAGAAACATAAGGACACCGGGTGGATGTACCAAACATCACCCCAAAGCATAAAATAGCACCCCAAATACACCATAATGGTTTGCTTGGTAGGGTTTTAGAAATGGTCATAACAATACTCACCTGTCCAGGAGAACAAGGCTGCACAATGCGAAACAACGAAGAGATACAAAATGTGAGAACCAAAGAACTTCTGTACTTACATGCATGGCCCACAGACATGGGCAATAGGGTAGTGAAGACCTGGGTTGGTGGGGGATGGTAAGAGCTGGGAGCAAGGGGTTAAAGAAGTATAAATGGGAGGTATGTGTAATACTGTCAACAATAAATTTTTTAAAAAACTGAGAGAGTACCAAGAAGAAATCACAGAGGTGAAGAATACAATCACTGGACTGGATAATTCAATACAAGGTTCAACAGCAGACTAGATGAAGGAGAAAAGGGAGTCCACAAACTACTAGTTAAAAAAAAAAAAAAAAAAAAAAAAAGGACAGGAAATTCATCCAATCAGAGGTTGGTGCAGCCACCATGGAAAACAGATAGAGGGGCCTCAAAAAATTAATAGAACGTTCATGTGACCCAGCCATTCCACCCCCAGCTCTATATCCAAAGGAAATGAAATCACTACCTCAAAGAGGTATCTGCAACCCCATGTTCATTCACCATTATTTACAGTGTACAAGGCAAGCACGTCATGTCAGTGTCCATCAGTGGGTGAATGCATAAGAAAACATGTACATGTAGTGGAATATTATTCATCCAGAGAGGGAAGGAATGCTGCCATTTGCAACAACAAAATGCAATTTGAGGGCATTTTGCAATGTGATAAGTCAGGCAGAGAAAGAAATACTGTGTGATTTCAGTTATTGGTGGAACCTGGAGGTTAGGGGGAAACTCATAGACACAGAGAAAAGATTGGTGGTTGTGAGAAGCTGCCCATAGGTGGCAGGATAGGTCAAGGCAGTCCAATGAACAAGCTTCTAGTATAAGATAAATACGTTTTGAGGATATAATATTCAACATGGTAACTACGGTTAGCAATACTGGATTGTACATTTGAAAGTTGCTAAAAGGGAAAATATTTGAAGTAGGATTTATTTTGCTCATAGCATTTGGTGTGGACATAAGTTGCACTTTTCTGAGACAAATGCCTGTGTGTATAAATGTGGTCATATAATACACGTGCTTTCCAGAAATATGTGAGGAAATTACATCCTTTGTTGCAAAGTGGCATAAACCACTTCTGAGGTCCACACCACACTGTGTGTTTGGGTGGAGTTTTGCCAGTTCCATCAGTAAATGGTTGGAATAGAGAATCATTCAGGAGAGGACCTGTTTCCATCCCAAAGCTGACCAAGCTCTAGTGAGCCCTCTTCCTTCCTCCAAAGAGTAGCTCTTGCTTAGACTGAAGGAGATGAAGCCATAAGCCAGCAACATCCTAGTGACCTGGGCTGGGAAGTTGGGCACACAGCCCACACCGCACACCCTTCTTGTCCTGGGCCCCCAAGTGGGGCCTCACCATGAAAACCTCAGATGGGCTGAGGGGCCAGTAGAAAGCAGAGGTTCCAGGCAGTGAGGCCAGGGGGTACTATCGGGTCTAGTAATAATTAATGTCGTTTTTAAACATTCGTTTAAAATCTTGCTTGGCGTTGACTTGTATTGACATAACCTTCAAACACGTAGTATCTACAGAATGTGTGAAGTGGAATTAACAAGTTTTGCTTGAAAAAGTTTGTGTTTGGTTTGGTTTTTGTTGCAAAACTAGGGCTAAGAAGATGGCGGATGAAGAGCATATTCGGCACTGCATGCTTTAAAAGTTCCAATTAGGAAGAAAAGCAAGTGAGGCTGCAAAAAACATCTGTTGTGCTCTTGGTCAAAATGCAGTTAGCGCCAGAAAATGCCAGCGTTGGTTTGAGAAATTTTGCGAGGGAAATTTTTCGGTGGATGACAAGAGTGGTCGAGGCCGTGTGTCCAATTTTGATCAAGAAGCTCTTCAAGCTCTTTTGGTGCAAAATCCTCAAATTACCCAACAAGAGCTTGCGACAACTTTAAATTGTTCACAAAAAAACAATTTCCAATCAATTGCGTGCACTTGGCAAAGTCCAAAAGTTTGGAAAATGGGTTCCTCATGAATTGACCGACAACAACCGTAATCAAAGAGTCACAATTTGCAGTTCACTCCTCTCTCGTCAAAACCGTTTGCCGTTTTTAGAGCAAATTGTTACCGGAGATGAAGAATGGGTGCTGTATGTTAATTTGAAAAGGCGGCCTCAATGGTTGGACAAAAATGAGGCTCCGCAGCCCACGCCAAAACCTGACTTGCATGCGAAAAAAGAGATGTTGTGTGTTTGGTGGAATTTTAAAGGAATTCTTCATTATGAACTTTTACCATCTACCCAAACCATCACAAGTGCAGTGTATAGTGCCCAGTTGGAAAGGTTAGCCCAAGCTTTAAGAGAAAAAGAACCCGCACTGATTAATCGGAAGGGCGTAATTCTTCACCACGTTAACGCACGACCGCATACTGCAAGAATCACTGCTGAAAAAACTGCGCCAGTTGGAATGGGAAGTTCTCCCTCAACCTGCATATTCTCCTGATATTGCCCCTTCCGATTACCATTTGTTTCGTTCTTTGTAAAACTTTCTTCTTGGAAAAAAATTTAATAATGAAGAATGCCTCAAAAATGCATTGACCAAAATTTTTGCATCAAAATCACAAGAATTTTACAACAGAGGGATTAAAATGCTTCCTGAGCGTTGGGCACAAGTAGTAAAAAAACAACGGCAACTATACTGTTGATTAAATTTTGTTGTATTGTTTAAATAATCGATTTTAAA